>NC_088713.1:61444762-61811913 GCF_963576615.1 Watersipora subatra
ATACCTCTAATCAAACAAGAGTTAGTCCAATACTTAGTCAAACATAATAGGGAAATTTCATTCACGGTGAAGAAAGGCAATGCGTACATGTGCTTGAAAACTGATGACCTTCGCTTCTTAGACGTTACAAATTACCTAGCACCAGGATTTAGCTATTCAGCTTATTTGAAAGCTATGGATGTTGAAGCCAAGAAATTCTTTTGGATCTATGAAAAGTTTACATCATTAGATTTACTGAAGCAAACCTCATTTCCAAAGAGAGAAGACTTTTACAGTCAATTAAAACAAGAGGGCATAAGCGAAGAAGACTATCAGTATTGCAAAGACATCTGGAATACGTACAGCATGAAAACTCTGAAAGACTTGTTAGTCTATTATAACAACGAAGACTGTCGAGGATTTATCCAAGCTCTGGAAAAGCAAAGTCAATTCTTCCGAAGCAAAAGCTTAGATTTTAAAATGGCTATATCTATGCCAGGGCTTGCCATACGTAGACTACTACAACTTAAACACCCAGATGCAACCCTTTTTTTGTACGGCGAAAGAGATAAAGACTTATACCACCTAGTTAGAAATAATATCAGAGGAGGATTATCTATGGTATTCAACTGATATCAGGAGAAGAATTTAACAACAATAAAACCTGAATATTACGGCGATGCAGCGGAAAAGACCAAAGTCTGTCTAGGATTCGATATAAGTGGTATGTATCTGAGTAACTTAATGCGAGACATGCCAACTGGCGCTTACGTTCGAAGAAGAAAGTCTAATGATTTTAGAATTGAGAAGAAAAGCAGGCATGGTCAGCTAGCTATGGAATGGATAACGCATATGGAAAGAATATTAAAAGTAGACTGCCAGCACATGTTCAATGGACGCGAGAAAAGGTGTGGCAGTAGGCAGCTACCAGTTGATGGATATGCCAAGAAGGGTAAAGAAGAACACGTTTTGCAACTATCAGGCTGTTACTTTCACTCACATTTGTGCAAATACTCCCCAAAAGGCAAACACGGAGACAAAATGAAAGACATAGAAAATCAGTTGCAGACTTACCAAAACTTGAGTTACTTGAAGGCTGTTGGATATACCATACATCATATATGGGAATGTGAGTTTCTAGAAATGAAAAAGAAAGATCCAGAGTTGAAAAAGTTTTGCAAAAATCCAGCTTTCATAGTCGATAACAGACCAAAACTTACAGAGAAGCAAATAATCGAAGAAGTGAAAAATGGAAAACTATTTGGCATGGTTGAATGCGATATTAGTACACCAGACCATCTGAAAACAATTTTCTCTGAATATCAACCGGTATGCAAACACGCAAACTTATCAAGAAATGATTTGAGTAATCACATGAAAAAATTCGCAGTCAAAAATGGATTACTCAAATCTCCCAGCAAAACATTACTTAACAGCTACTTTGGCAAACGCATGCTCTTCGCTACCCCTCTGCTTAAATGGTACCTGAATCATGGATTAGAAATTACAACCGTTCATCAAATTGTGCAATACGCACCCAAAAAATGTTTCACAGACTTTGGAGAAGAGGTAATGGCAGCTAGTCGACTAGGAGATATTGACCCTACCAAGAAAATCATCTCAGACTCATGCAAACTGATGGGACAGATTACCAGAACTGAAGATTAATTAAGTGTTACTATCTTAGCGATAAGATTTCATATATATATATATATATATATATATATATATATATATTATATATACTATCTCCATTTTAGGAAACTCGGCTTATGGAAGAACGTTAGTGAACAAGGAAAATCATACGGATATATCATTTCATAAGTTGACGGATACATCGGCGTCTTCTACGGTGAATGAAAAGAGGTTCAAAGGCTTGGAAGAGATGAAAGATGTAGTAGAGGTTGAGCGTGCCAAGTTTCTAATCAAGCTTGACATTCCCATTCAAATAGGATTCTTTGTGTTAGAGTATGCAAAGTTGTTATTACTGAGATTCTATTTCGACTTCTTATCAGTTTTCATACAGTTTCACAAATTCTCTTTGATTCAATGTGACACTGACTCTATGTATCTTTCAATTTCCGAGCCCAATCTATTCGCCGCTGTGCCACCAGAAAAGAGGAGACAATTTATGGACGAGTATGAACAGTGGTTTGCAATTGAATACTGTCAGAAACACAAGCAATCATTTTTTGATTGTATGTTTAGCGCAAAGAACTGGATCATTCGAGACTGTTGCAAAGCGGTTGCCAAGTTTGATTCTCGTACAGTGGGCAAATTTCATACGGAATGGAAGGGAGAAGGAGTGATAGCTTTGTGCAGCAAGTGTTACTACTGCATAGGCGAACAAACCAAGCATAGCTCCAAAGGAATATCGAAGAGGCATAACCAATTGACAGCTAAAGACTATAAAGATGTACTCGTCAATCAAGAAATATCAACTGGAACAAATCGAGGATTCAGAGTTAAAGGTCATAAAATCTTTACTTACTTTCAAAAGAGAAAAGGCCTAAACTACCTATACGGAAAGAGGACCGTAGCCGATGACGGAGTAACGACTTTCCCTATTCATTTATAGGGTAATTGTGAATAAGTTGTGTACGTTTGTACATCCTTGTATATATTGAGTAGATATAATACATTGCATATATATGTTTTATTTATTTCTCTCCTCGCTTTCTACTGGTATCAAACATGGCTCTCGCTAAAGAAATAACCAACTCAATCACCAATCATTTATACTTCTTCGTTTGGTCTAAACTAAAAGAGACAAATGATCACTATCATGATGTTCGCATTGATAATACCCTGAACAGGCTTACCATCTTATGACAATTATTGAACAATGACCAGAAAAACAAAATTAAACAACTCGCAATATTATCCTTAAGGAAAGACTATGATGAGCTTGCAGAGACTGTATCTAAACATATATTAGAATCAAAATCATCCGAAGGAAATCTAATGGCCTTGCTTTATTTTATCGTAAGATTGTGTGAGCTATACGCATCAACTGGAAAAATCAATAAGATAAATCATTTCATAGATGGAATTCAAATGCATTTAAAATCATCATCCAATCACTCTCACGCTAAAGCTTGCTTGTTTACTTTGCTAGCATCATTCACTATCGGATTCTGCACGCTATATATGTTAAATACTAACCTTTTTTAGTTTATTCGTTATCATGACACTTCCATTGATTCATCCCTTTTCTGCTATAGTAGCGGGACCTAGTCAAGCTGGCAAGTCAGTATGGGTTTCAGAATTGTTAGCCTCCAGAAACCAAATGATACATCCTGCACCTGAAAAGATTTATGTGTGTTATAAAGAATATCAAACGCTCTATGATACATTCACAGATGTTATATTTTACGAAGGAATGATTGAGGTAAATGAACTCGATAGTTCTGTTAGAAAACTTATCATATACGATGATATGATGGAACAAGTCAACCAAAATATGTCTGAAATCTTTACAAAATACGTCCATCATAGAAATATGAGCGTTGTATTTTTAACTCAAAATATATTCCATAAAAGTCAACACATTAGGACTATGAATCTCAACTCGAGTTATCTGATATTATTTCGAAATCCACGAGATGTAGATCAAGTATCATTTTTGGCTAGGCAAATGTATGGAAGGGGACAGTCTAGATTTATGACAGATGCATTTAAAGATGCTACTTCGATACCATACGGGTACATATTCATTGATTTGAAACAAGAAACCCCTGATTTTTTGAGATTACGGACATCCATGTTTCCTAAAAACAACACCTATATCTATGTCCCAAAATCTACGAGCTTACCATTTGAACGTTACGCTTTAGACGATACGGATCATGACTAAACGAGTCAAGAAATATATTCCAACTCTTCAACTCTTAACAAATTGCGATAAACATACAGCTAGTTCAATAATCAAATCAGCTAAACCTGAATTTATTGGTTGTATTTCGGATATTTGTCATAACGTCTTACAAGGCAAAGTAAAACTTACGCCTAAAGATAAGAAGAAATTAGCTAGATATAAATCGAATATCAGATCAATCGCTAAGAAATCTACGACACAAAAATCCAAACGTGAGCTGATACAAAAAGGAGGATTTCTAACCAGTCTAATAGCTCCACTAATAGGTTCAATAATTCCAGTTGTTGCTCAAGCAATATCGAAAAAAAGAAGATGAGTTCCGAAGCTAGAAAGTTTTTGTTAATAGATTCTAGCAATATAGATCAACTATTATCATTACATCATTCAAAATCAAGACTAGAACCTATAGAGAGGAGAGAAGTAAAAAAAATCGATGAAATGATGTTAGCAATTGTGAACAACCCAAAACTGACTGAATTTGAAAAGGTATCAGAATACAACAGAACACTCACGGAATTTCAAAACGCAGCTATCGTAAGAAACGTTCAGAGGAGAATTAATGATCCACAGAAATATACCAAGCCACAGCGAGATAAAGATCCTCAACGAGAAGTCTATGAGATCCAAAAAGACATCAAAGCGGACGGTGAAGAGTCAACGAATGATCTAAAATCAAATGACAGTCGATCTAGCCGATCGAAATCCAGATATAACGTCTATGCTGAGATAGATCATCGGTACAAGGCTAAAGCGAAACAACTTTTATCGTCATTAAAGAATGTACAATATTCTGATACGGGAGAAGTGTTGATACACGGACATAAAATTCCTGGAAGTAATATTTCTAAGCTTCTTAATAAAGCAGTAAATCCTCGTGCAAAACGAAACGATACAGAAGGATGGGAATTATTCGCTGCTCTCCTTCCAAAAACCAGTACACCTCAAACGGCTGAAAAGAAGAAAATTAAAACTATAAAATCATCACCCAGTCCTCAAAAATATCAGACATATGCTAAACGTCGACTGAGAGGGAACAAATTAGATAACTGGGAAGAATATGACTCACAGAGATGAAGCGTAGAATAAACAGACAAAAAAGGATTTTAGAGAAAACGTATTACAATGTTAAAAATTCTGCTGGTTATACTGGAAAAGGAAAGCTTACCAAAGTTTTAAAATCAAAAGTATCACCATCCAAAGTAGAAAAATGGTTAAACGAATCTGACACTTATACTTTACACAAACCAGCGAGAAAAAAGTTTCAAAGAAGAACTTTTGTGGTGTCAGGCATTGATAGTTTATGGCAATTAGACTTGGCTGATTTATCTAAGTTACAAAAATATAACGATGGTTATAAATATATACTACTAAGGATTGATGTATTCAGTAGAATGGCAGCTGCTAAACCTTTAAAATCAAAAGCTGGTTTGGAGGTTTCGCAAGCGTTTGAGCGAATGGTTTTAGAGACCGCGCTACCAGATCAATTACACACGGATAACGGTGGTGAATTTTTTAATACTCATTTTAAACGAGTTGTTAAGAAATTTAAGATACACCACTATACCACTTTTAATCAAGAGATAAAAGCTTCTCTAGTCGAAAGATTACAAAGGACTATCAAATCAAAGCTGTTCAGATATTTTACGCATACTAATTCATACAGATATATAGATGTGCTAGATGATATGGTTTCATCTTATAATGATTCAATACATTCTACAATAGGATTGCCGCCTAGTAGAGTTTCTAACGCTAACAGTGAACAAGTATGGCATAGTATTTACAACCCCGATAACCCTGCACCACCAAGGTCTCGTTTCAAATACTCAATCGGTGATACCGTAAGAATATCAAAATATAGCACAATATTTACGAAGGGTTATTTACCTCAATGGAGTGAGGAAGTATTTACAGTTGCTGAATGCCGTAATGCAGATCCTCCTGTATATTCGCTCAAGGATAGCTCAGGGAAAGTATTGGAAGGAACTTGGTATGAACCTGAATTACAAAAAGTAAATAAACAAAATAACACATATAGAATCGAATCGATTTTAGGGCAATGCCCTAAAGTAAATGGTAAAACTCAATTTCTCGTTAAGTGGTTAGGCTATCCTTCCAACTTCAACTCATACATTGATAAAAGAGATATAATAGCAGATTATAAAAACTAATGCAATCGTTATTAGAGTTCATTCACGCAAAAATGAGAGTCGTAGTACCTTCTAACGCTTCTATGGATAATTTTCCAGGCAATACCCTAGCCAAATTTTCGGTTCAGCTCCCTCAATCGCTCAATTTATCAAATGGAAGATGGGAGTTTGGTTTGTCAGAGATTCAATTTACCAAATCATGGTATAATGTAACAAAGGCAAACTTTTCAATTGTTAGAAATGGAATGGGTACAAAGATTCTGATCGCTGATGGATATTATTCATCTCCCCAAAAACTTATACAACATATGAATGATAAAATTAAACGAAACTGTGATCGTCAAATTTCTGAGTTAATAACGTTTTGTTTTAACGATATCAAGAGAATTTGTGAAATACGACTGACTACTAATGAGGATATAAGATTTGAATTCAGTGAACATTTGGAACGTATTCTCGGATATTCAACAGGAGAAACTAATGATTATCTGAGTTCTCTATCTAGTATCTATACATCAACGAGAGGCATCCCTAATGAAATAATTTTACCTGGATCAGCTCCGGTTAAAGTTGACAGTATTTTTAACCTCATGGTCTATTGCGATGTAGCTCAATTTACGTCGGTAGGAGACATCGAGGCTCCTCTTCTCAGGGCAGTGCCTGTAGTGAATAAACATTGGATTAATCAATGTACAGAGTTTAGAAATATACAATACCTCCCTATATCTCAAAAAGATATTAAAACTATTTCAATCTATATATGTACAGACTTTGGAGAAGTCATTCCATTTCTCTATGGGCGTACAGTGTGTACACTAGACTTTAGACGAAGCGATCTACTGAATAGATAATAAAAAATGTCGATAACACCTCTTAACAATGCATCTGTAGCAACGCAGTACAAGGAAATGTACAACCAAACGGGTGGAAGTAGCGATATACCGATATACATTGGTTCAAAATATCAAAAAGGCCATGGACTCGGAAATATATTCGCTGGGATGTTACAAAGAGTGCTCCCAGTAATCAAACAAGGAGCTAAAGGATTAGCAAAATCAGCAGTAGAAACTGGAATAAATATAGCGAGAGATGGAATCGAAGGAAAAAATATAAAACAATCATTTAAAACGAATGCTCAACTCGCTGGGAGCAAGCTGCTAGATAAATCCGCTAATTATTTGCTATCGACATTTCCTAAAAACAAAAAAAGGAAACGACAAGCAAATAGCACAAAGAAACCTACGCGTAAACGGAAGAGACCACGATTATCTACCAAAAGAGATGTTTTTTCTTAAAGCCAATCAAAGTTAATCAAATCATACATTAAAAAATTTATATAGTATAAAACATTAAGATTTCTGACACACCTTCATTATATCAACGTATCCACTGGACTTAACATATCTCCTATCGATTAGCATGTCTTTTACATTTGAGAACAGCTGTTTAGCTTCTAAATCAGAGCTAGATTTATTTACGAATCATCCTACTCAAGCTTCCTTAGAGGATGGAATGCATGTCGAGCATATACCTACTTCAAGTCTTCATGATGCTTCCCCCATTAAGTTTTTCATTTCTGGAGACTCCAATTATTATATAGATTTGAACTCCAGTTATTTATATCTAGAAGTAAAAATAGTCAAAGCTGATGGAACTGATATAGGTGACGATGATAATGTAGCACCAGTCAATTTACTGGGGCAGACATTATTTAAACAAATTGATATGAGCTTAAACGATGTGATAATAACAGATTCTTCAAACCTCTATCATTACCGAGCAATGTTTGAGACTTTACTTTCAAACAGTGAGGAATCGAAACAATCGCAACTTAGTATGTCATTGTTTGCCAAAGATACAGCAGGGGCAATGGAAAGACGTGATGATGCTAATGCGGGTTATGTTACGAGAAAATCATTGACAGCTAAAAGTAAAACAGTACAGTTGATCGGAAAGATTCACTCGGACATGTTTTTTTCAGAATAGGCATTTGCTGAACGGTGTAGACTTAAAGATTACCCTTATCAAAAATTCAGATAAACTAGTTTTGATGGCTGCTGCTGATGCAACGTACAAACTCAGAATAACTAATGCTTCCTTCTACGTAAGAAAAGTAAAAGTAAACGATGGAATTCAAATGAGACACATTGAACGTTTGGAAAAACAGCTAAAGCCCGCTTTGTATCCTATTCGAAGGGTTACTATGAAAACTTTCAACGTACCTACAGGTTCTCTATCATGCAACGAAGAGAATTTGTTCAACGGTATTTTACCTAAGAGAATAGTCATAGGGTTTGTAAACGCTGAAAGTTTTGAGGGAGCGTATGAATGCAATCCGTTCCACTTCAAACATTTGTATTTAAAATATTGCAGTTTGTTAGTCAATGGAAAAATGTTACCCCAGAAACCGTTGATTAGTGATTTTGAAAATAATCAGACTCTCAGAAATTACTTTACTCTATTAGAAAGCACTGGGAAGGCGTTTAAAGACGCTGGTATCGGTATAGACAGAACAGAATACGCCAATGGATACTCTTTATTAGCATTCGACTTGACCCCTGGTCTTGACGAGGATGGATGCTTCCACGTATTAAAGAAGGGAAACATTCGATTCGAAGCAAAATTTGACAGAGGATTGGACGTACCAGTCAATGTTATCGTATACGCAGAGTTTGATGCAACTATAAAGATCGATAAAAACAGAGCAGTGCTTCCGAACTTCTACAGCTAAGCATTATGGATAGCAAACAGATACACGTAATACTTCATTCCGATTCTCATGTAAAGGACTTAAACTTTCTTGGAGTATTCCCGATTGATATGATTCCAATGACAGCTCTAAAGTTTCCATGCGCTATGGTGATAAACACTAAGCCTCATTATCACAGCGGAGAACACTGGGTGGCTGTAGTAAAAACTGAAGAGAAGAAGGGATATTACTTCGATAGTTTTGGTTATCCGCCGTTCAATCTACCCGAAATTGGAGATATTTTGGAGAACTGTATCGAATGGGAATACAATGAAGTCAATTTACAATCGCCTATCAGTACAGTATGCGGTGAATACGTGATATTTTTTATCACGCATATGGCAAGAGGATTCACATTACAACACATAACGCACATGTTAAACAACGAAAACGATTTGTATGCCAATGACGCTATAATATTCAACTATATCAGAAACAAATATCGAGATGTAGCGAACGCTAATACAGAATCTTTAAAAATTATCGATTTCCCTTTTGTGTTATCGCAAGTAAGTTCTGTTTTGACTTGATCTGTTTCTTTTTGAATATCTAATGTTCCTATCAATGGATTTATTTTACATTTTTGATTTTTGTTTTAATTATATTTATTACGTATAAAATATACGGATTTAATCATCGATATTATTCAAACATCTATTTATGAAGCTTACCTGATTAGGCTATCCAGAAAAAAGTCCTTCATCAATCTGATCTAATAGAACGTAACTGAAAGAAAACGAACTTTGGATGTAACTCAAAATTAGATATCTCATTTAAGCACCATGTAAAAATATAGTTTACCTATATGTTCAAAATATGAAAATACCACTTACCTAATGTCTAGGTGAATAATAAGGTTTGTGCTTAAACAGTTCATACTGAGGGTGATCAGGATAGAGAATACCGTTACTTGGGAGATCACTGGAAGAAAATAACATTGCAAGGGAATATTACGCTCTATACAAACCTAAAAGTATGAGGATAAATATCAATATGTAAAATATAATACTTACAAAATAGCTCTGTGGAGCGGAGTGGATCTACCAATACGCATCCTAATTAGGAGCTACGACCCCTACAGGCAAGCCGCGTACGTTTACCAGATGATTCGGGCATCGAGATGGCCCTTGCAAGCCTCTCATATTAGAAGTCGTAGCTCCTAATTAGGATTCTATTGGCACTCCTGAACTGTTCACGGTTGATACGGATTGACCATTTGAAACGGTTTCAGACTGGACATTAGATTCTGTTGTAGTGCTTGTTGTTTCTGATTGTCCGTTTGAGGCCATTGTAATTATTTTGATTCAATTGATGTGTAAGCATTTGCTTTTATATGTAACTTGTAAACCATACAAACCTTCAGTGCAAACATAGTGGTAGGCGATCTAATAAGGATTTGGAAAACTACCAGTACAAAATTCCTGGTGAGCGTCCTTAGTGGTCAGCAAACCTAGTGGCAGGCATTTTAGTAAACTCATCGAAAAATACCCGTACAAAATTCCTAGTAAGCTGTTACGCGTTTTTTATGGTAAACATCCTAGTAAACTTATCGAAAACTCCCTGTACAAAATTCCTAGTAAACTTGTTGAAAAGTGGCTTATTATACTACTCATATATAATTTTAGTGTTGATACAGCAATTACCAGTCAGAACTTCTCTTAACGCATTAGTTTTGTGATCTATCCCTGCTAGTTTGATTATTGTAAAATATCCTGAAGGGATCAAAGTCTATTTGCTTTGGTGTGTAAATTGATAAGTAGATTGATAGATTGACAAGGCTGTGTAGGTTTTCTAAAGCACCAGTGTGTTGACCATGGTTCAACAGGTGCAATGTGTTTGCCAGTCTCGCTTGCCCTAACACATCACAAAGGACTTTGAGCCCTGCACTTCCTGGAATTAACCATTTCACCTTTCTTTCAATTTCTCTCTAAACATATCAAATTATTTGATATGTTGTGTTTGTTTATTCAAATTTTAACCAGCTGCAGATTATTTACCATTTGTACAATTTCTGTTTAGTATTATGTAATAAATGACTACATCTTCTTATATCACAAACCAAAGGCATTGTAAACAATATTTGAAATTTTATATTGCACATCTGTCTGTGCTTTGATATTTCTGAATATAGGCCTATTATTAGATTCAACATACTCTTTCATGCCTGTCATATCAAATCATTGCTTTGTACTCACATACAGTACTACATATTTATATTTACTATATTTATTAATTTGTATTTTAAATAAATATATTTTTTATTAATATTTATTTTAAATTGTTTATAAATGACTTACATTAGAGGTTTTTCTGTTTGATGATGACCTCTACACCATTACAGAATGGAACTTCTCCTTCTTTCATTCCTAATCTTGCAGTTGTCCCAAGCTGCTGCGAATAAAGCTGGCCCTCATGAAAGGGCCTAGTGCACACGACTGCACTAGCAGGTAGTCTTCAAAAAGTTAAATCGGCACGATTTGTCTTAGACAGCCATAATTTTCCTAAATTTGGCGACTGAGACACAGGAACTCTAAAAAATGTTATGCCACCTCTTCTAGTGTCAGATTCGTAACTAGCAAACAGGCATCTACCCATTGTAATTAACCGATTGTGGCTAAATAAACACATCAAATGCGTTGAACGTTGCTTTACTAAGGAATAGGTGAAGAAGTTAGGCTCAGAGGTAATTGCACCGAAATATATTTTCAACTTTGAATCGCTAAACTAGTAAAAATATCTGCTGAACCTTTGTTTTCTTGTTCAGTTAACGTAGTATCATATATTACCCATCATATAAAACATTGTTAAAATTATGTGTTCGGTTTCACTTCAGAGTTCATTGTATGAAGTAGCTAATAGAGTGAATTACATATTTTACAGTTAAATATGGAAGACTTGATAAAAAGGTATATCAGAGGGAGAGAGATAAATATTTCTTCGTTGAGGGCAGCTATAGATAGCACCCAACCAGCACAGTTACTAAGTCTACTGCTGACTATCAGATACAACTCATACACAGCTGTGATGAGAGCTGTTACTGAATGCCGAACAGATATATGTTGTCTGCTTCTCTCTCCCCTCAGAAGTAAAGCAGATGAGTTACTCTGGATAAAGGAGGAGCAGAATTGATGTACAGCACTTCACCTTGCTGCAGTGAGAAAGAGCAGTGAGTCTGTAGAGTTACTACTGGACGCTGTCAGTGCTGAGAGGAAATACGATTTTGTTGCTGGGAAGAATAAATATGGTGACACAGCTATATCATCAGCTGCACTGAATGGAAGGAGCGAGTGGATAGAGTTTCTCCTTCATAGCTTTTCCTCACAACAGAAAGACTCACTATTAAAAATACAGAATATATACCTCGACACTACACTGCATCATGCAGCCTGCAAATGGGAAACAAGTGCTTTGAAGGCCATGTTAGAATCTGTGTCTCTATCGACTGTCTATTATCTCCTTACCATAAGGAATCAATTTAAAAGAACTCCACTGGAGGATGCTGAGTGCGCAGGGTTAAAAGAGTCGTCAGAGCTTTTGATGAAGTGGCAGCTCAAGTCAATGGTAGAAGATAGGATTGTTATAATTTGTAATACCAGCTACTCACTTTATATGCGCTTCTGCTGAGCTCACACTTGTCTCATCAACTTTTTACTGAAAATCAAAACAAAATGCTAGTAACTGATTTGATTTTATTTGTAATTAACTGCTTCGGAATGCTGAGAATAATTTGCAGAATTATTTCACCAGCCAGCAATAACCTAATTCACAGTAACTATTGTAACTATTGTAACAGCATTAATAAAAGTTACTTATGCTATGTTGTAGTTCTCATTGTTGCTAAAAAGAGGGTAAGGGATTTTCAGTCATCATTTTTGTTCGTAATAATGCAAAGCCTTGTTGTACAGGTCAATGTACATCTAAGCAGTGGGTCCCCCTGTAATCAATCTCATGCTTCGGACAGTTAATACATGCCTCTTCTTTTCATTTGGATTCAAATAGTGTTTAAATACTTAATTACTATGTACGCACATAGTGAGTTTTTAACTGGTTTTCTCTTCTCATCTGAGTATTTAGATTCTTTTTTATATATTTATTTTTACTATACTGTAGCTCTTGTCGTCGCTGAAGAGACGATAAGTGATCTTCAGACGACAGACGAGCAGAGGACGAAAGGTACATCTTATTCTTAACATTATGTAGCTTAGTAACTGTATTCATCTCTATTATCTGGATATTTTTATCTTGATAACATCAGTGCAACAGTTACTTGGCTCTTAACTCTTTCACTACAGTAAGCCGATGTATCGTCTTTCACGGTAGTAGAAATACAGACTGTAAGCTCTAAGACCTATTGGCTTATCAATAGGGTTTTACTTTTCTTTTCATTACGAAGCCTACACATTAACTAAATCAATAAAATTTTGTTTCCAATGAAAAACCTTGATGCCGATTACATGCAACCGGTAAAAAATCTTTTGGCTCAGCAATTTCAATTTTAATTGTTTTTGAAAATGAGAAAACCGGATCAGTATCATCATGGCAATAAGAAACTCATTGCGGTTGTTCAACGCAAAGAAAGCCTCATAGGTTTTGCAAGAGTGGGATTCACTAAACACCTTTATACTTACCTTGTAGACAATTCTGTTTTGCCTAAGATGCATATCACTGTAAAACCATATATGTATTGATTCTTGAAATATTGCTTAAATATCACCTGAATTTCGATTTTTCGAAAAAGCGTTCAAATTAATTTGGCCATAGTGGTGATTTTAGCAAAGTAGTAAAAGTGTCAGCGTTGCTGAAAACATAAATTTATCAGCAGTACACTTTGTTTTCCCCAACTTGACTTTGCTATTTATTAAATACCAGACCATCTTCATGTTATACTTAGTTTATACTGGAACTGTCGCTTGCAGTCGTGGCAGAGGCTCAGCAGAGTACTAGAATTCTACAGAAGAAAATTGAGCAGAAACTTTCAGCTCAGCAGAGACAAAGTCAGCAAAAGCTCTCAGCTCTCCAGGAAAAAACTGAAGAACAGGCAAAAGGTAGCTTTTTATGTAAACAACTCACTAGCCCATTGCTCGTGTAGCGCTGAGGAATTATTTGCTTCTATCATTGCCTATGTATATCAAAGACTTGCTACGCAAATCAGTGTATATCTGATTGATATGTCCCAACGTGTTTGGCACCAAGTGTGTTGTCAAATACAAGCAGTAATTCTGTTGTGGCGACCAAAGCAGATCATTTTATTATATTCATTGGATTGTAGCAATAGCACTAGCATTGGCTGAGGCTGAACAGCACACAACAGCACTATGGGATGAAAATGAGAGGCAGTTGTCATTAGTACAAAAGAAAAGTGAGAAACAGTTATCATTGGCATATAAGAAAAGTGAGCGACGGTTGTCAATAGTACAGGAAGAGGCTAAACAGCAGACAACAGCCCTGCGAGAGGAATTTGAGAGGCGGCTGTCATTAGTACAGGAAGAGACTAGACAGCAGACAACAACAGTACAGAAAGAAAGTGAGAGGCGGTTGTCATTAATGCAAGAAGAGGTTCAACAGCAGAAAGAAGGTACTTTTATTTTGTACATATTTATCTTGGCTAATTGCTTTTATCTCACAAATTGAGTCTCTAGTATCACCCATTTCTAACAACCCATACCCATAGTATAACCTAACACCTGTTAGTAATCTTTATTTTATATAATTGCTGTGGTACAACTGCAATTGTCTTATTCTGTAAAGTTACTTACTTCTGGTAACCTTATGTTAACATGTTAATGCCGCTTGAATTACATAACAGGTAGAAGTTCACTGTGTCAGCTTATAGTATAAAGTTTAATGAACTTCAATCAACAGAGTAGCAATTTGAGTTCTACATGGACTCTAGTTACATGTAACTGATTGAGGCAGCACCATAGATATATATACCTAGATTGGCCAATAATAGCTAGTCCCATTGGTGGCCTTGTCAGACTTAAATGCCATGACGCAACGTCACTGTATTGTACCTTACGCTTGACTGACGGCAAGATTCATCATTAGTTTACAATGGCTGAAGCTGAGAAGAGTGTGTCAGTTGCTACTAAGGTGAGTTTTTTACTACTTTTAATATCAAAGATAGGCTTGGAACTCCTAAATATCAGCTGTAAGGCTTTATAGTAAAAACTAGAACAGTTTTCATACCAATAGTGGACATATTTTCCCCATATTTGACACTTCGAAAAAATTATTGAAGACAATCAAATCAGCAGACATCATTGTTTGTCAAGTTACTATCAACTTCAACTTGTTTGATTCATTAACTGATTGACTCTCTCTTGGAAGGTTTCCTTAACTTTGCCCAAGGAGCTGCTTGTGTAATACTGCTACTTTGTGATGCTTGAGTCATTAATTTGGATACCATCTTGCTATAAATCACTAAGTCAGAATTGAATTCATATTCATTGCTATTTTGGCAGCGATCTCACCATTATTCATCAAGCTCACAGTCATCTGAGGGGACTAGTAAGAATTGCTGCGTTGCTTTTGGATGTTCCAATTATCCAAGAAAATGCCCAGAGAAAAGCTTCCACAGGTAGGACAATATAACAAACATTCACCCTGCTAATCGTTGGAAGAATTCATGAACATACTACATGAGCATGGCTTGGAGCATGGTTATCTTTGGCTATAATCAGGCTTAAAAGTTTCCATTATTTGACAAGGTTAATGCTACACTTCTCAAAGGCAAAAAGTCAATAATCCAATGAGCAAAAACACCACTAATTGTATGTATCTTTTATTACTTGTTAAGTTTTCCTACTGCTGCTGATCGCAGGGATGCCTGGATTAAAGCAGTGAGACGAGAACAGTGGACCCCAAGTAAATCTTCTGTACTTTGTTCAGACCACTTCACTAGTGACAGCTACCAAGTATCACCTGGTATTGGGAAAAAACCTAGATTGAAGGCCAATACCATACCAACATTAGAGTTTGTCTTTTAAGACATTGATAAAATTCAAATTTATCAAAGACAACTGTTGTAATGAAGGATAACTTATACCTCCTCTCTCGCAAATGCTAGCATTAGCTGCTATTGTATGTATTTAATTTTACATTTTAAATAATCACATTTCCTTGTATTATTTTTTGATTGTTGCTTTTTGAAAGCATGTGGTAAATTATGAAAATAACCAACATCTTCTTTCTGTTACAATATCTTGTTTTGAGTGTTTTATTTGCATTTTTAGAGTATGGAAACCAAGCAATATATATTTAATTGTTCGATATATAAATAAATTGCACCAACATGCGAGTATATTAACATACGAGCTCAGTCTAGGAAAGCATTAAGCTCGTAAGTTGAAGTATGACTGTATAAGTTTTTAGCTTTTAAGAGCTTGTAATCACCTTCTCATATATTTCACACCTACAACACAACAGAGTAAGGCATGGTGAATCTTATGACACCAAATAACTGCAATGTGAATTTTTTTGCAAGTCAACCTTTAACTTGCTTATGCATATTGTACAAATAACTTGGTATTGTCCTTTCGTGACTGGCTTCTTAGTGATGGCAATTAGTGCTAGCCTGGCAAAGTTTTTTATCAATCCATCGCTACTAAGCAACACTCTTGTCGCTCTCTCGCTGTGGTTGCAAACCTCAATCACCACATGCGAAGACAAAGTCAAGCCACCCTGATTCTTAACTGTAATTAGGGAATCCGTTGCTTGGTTTACATCAACATTGGTAACATCCACGATGCTAGTGATACAATCATTACACTTCAGCTTTGGTGACCTAGCCAGCTGTAAAATCATCATTCTGTCTCATTTTTGACTTCAGACATACTTGCATACTCATCATATTTAGTCATGTTTAGTTCAGCATATTAGTCTATTTACCTAGCCAAGGTCTGGCTCTTTGAGTGGGTGGGCCATTTCCCCTCCCCTCTCCATTCCCCTTCTCTCTTTTCCCCTTCTAACCTATTCTTTGGAGAAGGGAAAAAGAGAGAATGGGGATAAGAGAGGGTTGCAAATAAAGCCATGATGGCTCATGATTTGTGTGCAACAATTCATAGCTTTTATAGTTTTAATCTATGGTGGTTATCAGATATTATCACAGAATTGCTTTAGTTTACTGGATTATGTATACAAGAAGGTTTTTATGTGAAAATAAATGTAATTTTGTTACCTTCTTCCCATTAGATTCATTGTAAACAGCAGTGCAGTCAAGCGTGAGGTACAATACAGTGATGTTGCGTCGTGCTATTTAGGTCTGACAGGCTTTTTCCCTATTGGCCAATCTAGGTATATATATATATATATCTATGGGCAGCACTTATGAGTTTTTTCGCTCTGTTTAGGTCATCAGTAAGAAGAGCCCATGTTTTATGTAAGCACCTCATTTGATTGTAATTATAATTTGCCTATATGCATATTCAGAAACGGCTGCCATGGTGAAAAGACAGGACCAATTGGCCATGTTCCTACAAGCTCCTGTAGATACAGGTTCCACCGGTAATCAATATCATGCTCCGGACAGTTAATACCAACCTCATATACCGTATTCATCTGGATTCAAATAGTGTTTAAATACTTACTATTATTATTATATGCA
This sequence comes from Watersipora subatra, assembly GCF_963576615.1. Lineage (NCBI taxonomy): Eukaryota > Metazoa > Bryozoa > Gymnolaemata > Cheilostomatida > Watersiporidae > Watersipora > Watersipora subatra. Next base: position 61,462,123 of record NC_088713.1, read on the forward strand.
CATAGTGAGTTTTTAACTGGTTTTCTTCTCTCATCTAAGTATCTATATGCTCCTTGAGATACAAATACTACCTATTATGCATATTTTATTAATGTGTGACTTTATTGGAATATTTCTTTTTATTTAGGTAAGTAGTAATGATTAGTTTTTTTTTCTTTGCTTGAGTATGTATATACAAAAGCAATCTACTCTCATACTGGACCGCAGTGAATGACTCAATGGAAATTGAGTGGATAACTGAGCATCCTCTGAGCAATTCATAAAATTTCCTGGCAAAAGAATTTGAGCTAACCAGATTTTTGGCAATGGCTTAAATATATTATTTATACAGTTTGGAAATGCTTTGGGAAGTCTTTGCTATTTGAGGCATGGAATGAATCACGCAATAGCTCAGCAGAAAAAAATCATCATACTCTGAACATTACCTCTAGCATGAATGTATGCGATGGGCTGTCAGAACTTGTTAAATATACAAGGTATTGTTATGCTGAACTTATATAAAAGTTTGCGTAAGGTAGAAAACCTTGAAAGGTTCAAAGAAATCTAATTCATAGTAGGGCTGCCTTCAGAGATTTGTAGTTCTACAGAAAAACAAAGGAAATTGATTATCAGTTAACAACATTCAAAATCAGAATAATATAAACTGGTGTGTCTAAGGGTTACAATGTGTCACCTCATCAACATTAATATGACCTCGCTCATTTCTAGCAACCAACACATTAGCATCACACATGTTCTGTTATTGTGTCAACCAGGTTGAGGCAAGTAGCGAATAAGCTAGCATCTTATCACTTCGTGTGAAGTGTTTGATAGACAGATAATAATCGACCAAGATAATTAAGTGAACATCCATAAAACAAGATTAGTAATCATAGCAACCAGGAGATGAAATAGAGGAGGGAGTTATTGTAGTTGTCACAATTTTATTTATTACCCAATGCAAAAAGCCTCTGAAGCTTGTCCAATTACATATTGTTGCACTGGTTAAGCGATGGTAAGTATTTTTAGGCTTGTCATTCATGAACCCAATAACTACCTATGAGAAAAAATGTTTTATGTATTTTTTTGTATGCAGCACACAATTTAAGTGTCTTATCAAAACATTTACTCAATTTCATTCAATAATTCAAAACTCACAACAATGGATTCAACTTGATAAGTTACTGGAAAATGTAGGTGTTTACCAAAGTCATACAAATTGTAGCAGAAACCGATGATGGCAGCAATGGCAGTAATAGTCATGCTCATTGATCATGTTGCTTAGGTTTTCATTCATTAAGTTTGCTTATCAAAAGTTCATGAGTAAAAATGATAAGAATAAGGTGACTTAGGGTGTTATTCTATGGTAAGTTTCATACCCTTATTAATTTAATTGATAGATATATAGACTGATAGACATGATCTTTATCATCATTAGTTGATATCTATTTAGACATATTGATAGATATATACACTGATAGACATGATCTTTATCATCACTGGTTGATATCTATTTAGAAAAATTGATAGATATATACACTGATAGACATGATCTTTATCATCACTAGTTGATATCTATTTAGACAAATTGATAGATATATACACTGACAGACATGATCTTTATCATCACTGGTTAATATCTATTTAGGCAAATTGATAGATATATACACTGATAGACATGATCTTTATCATCACTGGTTGATATCTATTTAGGCAAATTGATAGATATATGTATACACTAATAGACATGATCTTTATCATCACTGGTTGATATCCATTGAGACAAATTGATAGATATATACACTGATAGACAGGATCTTTATCATCACTGGTTAATATCTATTTAGGCAAATTGATAGATATATACACTGATAGACAGGATCTTTATCATCACTGGTTAATATCTATTTAGACAAATTGGATCATGAGATAAAAAACAACAATAAATTGTAAAGTATATTATACTGATTAAAGCATGAGATTTTACTTGTAGCCTAGCGATTAATTTTCTTGCTATTGGTTTAGTTAATCATATGTTTTATGCGTTAATTTGTAATAAAATGCGTCCTTTGAACTATAACATTTAGATTAGATTCAGCAAACATATATGCACTTTAAAATAATTTATATGATATGTGACACTTCATAAGTATTTACCATTTATATTAAAGGTTGTTCTAGAAACTGAGCAAACTGAACAAATGACACCAAAATACTCAGATCATCAAACCTTTTACTTTTGTCATGACAAGTACTTTTAAATACGGGCGTTCTGTTTCGACTATACCATTATAAAAAACAGTAGAAAGTTACCAATTCTGAAAGCTAAGACTATGCATGAGGTCATGAAATTATTGAGAGTGAAATTATGAGTAGCCTAGAACAAGAACGAGCAAAGTTTTTTCTTAAAGTCCAAATTTTAATGTTGCAAGATTTTTGGGAGCCGCATAATATGTGTATTACCGATATAACATTTCATACTAACACTACAAGTTTCGTTGTTGTAATGTGATTAAATTTAATTATTACAATACTTTTACAATAGCATTGAATAATTGTGATGTAAGCCTAAAGAGATTTGTATAACTTAAAGTTTATTGAGATACATGGAAATTTTTATGGCTGCTCATTATCTTTTGTTAATCTGGCTCTATACTGCAGCATGATATTATTGGGAGCTGACAGAAGTGTTCTTGAGTCAAAGTGGATCTCAACTTGCTCTTGATATGATTCATGTATAAAAAAGCTGATTCATATATATATGTGACAGCAGACACACTGTGCAACCATATTTCTAGTTGAGCAAGCAGTGGATATTCAGCCTTTGTTGAAACTTTCTTGTATAAGCCCTCCTCCATTTAATGTATATCTGTACATTTGAGCTTACACAGCTCCAGTTGCAGAGATGAGACATTAAAATTTTCAATGGCAACTGAGTAACTCACTCTCCAGTAGGCATTGCCTTCTGAGGTGCTTTTTTGAGTTGTATGATCTGTTTCAAAGCTTGGCGCTGCATAAATCGATTTTTACACTCTTGTTGCAGCTTTTTTATGAAGTGAGTGTAATCAGCTGTACAAAAGGCCATATTTCTATTCTCATCTAAAGATGCTTTGAGAGTCGGAAAGTGAAGCATATCACCTTGCACATCCATAAGAAAAAACTCCAACTTATGGGAGAAGGCTTGAACAGGTAGTAGTGTATCAATAATAGTCTTGTTCTTCCAGTGAAACTTGAGGTTCAGATCATGGCCACAGATGTTAGCAAGGAAGGCAAGGTCACGCATATCTTTAGAAAAGCTCATCATTTCTTAAAACTGTCTTGCATTCAGGCTTTTGCAAGCACTTAAAATGAGGTTAGCTTCTGATGAATACCCCACAACTTCCACAGAGTATTTCCTTTACTTAGCCAAATTTTATTGTATGTTAGTAAATTTTCACAAGTGGCATGGTTTCTTTGGGAAATTTCTTTAAGTTTCTGTGTCTGAGAGCTGGATGTAGCTGGGCGTAGCTGAGGAAGTTGATCATTTTAACAGCCTTACACATCTTTAGTTGAAAGTTATTATTTATTTTTCCGCATAAGACAGTTTGATTGATGATGCAATGGAATGCTAGCATTGATGGAATATCCTTCTTCAATCTAGCTATGACACATTGCCCTCTTCTAACCATGGCTGGTGGGCCATCTGTTGTTACAGATATGCATTTGTAGAAAGCTATCTTTATCAATTCATTTAATGAGAGCATCCTAAATGGCCTTGCCGTGGTTGCCTTGCCCTGCCGTGGTTTCTCCTTATAATCCAACCAAAGTAGGAACCTCCTCCTTCGTTTCTTCACCATCGAATAATCTGCAACACAATGTATAGGACTAAAGCATAATACTATGCTTTGTAAAGAAACATGTAGTATAAATACATGGGTTTTTCACTTTCAAACAAATATCATAAAATATGTAGTGCAGCATTTTTACTTGGAGTTGTGTTCTCTCTTTACTGTCTTAAAATGCACGTGTATGACTTTAGTTGCAACTGCATGGTAAAAACGAAGTTACCAGTTGTTAGTGTACACACAGTAGCGTACATAGCTTACACAGATTGCTAATTGAGCTGCATCCACTATATCAGTAGATACATCCATAGCGATTAAAAAGTAATTTACCTGGTCTATATGGGTTAGCAAAGCCATACTAACATAGTCGTTAATGCTTTCAATTTTACCAGTAGCAGTTTTACTAGAAAATAGTATTGCTTTGACTTTACCAATACCATCACGCTTATCTGAAAAGGTGTTTCCATAGTCTCAACCATGGATTCTTTTACAAGCTCAGCATGAGAATAAGGAAGCATTGCTTTTGCTAGAATCTTTGACACTCGTAGAGAAGCTTCTGTAACGCGTTCATCAGTAGCTGTGAAAGAAGCTAGCATATTTTTGAAAAAGTTGATGATTTCTAAAGTTTATTTAGCTTTTGATGTCTAGCTGCAAACCCTAGTCCACTCATGTTGGAATTATTTTGTAAACTCGGTTGTTTTTTGTTTAATTTGTGAGGCTCTCATTGTAACTATGAAAATGGTTCGTTTTGTTGAAGATGCCATTTCTACCCCAACTGCATTAATTGGCTTAAATGCAAATGGCATGTACAAATAGGCCACAGCATATTTTATAAGCCAGCATTATGAAATCATGATGAAATGATATTCAGATGAACATTTCTGGATCATTCTAATTTTGTCATCATGAGGTCAGAAACTGACGTCATTACGTTGGAAAAGCTACATGGCAATGATGTCATGAATTATGACACATGATGCATGTGTAGGCTATATACAATGCAGTAATAGTGCACTTTTAAATAAGCCTAATATGTCACAATGTAAGTAATTTTGTACAGTATATTATAATGATGTTTTTATATACGTCAAAAGAGTTGGAATTTTCAAAGAGTTGAAAAAGCCGTAAAAAAATTTGCAAAGAGCCGCATGCGGTTTTAGAGCCGCACTTTGCCCAGCCATGGCCTAGAAAAAATAATAGATAGCTTAGTCTGCGTAGTCACTTTGCCTATTGTCAATACCAAACCAAACAAATAAGTGAATATTGTAATAATTTGCATGCGCTTTAAAAAGGGAATTCTCAGTACATCATTAACAGGCTGATAATCAAAACAACTAAAAGTTGCTAAGATTTTTTCAGTATATGTACATGTACGTAGATCCCTCTTGCTAGCAGTCAAGGTGATTAAGACTGTTCATGGTTAAAACACTCACAAAATATAATACACTTGTTGACTGTTTAAGGTGATAAAGAATATTTTTATGCACTTGTTCATCTTGGTATTTGTTAACTGATGGTCATCCTATCTGCAGGTTCACTGACACTGATAAGCAGGTAGTTAGAGTGGCCTGGCAACGCTTATATTTTGTTTGATTATAACATTGCATACAAATTCCTCGGGTTATTATTTATATCCCAAATGAGTAGGTGCAGGTAAGTGATTGGAATAGTTTTGTTAAGACTGACTAATTATTGTTAAGCTTACAAGTATTGTAAAGAGACTTCAGTCAGGCTATATGAGTAGAAAGTAGAAAGGACAGAAGACAGTAATATGGTAAGACATTATTCAATTTCTTACCATATTACCATATGACATTACTCAATATCATAGAGTTACATAAAGTACTTTAGAACAACCCATGAAGTTACAGTTTGCTTTCCATTGAAGATGACTGTTTATGAATCATATATCGGATAATCCACTAAAAACAATATGATCTCTAGTCATGTGAAGGTCCAACTGGCACAAGATAAGGTATAACATACTGTCTCAAGTATTACTGTTAATGTAAATACTGATATTTGACTCATTGCCCAGAGAACATAACTCTTAGTACACCTGATAACATTCTGAGCATCCAAAGCAATTAAGCAGCTTATGAAAGATTCAGTTAGATGTTTTCTATTGCTGGTATAAAAAAGAGACATCCGATATATATATATATATATACATATATATATATATATATCTAAGGTTGGCGATCTTCACCAGACATATATGTGGCTGAACAAAGAAAACCTAACGGCAAATACAGAGTCGCTAATCATGGCAGCCCAGGAGCAAGTGCTCCCAACAAGGCAACTCCAAACGAAAATCTATCACACTAGAGACCATCCTAGATGCAGACTGTGCAAAGATGCACCTGAGACCATCCAACACATCATCAGTGGATGCAGACAGCTAGCAGGGAACGCATACACTGAGCGGCATAATCATGTCGCAGGTATTGTGTATAGAAGTCTATGTGATGAGTATGGCCTTAATAAACCACAACACTGGTGGGAAGCTCCTGGTAAGGTCAATGAAAATGACCGCGCTAAGATCCTCTGGGACTTCTACATCCAAACTGACAAGCATGTCCTAGCAAACCAACCAGATATAGTGGTGGTAGACAAGGAGAACAAGAGGGCTACTATAATAGATATAGCAGTACCCAATGACTACAATATAGCCAGCAAAGAAAAAGAAAAGGTAGAAAAATATCTCCCTCTTGGAGAAGAAATTGAAAAATGCTGGAATGTAAGAACAACCGTAATCCCAGTAGTCATTGGGGCACTGGGCGCAATAACACCGGCGCATAAAATGTGGCTTGCCCAAATACCAACAACAATCAACTCAGGTGAGTTGCAGAAAAGTGCGCTATTGGGAACAGCTAAGATCTTGAGACGAGTGCTCAAACTCCCAGGTCTCTGGTAGGAGACCCGAGTTAGAGCAGAATTTACCACCCATACGGGGTATCCGGGGTGAGGAAACAATTTTATATATATATATATCTCGGATTTCAACACAGCCGGATGAATGAGCAAGTCATGAAACTGACAGTAGCTGAGGAAAAAGACAAGTATTGCTTTTAAACAATTTATTAATATATATATATGTATATATATAAATATATAGTATATGTGGTTTACACTGTAAAGTAAAGTGCTCAATAATTGAGTCAATTAGAGCTGTGTATGAAGTTTATTAAAAACTGCATACACACGATTGCAACACGATTGCATGAAACTAATAGTAGTAATGATTTTAACCTGTAGTTTTTAATAAACTTTATATAAATATATATATATATATATGTATATATATTTATATGTAAATGTATGATATATAGGGTAGGAAATACAACATTTACTCGTTAGTGCTAAGGCAAAGTAATACCGCTGTTACAGGACAGACTTAATACAATTAGAAAGTATAAAAAAAGTTAAGGAAGGTGTGACAGCAAATATTGTTACAGTGATTGAAGCCTAATTTGATTGTGTCAAACTTGGCCTATGTGGTTAACAATTTTTAACTGTTTAGCATACTTGCGCAGAAGTAGTAAGACATGTCTAACATGGAGTGTTGACCTAATAACTACACTGTATCTAGTCAAATGAAGAGTGAATTCACTAAAAACATATGTAGCAGATTAATATTGTTTGTTGGGAGGTTGACTGAATATTTGAAAGAACTTTTGCTGAAAATAACCTAAGATCTGTTCTGAAAGTCATTATAAACACTTAGATTGACTTTAAGAACGGATCTTAGGTTCAACTTCTGCTTAGTTCAAGCTTATTTAAATGTCGTAAACCGAGCACATATAAAAACACTTATTTTCAGAGCTTTTACACTTTGGAGTTATGGCTCAGGATAATTTGAGAACTGCTTTCTCACCTGTTCTCACCTTTAATTATATTGAGTCGAACAATTTTGTTTTATTTTTCCACTATTTCAGATTATATACAATTGCAAAAGTTCTGTGACTTTGTTTGTGGCATGTTTTTAGTATAGTTCAGAAAGTTGAAATGGGTTGAATAATTAGTTTTCAATATATCACTAAAATACCGAAGGAATTTCTGACCAACCAAGTAATTAAAAATGGCTGTAAAAACATAAGTTTCGAATGACACACGGAACAATACATTTTGTAGAATTTGAAACTTTTAAAAGTTTCAAATTATACAAAGATATTTACAAAGTTTCTTTATCTCAGCAAAAACAGCTATACACTAAAGTTTTATTTTTTATTTTTAAAATACACTTCCTGTCAGGTTCACTGTCCTGTATTCAATATGCCTCTTTCTCTATCGCTAAGCCTTCACTTTTTTGATAAAGGGTGAAGTTAAGAAACAATTTTCTATTTGATTTCAGTTTTATCTCTTTGCAACTTTGTCTTCAAGTTTTAAAGCTATGTAAGTGGCACGATAGATCAATTGAATTACTATAATATGCATATGCAAAGTGTTTAGTAGACATGTTGGTTAGTAGACATATATGTTTAGTAGACAGAGACTGCTATCTGTAGACAGCATTTTAATATCAGTTTAGCCAGATGGCGATAAATGAATAGTTATCCTAATCGATTGCAGCTCAAATCTAAGCAATTCAAAGCTATCATTTTATTAAATTAGGTAAAGAAGAGGAGGAATTTGTTTGCTAGCTCTCTCATGGAGAGCTGCAAAACTTATTTACGTGTGGGACAATCTGTGATGCTCCCTTCAGTCACTCCCATCCTCCTCTCATGTAGCAACAATGTTAGTACAGATATGACATGAGTTATTGTTTGAATTATAAAAGAAAGTTGATGTCTGCACATGTCATCAATCATTTTGTGAGAGACTGTTTCTGTTTCCCTAAACTATAAATAGACCCTCTTTCCAGCAACCCACTGGTTGTCAGCCATCTATTTATGATCACTGTACTCCTGGCTAGCTTATCAAGCTGTGAACTGAATATGTTGGCTGCTCCATCATGGCGAGCTGCAAAGAGTTTTCTCACACTGTTGATGCTTGCAGCTAGCTTTCTTTGAGATGAAAAACCCAAAGTCTTCTCTGCTTGAAATAGACATATGCATGGGTATATACCAGTTTTTATTATAATGCCTGTAATCAAAACCATATTTTTGTTAATTTTATGTTTTAAGTACTCAGTGATGATACAGCTGGAAGCATTCTTCTGGAGAGTTTTAAAACATATGTTTCTATGACTAATGGCTTAATAGGGGAATCTACAACTCTCTATTATCTTAAACACACTACTTAGCACCAATATAGCATTTGAGCATTAAACTCTATATATACATAGAACATTCTATCAATAGAGCTATTCATTTACCATTATTTTTCAAACCTTACAAAGAAATCCATATCTCTCTACGATTTGAAACACAGTAGTTAGTACTCAGATTGTTTATGAGGCTCTAGCTCAATATAAACAAATTGTTTCATAGAGCGATTCTCTTGCCGTATGACAGTTTTCCAACCAGTGTTGACATTATAGCAGGCATGTAATTCGGAGCTACTCTTTTAAACAACAAGTTATTAGTTTCCTGCTAATTAGAATTGCGTATTGAGCCAACCATTACACCTTCAAAATTTATTTGCTACTAACTGGCCATCAAACATCAATTACCATTATAGTATTCATTGGCATTTACAGCGGTCATCAAAGTTAAATTTACAGATGTGGCAGGTTGTTATGGTAAATAAACCAAATAAGTAATATTTATATGAATGTCTGGCTAGCCTCACTAGTTCACTGAAAACCATGTACAGCTTTTATGAATAGTAAACAAACCATGTTCAGTTTGTGAAACTAATATTTTACTGTGTCTTCCTCATAAATTATTTGGTTCATCTTTTAGCCAAAATTGAAGCTACTTTTTTTGTTATATGAACTTTGCTGCAGAAATGTTTATACTTGGTGGAATGTTATATAAATTGACATCCCTAGCAGGTAGCTGAGGTATTTGTACCAGATAGTTGCCTAGATCATAGCTGGCATCGAAATTACAATAAAATAAATCACCTGCTGACCACAATATTCACTTGTTACTACAATATTATCTTGTCACTCAATAAACACACTTCCTGACATTCAAGCTTTTTATGTGTACGATGTGTGTCAATGACTGTTTTAGCAGAGCATTACAACACCCATAATTCTGACTGTAGCTAGGAGATCATAAGAAGAAAGTGTTTAATCTTTACTATTTGCGTCAATACCTCAATTTTGTCATAGCAACAGAACAGAGCATTTTTCACCCTACTTTGAAGATAGGTTGCTGCGGCAAAGTTTATGAATAAGAAAAGAAAGTGCATGATAAATGGAGAATTTTCCTATGAAATACCCTATTTAAGGAAAGACCAAAGTTATAGACTGTTGTGTATTAGACAATATCCAGCAACTGACAACTGATAGTACCAGTGAAACTTAGTAATATCTATATTTATATATATTAATTCAAAATAAAAACAAAATTTATATCTAAATCAAAATGTGGATGTTGTTAACTGTCTGCATGGATCATGATTCTGATTACTAGTAGAGTTCGTATCTTCTTGAGTTCGTAGGTACATGGTAAATTGTTCTTGCCTCCTCTGCATAGCAGCCATATCTATATAAACAGATATGTATCATTATAGTTTTTATACTAGCATATGGTCTTCTTACTGATAAACTAGAGATATCAATGCCAATTGATATCATATGCTATAAGCTCATATGCTATGCTATTAAGCTCATATGTGCTGCCCTTATCACTCTAGAATCAATCAAAAACTTAAACTGCTGCCGTGTTGTGCAACATTTTTTAATTATGTTGTGTTATGATTTTATCATGTCTTTTAGGAAACAGGTAAGGCTTTCCATCAGTTGGCATATAGTACATTTTACATGGTACATAGTATTTGTATTAAGTAATCCATTTCATTTCTGAGCTGTCTTGTTTTTAATCTTTTTATGAAATAATTAAATTTCCTTTGTGAAACGCATGTACATTATTCCAACACTCATTCATTTGTATAGTTTCCTATTAAAAATGAGAAAAGTTGAACCTAGCTAAGCATCAGCTAGTAGCAAAGGCTTCACGTCGTTTTACTGTCAAAAATTTCATAGCTCTATGCGTAGTCTTCGCTTTCAACAGAGACGATTTTATTTGGCTTTTATATTTGTCTTGTTGACAAAGAGTGCTTGTACTCTACTTAAAAGTTCCTTCTGTGTAAAAGGTGAATTGCTTTCTGATCTGCATGTTTTGGTACACAAATTTTTCATAGTTCTCGTTTCAAAATTACTACAAAAGAAACGTCTTTTTAAAACTCATTATTTTAGTTATTATTAACAAATTAGACCTTTACCTGAACCGCGCGCACCAACAAGCATTATCTTTTAAATCTGTAGTTCCTGCCTTCAAGACTATTTTAGTGTGTTTAAACAGATAGGACTTGTCGTAGCTGCAAGAGTTCAGCCTTCTTGGCTTGTTTCTTGGACTCGTTTAGCCAGTGTATTTTTCATTTCCGTATGTTTTTATTTTTTACGTCTGTCAGTGAACTTCATATAAGACATTTTTGATAACTTCGTAGTTTTTTTACAATAACTAAGTACTTTTTCCTTTCTAGCCCTTGACAGGTTTCTCACTGACTCCAGACTCTCACATGGCAGCAAAAATGCTAAAGATTTTAGCGAATCTAATCCATACCTTACAGGATGAAAATATTCAATAGTTATAAAAATTCGCTATTTCATAAACAGTCAATTCCGCGAATTATTAAATTCCACGAAAAATTAGTTCTATTTTCAATCAAAAAGGAGAATAACTACTGCCTCAAAAATAAAAACTAGTCGCTAGGCATAAGTATTAAACGTAGCTGAGTTCCAAAACCTTTTAAAAATAATTGCTGGGCTTTGAGTTAACCCCATTGCCAAGGCAACACATTTCTTTACAAAATTATTCTAGATTGTAACAAGATATAATCGAAAAAGTAGCTGATAGGCAGAAGTATTAAACGTAGCCGAGTTCCACAACTTCTTTAAAATCATTGCCGGGGCTTCGAGTTTTATTGCCATTGCATCAAGCTTCTTTACAAAATTATTTAAGGTTTTCACAAGTTATTCAGCATAGCTTCGTCATCGCAAAAATCTCTCCCACAGTCTTTTGACATTGAAATCAACTCTATCAAACTCTAATACAGTAGTTGAAGACAATGATGATTCTGATCTGGACATTATGGTATGTATTTGACTTGCAGTGCAGAGACGTTTTTCCATAATTAACTGCATTAGTTAAATCTTTTGTTTAAAAACTGATCGCTTTTATTAAATACTTCAGTTATTGTTTTTGTACTTCCTTAACACTTATTAATGTTTTTTCTTTTTTGTGTTTACTGCAGATTGAAAATGAAATATAACCTATTTCGATTACGAAAATTAGAGACAAGTAGTAATATTAATAAATGCAGGAATACTGGCAGAGAAGCAACCAGTCAGCCTGGATCCCCTTCATCAACAACAACTCCTTATATATTTAATTTCATGTTTAGATATATTATAATTTATTACAAACTTGAGAGTACAAATAAAATATTTCAAATACAAATAATATTTTACAAAAGATGAATAGAGTAAATATAAACAGTTTAGTCCATATGGCGGTTGTCTAGCAATAAAATTAAACTGGTACTCTTGATAAGTGAATATTAGCTTGTAATGGTGCTCTTTGACGAGTTAATTTGGTAATAGCAGCTCTATATCGCTGTCACTGTCTTGGGTACATGTTAAAGGCAATTCTCTTGCGATTACATGGTTGGTAAAGAAGTTATCATCAAAACTATTTTCATGGCTCACTATTGCAAATTTCTGCCGCTTGGCCAACAATTTGTGCTGGTAAAGGCGTTTTTGCTCCCTTTTTAGAACATATATATTCTTCTCGTTAACAGCTGCGGTCACTTTTACCTCAATTTCACGACCTCACTGAATGATTGGTGATCTTCTAAGAATGACATCTACCACCCTTGCAGTCATTGTACCTCTGTGTATGATGAAAAATCTCTCTCTCACACTAAAGCAAAGACCAAAGCAGTAGGGATCGAAAAAATAAATATTGTGTTTTACCGAAAAGCTAAAGTAAAATTCAAGTAATTTAATAAAGGGTTTTGAAAATAACTCATAACTTACCACATTTTGTTGGTTCATCAAAGGCCTCCAAATTGATGAATATTCGTGTAAACCTCTGAATGCAGCAAAATGAGTGAAGCACACATTTCATAGTGTTGCAATCAAAATCTAGCAAAATGGCAAATTTGTCTACCTCTTCTGTAGGAATGACCACAGAGAAATCTCTTGAAGTTTAACCTAAGAACTAAGTCAGATATTTTACCGAACGATTGCGATTATGAGTGGTTAACAGCAAAACTGATAACACAAATTCTTATTCTCGGTAAAGAGATGGACACTGTATTTCCATTTTGGTACAGAGGGAGTTGCGCTACAAGGCCTATGTACCGTTATGTAATGCTTGTCTAAGGGGAATCTAGCACCCTGTCAGTCTGGTGTGTCATAATAATTAGTTGGGTTGATAACTCTATGTACCTGGTTATTCTGCTCAATCAAAAAGCATTTGATTGGTGTGTTGTTCCAGCGTAAGTGCGGGAGCCAAGGTATGTTTTCTGCTGATGGAAGAGAAGTTTATGTCCCATATACTATTGGAAAGCTGAAAGTTCGCTGATATTGAATCTGCAAGGAACTTTCCTGTACCGGTGGCGTATACAACGCTACAATGGCTTAAACGGGATAAATGGGGGTTTTGTATGCTCTTTCACTGTAGCAAAAATCAAATTGTTAGCATTCATACCTTAATAACTGTCGGTTAAAATCTTCTCTTCTTCACGTGTTATGCTAAAAATATTGTTGAGTTTGTATTCCAGAATTGTCAACTCTACCTCACTGTATGATCAGAGGTTTTTTGGCAATATTAAGGGACGTGTCATATTTTTAAAACACATCTGGGTTTGCTTATCAGCCATTTCCTTTCAAACATAAGTGAGTTTCTGAAAATTATATATCACGATGATTGATGGTGTTTATGTTCGCAATGCTGAATTACATTTTTTTGGACTTGATACTTCTGAAAAATTAATAGGTTTTGCATGTTATGTCTATTTTGGAGTTATCTCCCAAATTTGTATTATCTATGTTTTTGTGTTATCTGATGCATTCATGGTCCACATCTAGGTCAGTTTATAAGACTTGTACAGAAAAATGACATGTTAGCTAGTTTATTGATAAAATACAAGAACTAACAGAATAAAATAACTGCCTGTTACGCATATAGTCATAAAACTAACCCTAATAGTTATTTGCTGGGTCATGGAAAATCCTGTTCCTCTGTTCCGTGTTTAAAATAGTGCTCATTTTATCTATTTGATCCAAAGTCTTCTATCTGGTCGTCCTGCAAAATAAGATAAACTAAATTTCTCAGAGCAAATAACATTGATTGTGTGCCTGAACAGGAACTGCAGGAACAGTCATTCAAATGTTTTCCGGATATGTCAACGCTTAAGCAAACAACAGTGTAATAAATACCTCCTTAGTTTTCATCCCCTCCAGATTCATTACATTCTTCTTCTCTATGGTTAAGCCAGTTTCTTCAGGTACAAACATCAGTAAATACCATGCCATCTCGAAAACGCTTGCACTGAGCGCTTCTACAGTCTTTTTTTTCTGGCATTCACCTGACATCTGACTTGGGAGAGCAGGTGATTCTTTACATATTATTGGTTTAAGCTGATCATCCTGGCCTTTTCCTTTAGGAGATGTGAAGCCGATAAAGGACTTCAATGCCTGTTTCTATAATTTGACTAGGTAGTTAACCCAAGCGATGTGATAGGTCAAAACATTTTGACTTGGCAGCAACTGCAGTTCTTTATTAACAGCTTTGGTAGCAAATATGTTGTACCTGGCATCTGTAATATTGCCATAGTTGCCATACAACCTTGCAATGAATTGCATGCATTTTGCTATGACTTCTTTATCGCAGCAGTCGCTGTCTCCCAACTCTGAAATATCTATTGCAGTCTCCTCTATATTATGCAGTGCCTTTATCTTGGATATCCTAAATATCCTATTCACATTGTCGCAACCGATCAAAGCATGCACTGCTAGTATATTCGCGGGGATAAAGATATTCATGGGGATTGTGGGTAAGCTATCAACCAGATGCCGGACTGAGACAAATCGCTTTGAAGTGGTGTGCCTAGCCACAAAATTACATCCTGGTTATTGTTGGCAATAGCTTTAAAGTGATGAACTACCAATACAAGCGCATCTTTGTCAACACTTCTGACAACTACTGTATTTGAGGTCTTTTAGCATCAGCAGCGTGCAACAGTGACCTGGTATTAGCTTCAGCATGGTTGGATGTCAGCTGATCATAAGTTTGTGATGATGTATTTTTGACTTTTTAAGCTAAAACTCCACTCAATATCAGGGTTGTATCAGCAATCATCATCTGTTGTTAGGATTTCCATGTATTAATCAAAAAAGGGAGTAAAATGTTTTTGTTTGTTATATTACTCAGAAAAGCCAACCAATTAGACGAGATACGAACGTTAGCACGATCTCAATGTCACACATCTTGTTCACAGTGTGGTGCTCTTTCTGTTGATTTAATTGTCTGAACATGTTAAACATCAAACACAACATCTATTCTAGCAAAACCCTCACTCTCTTGTCTTATTCTTGCTAACAGTTCTGCAACAAATATACTAAAATTCCCAGAGCTTTTCACCGTTTGTACTAAAGACATACCATCAATCACAAGTGATTTTCCATCGTTGTTGTAGATACAAAACAATCTGTTAATTTACTTCCAACTTATCGTAGATCTCTAAATAAATATGCATTTGAAACCAAAACATATTTGTACCAGTTGATATCTATTGCTTTCATTTAACCAGCAAAGATATTGTAGACTTTGCCTTGCTTTGTAATTTGTCAAAACTTTCAAGGTTTCTTACTTCATTATAAATTTTTAGGTCTACTATTATTTTGTAGCTACATTTAACAATCTTGCACAAAAGCTCATTTTACTCATCGATATGTTTGCTACAATTTGTGACCGAAACTAGCTTTTTATGTGCAATACGTAGAACTGGAGTTAGGAGCGTCGATCAATTGAAAACCGGGTTAAATTAATCACAAGGATGCTATCGAATAAAGACGTGTTTAACACTAACAGTTATAAATTGTATAATAATATTCTATCATAATCTACAAATACATATATATTAAAAAACAAGTAATAAAAAAACCATGCTTATGAGGCAAGAGGGAACAAAAGTTAACATTAAGGCCCGCTCAGCCCTTTGAGTACTGATTGTTGCAGGCTTGCTTAATTTTGTTAATAGCGTTTTATACATACATGTATATATGCACTTAAATGACTCATCTACATCATCAGAATCTCTGAGTTGCGACCAAAATGTGTTGAAATCATTTACTTCCCATTGTAGCTAAGGTAGCGACTACGGGTATGCAGATGGAAAATTTGCCTTGACATCGGAAATTTAAACTATTAGAAAATTACATTTGTTTAGTTTTTACTAAACTTATGAATGACCATAATTTTTGGTTGTTTTTTTGTATTGGTTGAACCAGAGCCATCTTTAAAATGTGCTTGAGCATCAAGTTTAGTGGTAAGTTATATGGCTCATCTAACTGGTGTCATATCAAGCATAACAAGAATCTGCTTGCAAATGACACACAGAGGTAGTGCAGTGTCATCTAGTATCATGGAAGGTCCCCTATTCTAATATTGTAACAATAAATAACATTTACATTTCATTCAACCTTTATTTTTCGAGCAATTAAGTCAACAATTGTGTGTTTACAATAAAGAAAATGTTTTGAAAAATTTTGTTCAGGCACTCGGTATCATTTGACAGTTTTTGCTACATCATAACTTCACTTGTCATGCACCCTATTGGTTTTTGATTTGTTTATTAGCCACAGAGAAACAAATACATGATTGAGAACAGACAACTGATAAATTACATTGTGCTGTACAATCATGGAATTAAAAAATACTGTGTGTCATATCAGACCTTGTCTAAAACATGTTGAAATGCTCCATTTATTGTATTGAGGAAAAAGCTTTCAAATGTGAAAGTTATGTTTTTAATCTGGAATAGAAAATTTTACTCAGATTTTATATAATCATCTAAAATATTCTGGAATAACAGAGTTGACTTATACATAAGTAAGACCTACATGTCTAATAATAGAATGTTTCTTCTGTAAATATTTGAGTGCCATTCTCGTATTTCTGCAAAAACGCTTACGTTAGCCGAGTTCCAAATTAGCGTTTCTGCAATTCTGTGATTAGATCAAAGATTATGAAAATTAATGATTAGTAAATTAACATAGTATGTTCATAAAATATCTATAAACCTGGTATATTCACAGTAGAGATATATTTAGATTGCTTATAAAGCAGTTGGCAACTACTTATTAATAGGGTAAAAATGGTTAGCAGCAAGATAGCACTCATTTCATTGTGAAGCTGCAATCAAAGCTAGCAAGAAGATGGGTCTATCTCCCTTTACGAATGATCACAGAGCACAATCTAGAAGTTATGATTAATAAATTTTAAATATTTTTGACTGACCACTAGGGTTATGGGTGGCTAACAACAAAATTAATAGCACAGATTTTTTAAACAGATAGACACTGTGTTTCAATTTCACTACAGAGTGAGTTGAGTTGTGCTAAAATATTTATGTACTTTTACGAGATGCTTGTATTTTAAGTTTTCATACTGCTAGTCTGGTGCGCCTTGAATGGTCATTAGGTGTGATTATTTTTTGTACAATTATATTATTCTACTAAAAAAGAAAGTGTTTGATTGGTGTGGTTGTTACAGCATGGTCTACCATGATTAAAGTCACATGTTCAAATCCTGGAGAAAGCAATGTTTTCCTAACCTGTAACCAATACCTTGATATAACAAGCTAACACAGCTGTTATTCTATACAGAGTACCAATACGGTTTACAAGTATTATATTCTGTATAAAGCCACATAACTGTACACAATTACCTCTAGAATATTTTAAAGGTAAATGTTCATTTACATTTAGAATCTTCCGGAAAAAAATCTATTCTGGGTGGCCAGAAGGCATTTTTTCAGAACGATTGTTGCATTATAGGCTACCATGCTTAAAGTCAGCTGTTCAAATCCTGTACAAAGCAATCTTTTTCCTACTGTCTAACCGTGAATATTTTTACCATGAGCTTTATATAAACATAAAATACTCCTTAGAGCAACTGTCCTATCCTATAATAGTCTTCTCACTAGTGGTAGTATATATTTTAGCCACCCTATTTTGAGCTATTCACTGAAACAGAAAGCTATTAGCTGTCAACTGATCAGCCTTGTACACTGAGCCAACTGGAAGATTTCTATAATATATTTGCTGTGAATTGGAAATCAAACATTAAATACTATCCTGGTGTCTCTTGGGCGCACAGTTGCTACTAATAAAGAACATAGACATCAAGAAGGTCATTGAAGTATGTACTGTAAATCAAAGAAGTGACTATTCCTACACTTGTCTGGCAGGCCTAACTAGCTCATTGATACTAGCTGTCGCTTGTGGTAAACAAAGCAATCTCAGTTTATGAGTTTAACATTTTTTGTGCCCTCAGCTTAAATTAGTTGTGCAACTAACCGCAAAAAATACAGTTACTTGTCATACTCTGTATGAGCTTTACTACAGTAATGTCTATAGCTGGTCTAATATTATCACAATGACATCCCTAGCAAGTGGATGCGACGTGTGAACCAGACAGGTGCCTAGTCATGGAAGGCATCTAGACTCAAATAAAATGGATCACATGCTGATTACAGAGTCCACTGATATTTTAACATAAAATAAACACACTATTTGACATTTAAGCACTGACTGTCTGATCAGGGCGTTACAACGCCCAGAATGCTGATTATTGCAAGGGATCATGAGAATAATATAATTTATTTGCTATTTGTGTCAATATTTCCATCTTATCATGGCGGCAGTAAAGAGCAGCTTTTAGCCTACTTGAAAAAGCATGCAGCTGCAAAGTTTGTGTATTTTACAAAAGCAGTCGGTTATAATCTGGATAATTTTCTCCTTAATGTACTTTAAAGTTATGTCTGCTGATGAAGAACCCAGATTTCATGTTATTGTGTTTTAGGCAAAATCTAGTGACTGAAAAATGATGATCCCAGTGCTGCTTATGACATAGCCTCGGATCATCAACACAATCTTCACGGTTCTTGGGACTAAAGGCTATTTTAATACTCAGGGTACTCATGATGTTCATCAACTCATTGCAGATCTAAATCTGGTCGAACAGGAAGATAGTATGGTTATATAGCAGAACTATCTATGCAATTCTGTGGCTAGTTAATACAGTCAAGCAGAGTAAGTAACTGGCACATGTGCTTTTTAGTTACATACTTCCAGTGAAATAGAGGGGAAAAGTTTAAAAATCACTATATTTATCTATGACAATAGCATTTTCAAACACAATTTCAAAATACAGGGCAAAAAAGTTGGCTATTAGGCAATACCAGAGTAATCGAAAAATAATTGATTAAAAGCATAGCCAGATGAAAGGAAGAGAATAATGTGTGGTATGAACTGTCTGGAGTGTGATTTTGATCACCAGTAGAATTCGTATCTTCTGGAGCCTGTAGGTACATAGTAAGCTGTTTCAGCTTCCTCTCCATGGCAACCATATATAAACAACCATACATTGATTAACATAAAGAGAGAAGAACTTACATGTATATGAAAACAAAGCTTCAATTTACCAATACCAGCAGTTAGCAAAAATAGCTTATAAAGCCAGCATGTATCAGTCTACTAAAGATGGTCTAAAAGTAAAACTGTTACTGTTTGATTGAAAATCATCTAACTTTGCATTCTGAGCTGAAGCAGTAAATTCGCACATGTTATGTTATTCTAGCAGCATCAACATATCATTATAAAGTCATTAGGAGTGAGTAACCACATAGAATCAGATCTACCATTATCTGTACACTGATTTAACAGCTTGGATTGAATGCAAGCTGTTAAATTTTTCAAATTTGTCAACTTTTGACAATCACAACAGGTGATTAACCAATTGGTACTTAGCAATCAGATGTCCCATGATTTGCATAGCAAAGCTTTGATATACTTTGCAGATTCTACACACAAATAATTCCACAGTACTACCACTAACAATAGACTAGTACGACATTTAAATTAGAAGACACCTCTTGCCTGTTGCTCCGTTTTTCGCTGCAGAACTGAGTGTTTCTGCTGACTTTTTTTCTTTAAAGCTGAAAATTTCTGCTCGCTTTTTCTTTGTAGATTTTGAATACCTTGCTGAACCTTTTCTAATTCTACATAATAAATAATGACATAAACTGAGTCTCAGATAGAGATGGTTTGGTATTTAATAAGTAGCAAAATTAGGCTGAAAAAATTAAAGGAAAATGTGGCATAGGGAAATTTATAATAGGTCAGCAGCAGTAAGAGCCATGTTACTGTTCTAAAAATTATTATCAGAACAACAACTTCCAGATAATGAAAATGAAGACAATAGCCAGTACACTTCACGTTAGCGATAAACCTTTCCTTTAGTCTTCTGCTGTCTGCCATCTGAAGATCACATATCTTCTCGTTAGCGAACGCGAGAGCTACAATATGGTAGGTAGTGATTTTTATTAAAGTTGTTACAACAGATACTATGCAGTAACTTTGTACATGATGTTGGAGACATTCAACAAATAATTACCTATGCCCATTAGCTATTCATGGAAATCATTTATTTTATTTATGTATATATTACTGTTTGTTATACATCAAAATTTAAAAGTCAACATCTATGCTAAACAAATACAGAACCAAGAGCACTCTTTTCCGATGGTGCATCTGGAGAATTATTTCCAGATAATAGTAAAAAGGGCTCCATATAAATATGGTGCCTATTTAGAAGTTGACTAGCTGCATTACCCGCCTACAGTAACAGATTCACGGGCAGCATAAGGTTTATTGAGAGTTGGCTTTCATACTGTAAAACAACTCCAAATATGCAGTTACATCTCCCTCTCTCCATCTCTCCTCTCCCTCTTTCCCCTCTCTCCGTCTCTCCCCTCTTTCTCTCCCCTCTCTCTCCCCCCTCTCTCCTCCTCGCTCTCCCTCTCTCTCCCCTTCTCTCCCTCCCTCTCTCTCTCCCCCTCTCCCTCTCTCTCCCTTTCTCTTCCTCTCTCTCCCCCCTCTCCCCTCGCTCTCTCTCTCTCCCCTTCTCTCCCTCCCTCTCTCTCCCTCTCCTCCTCTCTCCCCCCTCTCTCTCCCCTCTCTCCCTCTCTCTCCCTTTCTCTCCTTCTCTCTCCCTTAGTTCAACGCAACACTTGCGGATAGACAACATTTTTGGTTTTTCTGTCGGACTTATGAAGAAACAGTTTTCGGCGTGTGCCTACTTTTGAGCAGGCGACGTATAGCTGGTCATGGCTGATGCAGGGTGACAGTAAGTCGATAGCAGCTGCTCTCTTTCTTTTCACAATAGCGTATCGCAACCCTCGGAGTACTCGTGAAAGTTCTGTAATAGTAAGTTACAGTAGGCCTACTCGTAGCTGGAAAAAAATTAGTAACTCGGCTGCTGAAGGAAATTAACATGACCCACTATCACGAACAGCGGCAAATCCAACGTTATTAAGTAGTGGAGATGTGGCAATTCATATACAATACAACATCGTATAAGAAACACTTACCTTTTTGATGTGGAAATTTAGTAGGTGAGAAATGCGTTTTTCCAGTGGCTCCAAGAAACAAACGTTTATGTGACCTTCTCGGTACACGTTGGCAGTAAATATTAATTGCATGTAAATAACTACTCATTAATTTATTTTATTTAATAAATAGTACATTTGTATAGCTGTATAAACACCTTTGTATAGGCCGCAGAACTCAAGAAGGCGCCTTTTAACACGGCAGAAAATTTGCTGTTTAAAAAGCGTGCTAACTGGGGATTTCGGTTAATGCGCCCAAGCGGTGAAAGAAAAACAACAGAATCGCCACACCTTTATATAAGCCGCTTGGCTCAAATCGTCAGAGAAAAGTAGCGGCTAATAGTCCATATTACGAAATTACGATATTTAGTATTCATATTAATTCGGTTGGCTTCGTTCGACCGAATGGAAAAAGAAAGACCACTCTATAATTTATTTACTGTTACTACACATATTAATTCAGCTCGCTTCGTACGACCAAAATTCGTACGATGATAAAAGGAAAGACCGCTCTATAAGGCGGACAATCAATCAGATACACAGACAACGATTGCCGTTTATATAGTAGATTAATAATCATATTGAAACCATTCATGACATCAGGACCCCAACTTTATATCAAATATACTTCAGGATAGCAGAACACGGAGTGATGTTATGTTTAAAACTATATGTGGATAATAACTGCAACAATATCAATATGATACTGCCCATTTATGATTTTACACAGCGACAGACAGAATAAGGTCATTCAAAAAGGCTAAACAATGTCTCTAGGCAGTGCCAGCCTATAAGTATTCCAACTTTAGTTCAACATTTTATTAGCTGTTACTACTAGCTTCTGCCATAAGAAATGGAAGCATACAAAGTCTCATATTTACTCTATCAGTTCATGTGGATAATCTTGGCTTAAATGAGGTTAAGCAGTAGATCAACAAAATTTAGAATTTAAGCTATATTTTGTGTTGAAAGTGTAAACTAACTTTAATGTTAGTGGAGTGAGTTAAAGGTTGACTTGCAACCAAATTCACGTTACAGTTAATTAGTATATATATAAATTTACCATGTCTTACTCTGTTGTGTTGTAGGTGCCAAATATGTGGGAATGTGATTCCAAGCTCTTAAAAGCTAAAAGTTGAACGGTTAATTGCAGCCACTCGAGACCGCCATAGTTTGAATTCTCTCTCCAAAACAGCTCAAATGTGATGTAGTTGTAAGAGATGGTTTCTGTTTACACTTTTATGCAACCTTATTTGTCGAAATATTTTCACAAACATACTTCACCCTTTCAATAAAACCATGTCTATTGTTCTTACGCATCTAGTTTATTGTCTTTGAAATGCTGTCACTTTTAGCAGCGATATCTTACAACTTACAGTGAAATATCAATTAATTTTTTAACCTACCTTTAAAGGAGTACATACATGTATCATTTTCTGATAATCAAGACAAGCCTTTTTTGTCACCTGTGATAATCGAAAAGTGCTGCAAAAATTGTTTGCAAAGTATTGGGTCACATGATCAGATTACAACTTGCCGCTTAGACCAAGCCGAAACAAAACTGTAAAGTAGCGAGCATCCATATTTGATATGGGGTCTTTGGTAAAACCCGAAGTGTTTGTCATAAACTGTTGCTACCATAAGTTTTATATTGAGCTTTTTATTGACCTTTCAATACATGTGAGAACATCACGTGTCCAGAAAATAACCAAACTGTCATGACTACTTCAGAGAAATAAACAGATTCCAATCTACGGCGGCTTTTTGTTTTTGAGCGTTTGGGAGCTTGCAATCACATTTTACATATTTCGCACCTACAACACAACAGAGCAAGACATGATGAATCTTTTGATACCAAATAATGGTAATGTGAATTTTGTTGCAAGTCAACCTATAAGCAATGGAGCATTTCTAGGGTTTATCTGGTATCACACTGTATAACAAATCTTACCTTCACCTATTGGACCTTTCTGCCATCTTTTCATTAGCTCTAATGTATCCTTTTTACCCCAATACTCAGCATCTTCCAGTGGAGTACGGTTAAATGTATCTTTCATGTTAAGGAATGAAAAGGCTGTCACTGAAAACATGGATCCTAGCATGACCTTCAAAGCAGTTGTCTCTCCTCTGGTTGCTGTAATATGTAGTGTGGTGTGCAAGATGTTATCCTGTATCTTCAGTAGTGAGTCTCTCTGTACTAAAGAAAAGTTGTTAAGGAGAGACTCTATACACTTTTTCCCTCCCCATCCTGCAGCCAATAGTAGAGCTGTGTCACCCTTTTCATTCTTCTCAGCAAAAAACTCGTACTTCTTCTCAGCGCTGACTGTGTTGAGCAGTATCTCTACTATCTCACTGTGTCCCCTCCGTGCAGCAATATGTAGAGCTGTAGCTTCATCATCCATCATTTTCATTCAGAGCAACTCATCTGCTGTGCCTATAAGGGAAAATATAAGCAGACGACATGCTTCAGTGTGGACTTCTTCTGCCGCTATCATCACAGCTGTGTATGAGTCTACTCTGATATTTAGCAATAGCCAAAGTAACCTAGCTGGCTGGATTCTCTCTACAGCTACCCTCAATGAAGGAATATCAATCTCTCGATCTCTTAAATAACTCTTTAGCATGTCTTCCATATTTATCTGTAATACAAGTCCTGCACTATATTAACTGCTCCATACCGCAAAATAGGATAGAGAAATGAGGAAACATTGTGTCACAACTGCTTGCTTAAAAAACTGTAAACCATAACAGAGTGACTGCATGTCAACTCTGGATATTTGAAAACTATAAAAAAGAGGCCAGGGATGTGATATTCAGGCAAAGCTGAGAAATAAACCATCAACGCTTCTGCTATTTGCTTTCCTATACATTAACCATTTTAGGTAACTACAGTGAAAATTTAGCTGCGGTAAGAGATTGCTTACAGTCTGCTGCTTTGAGCACTAATTTCCTAGAAGACTTGAAACTAAATACAATCAGCAGACTGCAGATGATTCTGACAAGAAAAAAGCAGGATAAGTGAACAGACTAAATTATTAGAACTCCTCCCTCTATTCACAAGAAAAACATGAAATATATGCAGTAGGAAGTGTTTACTTGCCTGATTATGATTGATTAATGAAACCAGAGCCTCTTGACTTTAACTTAACCTCACTACAGGATTGACGCGATGACTATCTTTTGGTCAGTGTTATATTATAATCCCACCGACTCAGTGGCATTCCTCATCTACTCTATTATTCCCAGTAGGTATAATATCAACATAAGCTAATATAATAGGTAAGTTTTACCTACCTGTTGCTATTCTGTTTGTCACCTGCTCCAACTACTACAGGCTTCTTTATAGTGTATAGCTGAATATACAAATGGCACTACTGCTCATCTACAAGCCTGTATCCTGATTGGCTAAGCTGAACAATAGTAGTCAACTTGTTAATCCTGATGTATTTACTGGATATTGAAATAAATAGTATTTAGTATTACTACAGCTTTAAGATTGGCTAGTTTTACAGCCTTGTAAATTGTTAATTTTACTAGCTGTTAATTAGTTCAAGTGAAGTTTATTTAAAGAGGATTATTAAAATGAGACATTTGAAAAGTCACCAGAACTATTACTAACCAGCTTGGTAAAACAGTGTAACTAACTAGCTTTAATTGTTTTAGATAAAAAATTATAAAACTTCAAAATTTAAAAATATAATAAAAATGGCTCTCATCTGGTAATCATTTAATACCATAGACTTATATAGAACTTGGTATATTATATTTAAATACAACTAAAGACCAATCCTTATGTACGTGTTGGTACTTAGTACAGTGTTATACATTTTATATTAATAATAACTAGTACCCTGACAGTTTGCTGTGGGAGATTGTCATGTATATGAACTAAAAGCACACTTATTCCTAAATGCAACAACATGTTCTAAAGGCTCAGCTAGTAAAGTGCCTCATTGCTAAGCCAAATGTACAAATTAATATCTCATATGGTGAAATTTTTCCCACCATGTAGCCGCTGCTTTGGCAGAGACAGACACATACTTTATTATGGTAAAGACTAGATGAATGACCGGCATTGCTCGGGCATTAAAAACAGCTTATAAACAGTGACAGTAATGTAGTTATCACTGGCTAGTTTGAGTAAGCTAGTATTCATATTGCTAAACTTACTAATAAGAGCTTTATTGACTTTGCGAGTATTGCAGAGTAATCCAGATAGTGGTTCATATCATTCAAGGAAACCAATTTATTTAAGTCAGTTTCGTAAAATTTCATAAAACATTGCTTCAGTTGTGTGTTTAGTAAGCTAAATTAATTGAAGGTAAATTCAAAGTTTCTATTATGTAGGGTCTCAAAGTTTAATTGATCGAACACGTTGCTCTCAAGTCTCTCAGACAGCTGTTATCCACAATGTCTGTCTCAAAAGAAAAAATACTGTGCAGTAGTACACTTAGTGATGTTATTTTAGATAACTGATTGTTACGACTAACTAGGTACTGTAGGTACTGAATTACAATGATTAGGAACATGTTTTTTTCTCATAATATCTAGTTTAGCTGGTTTTTATACAGAATGGCAGGTAACATGTCAACTTTTCCTGAGTTATTTTGTATAGAAAATAGTGTCATGAGAATTGAGTAAATTGACTTAAGAGCTTACTGCCTAAAGCCATTAGGCTTATATGGCGAGGTATGACTGTAGAGAAGTGAGCGACAGCCAGCTAAAGGTTAAACATGTTGATATTTAAAATTTGCTGTATTTTTAATTAGACAATTGATTGATTATATTGCATAAAATGAGAATGGCATCATAAGAATATTATAATAATCAGTTTTATGATAAGTTCTGATGTATAAATGACTTAAGAAAATACTAAAAATCTGTTAATGTGTTGCACCTTCTCTACCCTAGGTCTCACATCTTATACTCTTCTTACTCCACCATCTTAGCCACTAGTTATCACGCTTGACAACGCTTCCTACTTTGTTTTCAGTGCATTTCATCTTATATTCCTTTATCTGTTCATTATTTTGCTCTACCTTATTTAAGCATTCCTCATAATTAAAGTATTGACTAGATTTCATTTTATATTATTTAAAAATTTCTTCAGGTTAAGGTATTGACCAGCTTTGAATAGTAATATAATGTACGGCTGATATAAGTTAGACAGAAAGTATTGAGACTGATTAAACGTCTACATAAATGGATTCATTCTTTGTTTTGGTCTATTACACTCTTTTTCATGATATGATCATTGAATTTTAGTGACCTTCACTGTAGGTCTCATATCAATGTTGTCTCATTCAATGTTGCTCATATTTCCGAGATGCAATAGTAGCTCACTAAATTGTACTAAAACCTTCTGAAAATACTTCTGTCAGACTAGCAATGGTTTTTCTTGTAAAAGCAGCTTATTACCCATTATTACCCTTTGCGGGATGCTTCCAGCAGTCAGTTTTCCACAAAAAAACATAAAACGTTCATTTTAGTTTTGTTTTTGTTTCCTTCTGTTTGTATTATTAATGAAGTTTTATATTGTTTATAAAAATCATAGCACACTGTTGCGAATTCTCAAAAAGAAAGATTCTTGAAGTAAAATTTCACTTCTTGGCAAACACATATCCTGTTCACAAAAACACGAGAGTTGCAGTATCAATAACCAATATTTAACACTCAGGTGTTCTGATAATCAGGAATAAAACTCAACATAATCTGATGCATATTTAGGTTTAATGCTCTATTCAATGCATAATTCTTCCACTGTTTCTTCTGGGCAAAGCTTTTAGAAAGCTTTTTGTCTAAAATAGCCTGAGTCTTGTCACAAACTGCATCCAATCACTAATATAACTATAAGCAAAATGTGACTCTCCCTAAGTCTCTTGCTATGCTAGAGAAATCAAGGCTATATATTATGCTGTGGCTCATCTGTATGAATAATAATGATGAAGAGCGTGAAATAGTAGCTGTACTTTAATTATATTTTATGGAACTTATTTACGTACTATTAAAGCAGCAAGTATAAATTTATGTGATTTAATTGCCTCAAAATTATGAAATAGCTTATCTTTCAATTTATTTACCAGGTAGATTATAGACTTCTTTGCTCCATGAAGGGTTCCAGACACATTTGTAAAAAATAAATTTGAGCAAAATAGTGCTTAATATTTTTAGGTTTTATCGCTATGCTTTTAAAACTAGAATTTTTATACTGTAATTTCTATTACTAATTTTTAATACTGTATTTTTATTCTTTGTTGTGGGATTTTTTATATAGTTAACTATAGGTTTTTATTGACTTTTGGTATGTATTTCAACTTCAGTCCCACTATTTAAGTCACATAATCTACTTAGGCTTTTGTATGAACTTGCTCTGGTCTGAATATTCATGCCTGCGATTAACTGGGCCAATCTAGAAAAAAGAAGTCAAACGCTTGCAGACATAAGAAAGAAAACATAACACCTGCCTGTCACATAATTCATCAACAGACTATTGCGATTGTTGTGTAACGTTCCAAGCTCTAAAATGTTAGTAAATGAATGGAGACAACACTATTATCAGTTTATTTGCTTCACCTTGAGTACCCTTGATAGAACTGCGCTATATCTGACACTAGTTCTCACACTTGGCAATGTAAGCCCATTTGTTTTCTGCGCATTTCATTTTTTATTCTACACAATAGAGAAGTTGAGACCAAGAAATCACATAATAGTCAGAAGGAGTAAAACTATGAGTGTGTTAATTTACAAATGAGTCCCGAGGATACAAAACCAGTTTAACTATTTGACAACTACCCAGGTGTAATATGGTATTTCCATGAAGAAACCAAATGCTTTCAATTGTGTCATAAACAGTCTATTTAGAGATGTCGTGAGAGCAGAGCCTAAATCGCTTGTTCATTTATTGACTAGTTATGAATAGCAATATATTATAGCTGAAATAAAAATACAGAAACATTTGAAGGGGAAAATGTATAAATAAATTATAAAATACATCAAAGTGATAAGTACAATCAGTTAAATAAACTGCATTTTAGATTTTAGGCATTATTGAATTGCTCGCAAAGGTGCTTGAAATTTGTCAAATATTATAACAGCTGATATATTACCTAGCAATACTAGAGCTGTTAGATGACCAAAGTAAATACACTATTTGAGCTGTATAAACAGTAGCGCACTAAACCTATACAATACAATAACAAAGTGGGACTACAAATATAGAGAAATGGTTCAAAAGTATTAGATACCATAGCTAGCTCAAATCTTGTAGAGCAGAAGCCAATATCACAAGGCTGGGCAAAGTGCCGCTCTAGAGTCGAATGCGGCTTTTTGCAAATTTTGTTACGGCTCTTTTAACTCTGTGAAAATTCAAACTCTTTTGAAGTATATGAAAATATTCTTATAATATACTGTACAAAACTACATGCATTGTGACATATTAGGCTTATTTAAAAGTGCACTATTGGTTCATTTTATATAGCCTACACATGAATCATGCGTGATAATTCATGACATCATTCACCTGTAAGTTTTCCGACGTAATAACATCAGTTTCTGGCCTCATGATCACAAAACTAGAATGCTCCAGAAATGTTCATTAGGAAACCATTTCATCGTGATTTCATAAAGCTGGCTTATATAAGATGATGTGTCTTAGTTGAACATGTCATTTGCATTTAAGCCAAATAATGCAGTTGGGGTAGCAATGGCATCTCCAACAGAACAAACCATTTTCAGGGTAACAATGGGAGCCTCACAAAGTATAAACAAAAAATAACCGAATTCACAAGAGAACACCAGGATGAGTAGACCGTAAAATATGCATTCATCATTAAGAATAACAGACCGCAATGTCTATTGTGCCAGGAACCGATCTCTGCTAACAAGAAGAGGAACATCAAACGACATCATATGACGAAGTACAGAGCGTTTACTACCACATTTTTACTAAGGTCTGTAGCTAGATATCAAAAGCTATAGAAACTTAAGAAATCAATGATTTTTTCAGAAAATATGCTAGTTTCTTTCACAGCTGCTGATAAACGCGCTACAGAAGCTTCTCTACGAGTGTCAAAGATTCTAGCAAAAGCAATGCTTCCCTATTCTCATGCTGAGAATGTAAAAGAATACATGGTTGAGGCCATAGAAACAATTTTTCCAGAAAAGCGTGGTGGGATTGGTAAAGTCAAAGAAATACCACTTTCTAGGAAATCTGCTACTGGTCGAATAAAAAGCATTAATGATTATCTCAGTATGGCTTTGCTAACCTATTTAGACCAGGCAGATTAGCTTTCAATCGTTATTGATGAATCTACTGATATAATGGATGTAGCTCAATTAGAAGTCTTTGTAAGGTAAGTAGGCTACTGTGTGTACACTAACAACTGGTAATGTCATTTTTACCATGCAGTTGCAACTGAAGTCATACACATGCTTTTTAGGAGACAGTAAAGAGAGAACACAACTCCAAGTAAAAAGTGATGCACCACATATTTTATGATATTTGTTTCAAAGTTACTAATTCATGTATTTATACTACAGGTTTCTTTACGAAGCATAATTTTATGCTTTAGTCATATACATTGTGTTACAGATTATATGATGGTGGAGAAACAAAGGAGGAGTTTCCTACTTTGCTTGGATTAGAAGGAGAATCCACCAGCCAGGGTAACTAGGATGCCCTCATTAAATGACTTGATAAAGAGAGCTCTCCACAAATGCATATCGGTAACAACAGATGGCGCACCAGCCATGGTTGTAAGAGAGCAATGTGTCATAATTAGATTGATGAAGGATATGCCATCAAAGTTAGCATTCCATTGCATCATCAATCAAACTGTTTATGTGGAAAAATAAATGATCACTTTCAACAACTATTGTGTAAGGCTATGAAGAAGTTCAACTTCCTCGGCTACTCCCAGCTACGTCCAACTCTCAGACACAGAAACTTAGGAAAGTTTTCCAAAGAAACCATACCACTTGTGAAGATTTACTAACATACAATAACGTTAGGCTAAGTAAGGGAAATACTCTGTCGAGGTTGTGGAGTATTCGTCAGGAGCTAACCTCATTTCAAAATGCATGCACAAACCTGAATGCAAGACAGTTTCAAAAGATGATAAGCTCTTTTAAAGATTTGTGTGACGTCGCCTTCCTTGCTAAAATCTGTGGCCATTATCTGAACCTCAAGCTTCAAGGGAAAAACCAGACTATCATTGATACAGTACTAGCTGTTCAAGCCTTCTCCCATAAGTTGGAGTTGTTTCTGGTGGATGTGTAAGGTGATATGCTTCCCTTTCCTACTCTAAAAGCATTTTTAGATAAGGATAGAATAATAGCTTTTTGTACAGCTGATTACACTCACTTTATAGAAAAGCTGCAACAAGAGTGTAAAAATTGATTTAGTCAGCCCCAATCTTTAAAACAGATTATACAACCCATGAAAGCACCTCAGAAGGCAACGCTTAATGGAAAAGAGCTTAATCAGTTGCCATTGAAGAGTGTTAATGTCCCCTCTCGGCAACTGGAGTTGTGTAACCTCAAAGGTACAGATATACATAAACATATATGTAGATGAAATTGAGGAGAGCTTTTACTTGAAAGTTTCAACAAAAGCTGAATATGCACAGCTTGCTCAACTAGGAAAGTGGTTGCACACTGTATTTGCTGCCACATGTATATACAAATCAGCATTTTTATACATGAATAATATCAAGAGAAAGTTGAGATCTACTTTGACTCAAGAACACTTGTGTCAGCTCTTAATAATAGCATGCTGCAGTAGAGAGCCAGATTACCAAGAGATAATGAACAGCCATAAACAATTCCGTGTATCTCACTAAACTTTAAGTTATACAAATCTCTTTAGGCTTACTTCAACATTATTGAATGCTATTGTAAAACTATTGTAATAAATAAGTTTAATTGCAGTACAACTACCAAAACTTGTATTGTCAGTATGAAATTTTATACTGGTAATACACATATATTGCGGCTCCCAAAAATCTTGCAACCTGAAAATTTGGCTCTTTAAGAGATAACTTTGCTCACCCCTGCAATATCAGTATGTTGCAAAGCTGCAGGTTTTTACACAAGAAAACATTTTGAGTCTCGTTTCCAATAGGTATTTAAAAAAGTCCAAGGTACAAGTAACTGATCCACAGGCTACATGTAGTTCTAAGTTCAGTGTATAAATTGTACAAGATCTAATGAGTACTCAATGGCACTTATCTGAGTCAGCTTCATAAAACCTTGTCCAAGAAGGTTCGAGGAAGTCGGACTTTTACTTCACCAGTGCTTCTTCCTCAACAGTATATTTATGTAGTTCAGTCGGTAACAACAGGTTCATACAAACTGGCATATTTACTCTACTTCAATGCAATTAGATGGTTATGTATATTTCCCCTTTAGGCATTGTCGCAGTTCACCATCTGGAAGCTTAGTCTAAGAACTTTGTAATATATTTTACTGAGCATCTGGGTTATAAGTGGTTGACATCAAAGTTAATAAGATAGATTTTACTCTCTGTGAATTAGATGGAATCTGTGTTTCTATTTTGGTGCAGAGGGAGTTGTGATACAATGCCTATGTATCTTTGTATACAACATGTGTTATGTTCCTGTATGAATAATAAAACAAGATGTGGTTTATTCACTCTCATAGTATGTCTTGCAATAACATGTAGATACCACAAGGAAACTATATATAACAGTAATAAATGTTACCTGTGTGAATAATAACAGAAGATGTGGTTTATTCACTCTCATAGTATGTATTGCACTGTTACCTTACAGACCTAGTTTATATAACCATTAGCTATGGCTTTTTAATAAAAAGCTAAACAAATGCATTACTTGTATTAGAATATTTAGCTGTATTAGAATAGATAGCACAAAGTTAGCTTGATTTAAGCTTTATGATGGCAACCTAACAACATGTTTCTTATAGATCTAGTATCCTGCCAGTTTAGTGTGCCGCAAGAAGTGTGCTTCACTTACGATGACTTTGTGTAACCAAAAGGGGTCTCCAAGGTTGTGGCAGTAATTGCTTCTGAGAGTTGTGTGTTTGAATCTTGAAAAAAGTAATGTTTTTCCTAACTTACTACTGTGACTTTGGCAAACTGACATGGCTTGTTTGACTGTGAAGATTAACAATATAGCATACAACCCTTGAGTTCTATATAAACATAAATCATTTTATATAGCTACTCTCTGGGTTACCATATGATAGTTTTCCAAATAATGATAGCGTAATGTCCGCTATGTTATTTTGCGGTATTTGTTAAAACATCAAATCATTAGGTTTCTGCTGACCAGCCTTTTACACTGAGACAAAGCATGTTTTGAATTCTTCATTATTTTTTGCTTCTAGTTAACTCGCAAACAGTGCTCTTTACAGCGTAACCTCAAGTCATGGATTGATTCATCATGGTTTATTGAACTAAAGGTTATTTTAATTCTTATAAAACTTATCACATGTGTCAAACCAATATCTTTGCCAATCTCGATCTGATTGGATTCTAGATAAGTTGCTGCCTAGTTTTCTGCGGTTATTTAAGGCAGTCAAGGGGGTAAGTAACAGATTCATTGGTTTTCCATTTGCATACTCAGGTTTAAATGGAGAACAAAAATTTAATTATAGCTATATTTACATCTAATTATAAAATAATTAAACATGATTAATATTCAAATAAAGAAAAGTGATTAGTTTTAACTATCTGGATCATGATATTGATCACCAGTAGAAATTGTATCTCCTGGAGCCTGTAGGTACACGGTAAACTGTTTCAGCTTCCTCTCCATGGCAACCATATCTAAACAATCATACATTTATTAACACAAAAATATAAGAACTTATAGAAAAACAAAGTTTCGTATAACCAATAACAGCAGTTAGCAAAAATAGCTTATAAAACATGCATGTATCAGTCTTGTAAAGTTGGTCTAAAAGTAAAAATGCTACCGTTTTGATTGAAAATTATCTAACTTTACACTCTGAGCTAAAGTAGTAAATTTGCACATGTTTTTTAATTCTAGCAGCATCAAAATATCATTATAATATTCCTAGGAGTGAGTAACCATATGGAATCATACCTACCATGATCTGTACACTGATTTAACAGCTTGCATTTGACAATCACAACAGGTGATTAACCAATTGGTACTTAGCAATCAGATGTCCAATGATTTGTATTGCATAGCAAAGCTTTGATATACTTTGCAGATTCTACACACAAATAATTCCACAGTACTACCACTAACAATAGACTAGTACGATATTTGAATAAGAAAACACCTCTTGCCTGTTGCTCAGTTTTTTGCTGCAGAACTGAGTGAATCTGCTCACTTTCTTTTTTTAAAGCTGAAATTTTCTGCTCGCTTTCTCTCCGTAGAGCTGAAATTTTCTGCTCGCTTTTTCTCTGTAGATTTTGAATACCTTGCTGAGCCTTTTCTAATTCTACAAAATAAATAATGATATAAACTGAGTCTCAGATAGAGATGATTTGGTATTTAATGGGTAGCAAAGTTAGGCTGAAAAAATTAAAGGAAAATGTGGCATAGGGAAATTTATAATATGTCAGCAATGGTAAGAACCATGTTACTGTTATAATATTATCAGAAGAACAACTTCCAGATAATGAAAATGAAGACAATAGCCAACACACTTTATGTTAGCGATAAAACTCACCTTTAGTCTTCTGCTTGTCCGCCATCTGAAGATCACATATCTTCTCGTTGGCGAACGCGAGAGCTACAACATGGTAGGTGGTAATTTTTATTAAAATTGTTACAACAGATACTATGCAGTAACTTAGTGCATGATGATGGAGACATTCAACAAATAATTACCTATGCCCATTAGCTATTCATTGGATTCATATATTCTTTTATGTATATATTACTGTTTGTTATACACCAAAATTTTAAAGTCAATATCTACGCTAAACAAATACAGAACCAAGAGCACTCTTTTCCGATGGTGCATCTGGAGAATTATTTCCAGATAATAGTAATAAGGGCTCTATATAAATATGGTGCTTATTTAGAAGTTGATTAATAATAATATTAAAAACAATTATGACATCAAGACCCCAACTTGATATCAAATATATATTAGGATAACAGAACATGGAGTGATGTTATGTTTGAAACTATATGTGGATAATAACTGCAACAATATCAATATGAGACTGCCCATTTATGATTCTACACAGCGACAGACAGAATAAGGTCATTCAAAAAGGCTAAAAAATGTCTTTAGGCCGTGCCAGCATATGAGTATTCCAACTTTAGTTCAACATTTTATTAGCTGTTACTACTAGCTTCTGTCATAAGAAATGGAAGCATACAAAGTCTCATATTTACTCTATAAGTTTATGTGGATAATTTTGGCTTAAATTAAGTTTAGCAGTAGATCAACAAAATTTAGAATTTAAGCTATATTTTGTGTTTTGAAAGTGAAAACTAAATTTTATCTTAGTGGAGTGAGTTAAAGGTTGACTTGCAACCAAATTCACGTTACAATTATTTCGTATCAAAAGATTCACAATGTTTTACTCTGTTGTGTTGTAGGTGCAAATTGTGTGGGAATGTGATTCCAAGCTCTTAAAAGCTAAAAATTGAACAGTAAATCGCAGCCACTCGAGACCGCCATAGTTTGATTTCTCTCTCCAAAACAGCTCAAATGTGATGTAGTTGTGAGAGATGGTTTCTGTTTACACTTTCATGCAACCCTATTTGTCGAAATATTTTCACAAATATACTTCACCCTTTCAATAAAACCATGTCTATTGTTCTTACGCGTCTAGTTTATTGTCTTTGAAATGCTGTCACTTTTAGCAGCGATATCTTACAACTTACAGTGAAAATTAAAATAATTTTTTAACCTAACTTCAAAGGAGTACATACATGTATCATTGTCTGATAATCAAGACAAGCCTTTTTGTCACCTGTGATAATCGAAAAGTGCTGCAAAAATTATTTGCGAAGTATTGGGTCACATGATCAGATTACAACTTGCCGCTTAGACAAAGCCGAAACAAAACTGTAAAGTAGCGAGCATCTATATTTGATATGGGGTCTCTGGTAAAACCCGAAGTGTTTTTCATAAACTGTTGCTACGATAAGTTTTATATTGAGCTTTTTATTGACCTTTCAATTCATGTGAGAACATCACGTGACAAGACAATAACCGAACTGTCATGACTACTTCAGAGAAATAAACAGATTCCAATCTACGGCGGCTTTTTGTTTTTGAGCGTTTGGAAGCTTGCAATCACATTTTACATATTTCGCACCTTTAACACAACAGAGAAAGACATGGTGAATCTTTTGATACCAAATAACGGGAATGTGAATTTTGTTGCAAGTCAACCTATAAGCAATGGAGCATTTCTAGGGTTTATCTGGTATCACACTGTATAACAAATCTTACCTTCACCTATTGGACCTTTCTGCCATCTTTTCATTAGCTCTAATGTATCCTTTTTACCCCAATACTCAGCATCTTCCAGTGGAGTACGGTTAAATGTATCTTTCATGTTAAGGAATGAAGAGGCTGTCACTGAAAACATGGATCCTAGCATGACCTTCAAAGCAGTTGTCTCTCCTCTGGTTGCTGCAATATGTAGTGCGGTGTGCAAGATGTTATCCTGTATTTTCAGTAGTGAGTCTCTCTGTATTAAAGAGAAGTTGTAAAGGAGAGACTCTATACATTTTTTCCCTCCCCATCCTGCAGCCAATAGTAGAGCTGTGTCACCCTTTTCATTCTTCTCAGCAACAAACTCGTACTTCTTCTCAGCACTGACGGTGTCAAGTAGTATCTCTACTATCTCACTGTGTCCCCTCCGTGCAGCAATATGTAGAGCTGTAGCTTCATCATCCATCTTTTTCATCCAGAGCAACTCATCTGCCATTCCTCTGATGGAAAAGAGAAGCAGACGACATGCTTCGGTGTGGCCTTCTTCTGCCGCTATCATCACAGCTGTGTATGAGTCTACTCTGATACTTAGCAATAGCCAAAGTAACCTAGCTGGCTGGATTCTCTCTACAGCTACCCTCAATGAAGGAATATCAATCTCTCGACCTCTTAAATAACTCCTTAGCATGTCTTCCATCTTTAACTGTAATACAAATCCTGCACTCTATTAACTGTTCCATATGGTGAAATAGGATAGAGAAATGAGGAAACATTGTGTCACAACTGCTTGCTTAAAAAACTGTCAACCATAACAGAGTGACTGCATGTGAGCCCTGGATATTTGAAAACTATAAAAAGGATGCCAGAGATGTGCTATTCAGGCAGAGCTGAGAAATAAACAATCAAAGCTTCTGCTATTTGCTTTCTTATAAATTAACCAGTTTAGTGTAACTACAGTGAAAATCTATCTGCGGCAAGAAATTGCTTACAGTCTGCTGCATTGAGCACTAATTTCAGAGAAGACTGGAGACTAAATACAATAAGCAGACCGCAGTTGATTCCAACAAAAAAAAAGTAGGATAAGTGAACAGACTAAACACTTCTTACTGCAGATCTTTCATGTTTCTCTTGTGAATAGAGTGAGAAGCTCTGATAATTTAGTCCGAGGACGTGTTTAGAGGTCTAATTATAATTAAGGAATGGAACCAAAGCCTCCTGACTTTAACTTAACCTCACTACAGGATTGACTCAATGAGTATCCTTTGGGTAAAGAGTGATAGTCTCAGGAGGACTGAGTTATATTATAATCACACTGACTCGGTGTATCTCCTCATCTACTCTATTATTCTCAGTAAGTACAATGTCAACAGATGCTAATATAATAGATAAGTTGTACTTACCTGTTGCTATTCTGTTTGTCAACCGCTCCAACTACTACAGGCTTCTTTATAGCTTATAGCTGAATATAAAACTGGCTATGCCTTTCATCTGCAAGCCTGTTTTTTAATTGGCTGCGCTGAATAAGAGTTTTCTAATAGTGAATAATGATGAACTTATTGGATATTAAATGAAATAATACCAAGTAATACTGCAGCTTCAATATTAGCTGGTTTTACAACCTTGTAAATTTCTAATTTTATTGGCTATTAATTAGTTCAAGTGAAGTTTATTTAAAGAAGATTATTAAAAAGAGGCACTTGAAAAGTAAGCACAACTATTAACAACCAGTTTGTTAATACAGTGTAACTAACTAGTTTTAAAGGGTTTAGATAAAAAATTATAATACTTTATAATTTAAAAATATAATAAAAATGGTTATAATCTGGCAATTCTTTAGTACCATAAACTTTTATAAAACTTGATCTATTATATTTAAATACAAATAAAGACAAATCGTTATGTACATGTCGCTACTTAGTACAATGTTATGCATTTTATATTATTAATAACTAGTACTCTGACAGCTGGTCGTGAGAAATTGTCATGCATATTAACTAAATGCTTACTTATTCCTAAATGCAACAAAATGGTCTACGGGCTCAGCTGGTAAAGTGCCTCAATGCTAAGCCAAATGTACAAATTCATATCTCATATGGTGAAACTATTTCCCACCATGTAGCCGCTGCTTTGGCAGAGACAGACACATACTTTATTATCGTAAAGACTAGCTGAATGCCTGGCATTGCTCGGGTATTAAAAGCAGCTTATAAACAGTGACAGGTAATGTAGTTACCATCGGCTAGTTTGAGTAAGCAAGTATTCATATTGCTAAACTTACTCATAAGAGCTTTAGTGATACTGCGAGTATTGCAGAGTAATCCAGATAGTGATTCATATCATCCTAGGAATCCAATGCATCATTTGTAACTTTATGGGTTAGCTTGTCGCCTTGTGAACTGGAGGTTCCTATATCAAATCTTCTGCAATAAATTTTATTCATTGCCAGATTTAAACCATATTTAACTAAACAGACAAAAAACGTTGAGATTAGGTTCTAAAGATACAGCAGAAATGCTCCAGAATGGTGGAATAGTTGTAGGTGTGACCTAAAATTACAAGCAGAGCAACGATCTGGTTGCTCACGGTCTCTATTTAATATATAGTATAGAAACAGCGAGCGACCCTATAACTTGTATCATGATTTTTAATCACATAAAATCACTAGCAATCAAAACATATTAATTATCGTAAATTTACACTGATATTATTACTATATAATGTAACCTGGTGCACTCAAATGTGTAAGCAAAACAAAGCCAACCCTGATGTTTAATTAAATAAACCATACATGTATTTGACAGGAATCATTAGAAAACAACTTCAATCAGCAATGGATCCCTCTGGTGAATTCCTTAAGTTAGAGTTGTCATTTCACACATCAATCTGAAACTACTAGATTACTACCAAAAGACAAGTAAATGTTCAATAAGAAACTGGCAGCCTTTGCGTTGAGAAAAACGAGCATCATAGTTGAGTTTGTGAATTCATAAAGAACATTCTATCAAGACACTCGAATTACTTGAGAGTAAAAAGTTAAATTTACAACCCTCTAATGGTGATTACGGTAAAAAAGAATTGTGTTCTCCTTCAATGAAATGGCCCTGTAAGGAAGGGTAAATACTGATTGTCTCAAATTATGAAAACTTCCCATATTTCACTATTTTTCATGTATTATAGAGAATACCCATGGAGAGTATTACTTTAATTATTGCAACACAAATTACTGTAAAACCTCTATTTGAATTACATTGAGATCTATATTTCAATCATTTTACTATGATAACAATAAAATAGAGATGGCGTTCAAATAGAGAAAAGGTTTGTATTGTTGCAAGAAACTCTTCAGAACTTCAAAAAAAAAGAACCTTTTTATGTGTCAAGTGGTGTCACTTATATTTTGCAATCTCCCTCAGGCTGAGCAATGGCAGCTCTTTTAGATACAAAATGATCTGTTAATTTACTTCCAACTTATCATAGATTACTAAATTAATATGCATTTGAAACCGAGAAATATTTTTAGCGGTAACTGTTGATATCTATTGCTTTCAATTAACTAGCAAAGATATTGTAGCCTTTGCCTTGCTTATTAATTTATCAAAGCTTTTAAGGTTTCTCATTTCATTATAAATTTGAAGGCCTATTTTTATTTTGTTCCTACTTTTAACAATCTTGTATAAAAGCTCATTTCACTCATTGATATGTTTGCTACAATTTGTGACTGAAACTAGCTTTTTATGTGCAATAGAAGTGGAGTTGAAGAAAATGTTTTGTAAATATTTGTTCAGGCACTTGCTATCATTTGGCAGTTTTTGTTACATCATAACTTCACTTGTCATGCACCATATTGGTTTTTAATTTGTTTGCTAGCCACAGAGCAGCAAATACCAGATTGATAACATACAACTCATAACTTACATTGTGGTGTACAATCATTGTGTTAATATTACTGTAAGTGTGTCATATGAGACCTTGTCCAAAACATGTTGAAATACTCAATTTATTGTA
Source organism: Watersipora subatra (assembly GCF_963576615.1). NCBI lineage: Eukaryota > Metazoa > Bryozoa > Gymnolaemata > Cheilostomatida > Watersiporidae > Watersipora > Watersipora subatra. The sequence goes on from NC_088713.1 coordinate 61,502,142, forward strand.
TTGGCTAAAAAGCTTTCAAATGTGAAAGTTATGTTTTTAATCTGGAAAAGCAAATTTTACTCAGATTTTATATAATCATCCAGAATATTTTAAAATAACAGAACTGACCTATACATAACTATGACCTACATGTGTAATAATGGAATCTTTCTTCTCTAAACATTTCAGTGCCATTCTCATATTTCTGCAAAAACGCTTATGTTAGTCGAGTTTCAAATTAGCGTTTCTGCAATTCTGTGAATAGATTAAAGTTTATGAAACTTAGTGCTTGGTAAATGATTATGTTCATAAAATGTCTATAAAGCTGGTATATTCACAGTAGAAATATATTTAGATTGCCTATAAAGCATTTTGCAACTACTAGGGTAAAAATGGATAACAGCAAAATAGCACCCATTTCATTGTGAAGTTGCAATCAAAGCTAACATGAAGATAGGTTTGTCTATTTCCCTTTAGAAATGATCACAGAGCACATTCTGAAAGTTTTGCCTCAGAACTTTTAAATATTTTTGACTGACCACCAGGGTTATAGGTGGCTAACAACAAAATTATTAGCACAGATTTTTGTAAACAGATAGACACTGCGTTTTCATTTCATTGCAGAGTTGTGCTAAAATATTTATATACTTTTACGTGATGTTTGTATTTTAAGTTTTTATACTGCTAGTCTGGTGTGCCTTGAATGGTCATTACGTGTGATTATTTTTTGTACAATAATATTATTCTACATAAAAAGAAAGTGTTTGATTGGTGTGGTTGTTACAGTATTGTCTACCATGATTAAAATCACGTGTTCAAATCCTGGAAAAGTCAATATTTTTCCTAACTTGTAACCAAGACCTTGATATAACAAGCAAACACAGCTGTTATTCTATATAGAGTATCAATACAGTTTAAAAGTATTACACTCTGCATAAAGACAGAGAATTGTACACACTTACCTTTAGAATATTCTAAAGATAAATGTTCATTTACATTTAGAATCTTCCGGAAAAAAACTATTTTGGGTAGCCAGAAGGCAATTTTTCAGAATGATTGCTGCATTATGGGCTACTATGCTTAAAATCAGCTGTTCAAATCCTGTACAAAGCCATCTTTTTCCTAAAGTACAACCATGACTATTTTTACCATGAGCTTTATATAAACATATAGTATTCCATAGAGCAACTGTCCTATTCTATAATAGTCTTCTCAATATCGGTAGTATATTTTAGCCACCTTATTTTAAGCTATTCACTGAAACAGAAAGCTTTTAGCTGTCCACTGATCAGCCTTGTACACTGAGCCAACCAGGAGATTTCTATAATCTATTTGCTGTGAATTGGAAATCAAACATTAAATACTATCCTGGTGTCTGTTGGGTGCACAGTTGCTACTAATAGGGAACATAGAGATCGAGAAGGTCATTGAGCTATGTACTGTAAATCAAAGAAGTGACTATTCCTACGCTTGTCTGGCAGGCCTAACTATCTCATTGATACTAGCGTTAACTTGTGGTAAACAAAGCAATCTCAGTTTATGAGTTTAACATCTTTTCTGTGCCCTCAGCTTAAATAAGTTGCGCAACTAACCGCATAAAATACAGTTACTTGTCATACTTTGTGTGAGCTTTACTACAGTCAGTAATGTCTATAGCTGGTCTAATATTATCACAGTGACATCTCTAGCAAGTAGATGCGACGTGTGAACCAGACAGGTGCCTAGTCATGGAAGGCATCTGGACTCAAATAAAATGGATCGCACACTGACTACAGAGTCCACTGATATTTTAACATAAAATAAACACACCTTTTGACATTTAAGCACTGTATGTATACAATCCGTATCAATGACTGTCTGATCAGAGCATTACAATGCCCAGAATGCTGATTATTGCCAGGGATCATGAGAATAATATAATTTATCTGCTATTTGTGTCAATATCTCCATCTTATCATGGTAACAGGAAGGTGCAGCTTTTAGCCTACTTACAAAAGCATGCAGCTGCAAAGTTTGTGTATTTTACAAAAGCAGTCAGTTATAATCTGGATAATTTTCTCATTAATGAACTTTCAAGTTATGTCTGCTGATGAAGAACCCAGAATTCACTGTGTTGTGTTTTAGGCAAAACTTAGTGACTGACAAATGATGCTTATGACATAGCCTCAGATCATCAACACGTTCTTCCCGGCTCATGGAACTAAAGGTTACTTTAATACTCAGGGTACTCATGATGTTCATCAACTCATTGCGGATCTAAATCTGGTTGAACAGGAAGATAGTAGGGTTATATAGCAGAACTATCTTTGCAATTCTGTGGCTAGTTAATGCAGTCAAGCAGAGTAAGTAACTGGCACATGTGCTTTTTAGTTACATACTTACAGTGAAATAGAGGGGAAAAGTTTAAAAATCACTATATTTGCATGTATCTAGGACAATAGCATTTTCAAACACAATTTCAAAATACAAGGTAAAAAAGTTGGCTATTAGGCATTACCAGAGTAATCAAAAAATATTTGATTAAAAGCATAGCCAGATGAAAGGAAGAGAATAATGTGTGGTGTTAACTGTCTGGATCATGATAGTGATCACCAGTAGAATTTGTATCTCCTGGAGCCTGTAGGTACATAGTAAGCCGTTTCAGCTTCCTCTCCATGGCAACCATATCTAAACAACCATACATTTATTAACATAGAGTGATAAGGGCTTTTCTATGAAAGCAAAGTTTTATCTTACCAATAGCAGTTAGCAAGAATAGCTTATAAAACCAGCATGTATCAGTCTAATAAAAATGGTTTAAAAGTTAAACTGTTAATGTTTGATTGAAAATCATCTAACTTTGCACTCTGAGCTGAAGCAGTAAATTCGCACATGTTATGTAATTCTAGCAGCATCAAAATATCATTATAAAGTCACTAGGAGTGAGTAACCATATAGAATGAGATCTACCATTATCTTTACACTGATTTAACAGCTTGCATTGAATGCAAGCTGTTAAATATGTCAAATTTGTCAAATTTGTCAACTTTTGACAATCACAACAGGTGATCAACCAATTGGTACTTAGCAATCAGATGTCCCATGATTTGCATAGCAATGCTTTGATATACTTTGCAGATTCTAGACACAAATAATTCCACGGTACTACCACTAACAATAGACTAGTATGAGATTTAAATTAGAAGACACCTCTTCCCTGTTGCTCCGTTTTTCGCTGCAGAACTGAGTGTTTCTGCTCACTTTCTTTCTTTAAAGCTGAAAATTTCTGCTCACTTTTCCTTTGTAGATTTTGAATAGCTTGCCGAACCTTTTCTAATTCTACATAATAAATAATGATATAAACTGAGTCTCAGATAGAGATCGTTTGGTATTTAATAAGTTGCAAAGTTAGGCTGAAAAATTTAAAGGAAAATGTGGCATAAGGAAATTTATAATAGGTCAGCAACGGTAAGGGCCATGTTACTGTTCTAAAACCTATTATCAGAACAACAACTTCCAGATAATGAAAATAAAGACAATAGCCAGCAAACTTGATGTTAGCGATAAACCTTACCTTTAGTCTTTTGCTTGTCCGCCATCTGAAGATCACATATCTTCTCGTTAGCGAACGCGAGAGCTACAATATCAAGACTCCAACTTTAGAGCAAATATATTTTAGGATAGCAGAACACGGAGTGATGTTATGTTTAAAACTATATGCGGATAATAAATGCAACAATATCAATATGATACTGCCCATTTATAATTTTACACAGCGACAGACAGAATAATGTCATTCAAAAAGGCTAAAAAATGTGTCTAGGCAGCGACAGCATATGAGTAATCCAACTTTAGTTCAACATTTTATTAGCTGTTACTACTAGCTTCTGCCATAAGAAATGGAAGCATACAAAGTCTCATATTTACTCTATCAGTTCACGTGGATAATTTTGGCATAAATTGAGTTAAGCAGTAGATCAACAAAATTTAGAATTTAAGCTATATTTTGTGTTGAAAATGTAAACTAAATTTTATGTTAGTGGAGTGAGTTAAAGGTTGACTTGCAACAAAATTCACGTTACAGTTATTTAGTATCAAAAGATTCACAATGTTTTACTCTGTTGTGTTGCGGGTGCAAAATATGTGGGAATGTGATTCCAAGCTCTTAAAAGCTAAAAATTGAACAGTTAATCGCAGCCACTTGAGACCGCCATAGTTTGGATTCTCTCTCCAAAACAGCTCAAATGTGATGGAGTTGTGAGAGATGGTTTCTGTTTACATTTTCATGCGGCCTTATTCGTCCAAATATTTTCACAAGTATACTTCACACTTTCAATTAAGCAATGTCCATTGTTCTTACGCGTCTACTTTATCGTCATTGAAATGCTGTCAATTTTAGAAGCAATATCTTACAACTTACAGTGAAAATTCATTTAATTTTTTAACCTTACTCCAAAGGAGTACATACATGTATCAATGTTTGATAATCAAGACAAGCTTTTTTAGTCACCTGTAATAATCGAAAAGTGCTGCAAAAAATATTTGCAAGGTATTGGGTCGCATGATCAGACTACGACTTGCCGATTAGACAATGCCGAAACACAACTGTAAAATAGCGAGCATCTATATTTGATACGGGGTCTTTGGTAAAACCCGAAGTGTTGTCCTAATTTAGTGCTACGATAAGTTTTGTATTGAACTTTTTATTGGCTTTTCAATTCACGTGAGAACACCACATGACAAGACAATAACCAAACTGTCATGACTACGTCAGAGAAATAAACAGATTCCAATCTACGGCGGATTTTAGTTTTTGAGTGTTTTTGAGCTAGCAGTCACATTTTACATATTTTGCACCTACAACACAACAGAGTAAAACATGTTGAATATTTTTATAATAAATAACGGTATTGTGAATTTTGTTGCAAGTCAACCTTTAAGCAATGTAGCTTTTCTAGTGAGTATCTGGTATCACACTGTATAACCATCTTACCTTCAACTATTGGACCCTTCTGCCATCTCTTCATTAGTTCTAATGTCTCTTTTCTACCCTTATATTCAGCTTTTTCCAATGGAGTACAGTTAAATGCATCTTTCATGTTAAAGAATGAAGAGGCTGTCACTGAAGTCATGGATCCTAGCATGACCTTCAAAGCAGTGGTCTCTCCTCTGGTTGCTGCAATATGTAGTGCGGTGTGCAAGATGTTATCCTGTATCTTCAGTAGTGAGTCTCTCTGTACTAAAGAAAAGTTGTTAAGGAGAGACTCTATACACTTTTTCCCTCCCCATCCTGCAGCCAATAGTAGAGCTGTGTCACCCTTTTCATTCTTCTCAGCAACAAACTCGTACTTCTTCTCAGCGCTGACTGTGTCGAGCAGTATCTCTACAATCTCACTGTGTCCCCTCCGTGCAGCAATATGTAGAGCTGTAGCTTCATCATCCATCTTTTTCATCCAGAGCAACTCATCTGCTGTGCCTATAAGGGGAGATATAAGCAGACGACATGCTTCAGTGTGGCCTTCCTCTGCCGCTATCATCACAGCTGTGTATGAGTCTATTCTGATACTTAGCAATAGCCAAAGTAACCTAGCTGGTCGGATTCTCTCGAGAGCTACCCTCAATGAAGGAATATCAATCTCTCGATCTCTTAAATAATTCCTTAGCAAGTCTTCCATTTTTACCTGTAATACAATTCCTGAACTCTATTAACTTCTCCGTACGGTGAAATAAGATAGAAAACTGAGGAAAATTGGTGTCACAACTGCTTACTTAAAAAACGGACAACCATAAAATAGCGACTGCATGTGAACTCTGGATACTTTCAAACTATAAAAAAGATGCCAGGGATGTGATATTCAGGCAGAGCTGAAAAATAAACAATCAACGCTTCTGCTATTTGCTTTCCTATAAATTAACCAGTTTAGTGTAACTACAGTGAAAATTTATCTGCGGCAAGAAATTGCTTACAGTCTGCTGCGTTGAGCACTAATTTCAGAGAAGACTGGAGATTAAATACAATAAGCAGACTGCAATTGATTCCAACAAGAAAAAAAGTAGGATAAGTGAACAGACTAAACACTTCTTACTGCAGATCTTTCATGTTTCTATTGTGAATATAGTGAGGAGCTCTAATAATTTAGTTCGAGGAAGTGTTTACAAGTCTGATTATGTTTAAGGAATGAAACCAGAGCCTCTTGTCTTTAACTTAACCTCACTACAGGATTGACTCAATGAGTATCCTTTAGGTAAAGAGTGATAGTCTCAGAAGGACCGAGTTATATTATAATCACACTGACTCAGTGTATCTCCTCATCTACTCTATTATTCTCAGTAAGTACAATGTCAACAGATGCTAATATCATAGATAAGTTGTACTTACCTGTTGCTATTCTGTTTGTCAACCACTCCAACTCCTACAGGCTTCTTTATAGCTTATAGCTGAATATAAAACTGGCTATGCCTTTCATCTGCAAGCCTGTTTTTTAATTGGCTGCGCTGAATAAGAGTTTTCTAATAGTGAATAATGATGAACTTATTGGATATTGAATGAAATAATACCAAGTAATACTGCAGCTTCCAGATTGGCTGGTTTTACAACCTTGTAGATTTCTAATTTTATTGGCTATTAATTAGTTCAAGTGAAGTTTAATTAAAGAAGATTATTAAAAAGAGGCACTTGAAAAGTAAGCACAACTATTAACAACCAGTTTGTTAATACAGTGTAACTAACTAGTTTTAATTGTTTTAGATAAAAAATTATAATACTTTATAATTTAAAAATATAATAAAAATGGTTATAATCTGGCAATCCTTTAGTACCATAAACTTTTATAAAACTTGATCTATTATATTTAAATACAAATAAAGACAAATCGTTATGTACATGTCGCTACTTAGTACAATGTTATGCATTTTATATTATTAATAACTAGTACTCTGACAGCTGGTCGTGAGAAATTGTCATGCATATTAACTAAATGCTTACTTATTCCTAAATGCAACAAAATGGTCTACGGGCTCAGCTGGTAAAGTGCCTCAATGCTAAGCCAAATGTACAAATTCATATCTCATATGGTGAAACTTTTTCCCACCATCTAGCCGCTGCTTTGGCTGAGACAGACACATACGTTATTATGGTAAAGACTAGGTGAATGCCTGGCATTGCTCGGGTATTAAACAACGGCTTATAAACAGTGACATGTAATGTAGTTACCATCGGCTAGTTTGAGTAAGCTAGTATTCATATTGCTAAACTTACTAATAAGAGCTTCAGTGACGCTGCGAGTAATGCAGAGTAATCCAGATAGTGGTTCATATCATCCAAGGAAACCAATGCATTATTTGTAACTTTATGGATTAGCCTGTCACCTTGTGAACAGGAAGTTCCTATATCTGATCTTCTGCAATAAATTTATTCATTGCTAGATTTAAATCAACTTTAGCTGGACAGACGCACAAAACTTTGAGACTAAGTTTTGAAGAAACAGTAGGAATGCTCTAAAATGGTGGAATAGGTTTGACGTAAAGGTATGAGCATAGCAACGATCTGGTTGCTTTCTGTCTGTATTTATAGTATAATATAATATAGAAACAGCGAGCAACACGGTCACTTTTATCGTGATTTTTAATCACATAAAATCACTAGTAATCAAAACATAGTAATTGTCATAAATTTACATTGATATTATTACTGTATAATGTAATCTGGTGCTTTGAGTTAAGTAAGCAAAACAAAGCCAAACCTAATCTTTAATTAAATAAACCGTACATGTATTTGACAGGAATCATTAGAAGACAACTTCAACCAGCAATGGATCTCTTTGGCGAATTACTTAAGTTAGAGGTGTCGTTTTACACACCGTTCTGCAACTACTAGATTACTACCAGAAGACAAGCAAATGTTCAATAAGAAACTGGCAGCGTTCACCTGGCTTTGTGTTGAGGAGAACAAGCATCATAGTTGAGTTTGTGAAGTCATTAAGAACATTCAATCAAGACACTCGAGTTACTCATGAGTGAAAGGTTAAATTTACAAATTTCATATGGTGATTACGGTGAAATTTAAGAGTCGTGTTCTCCTTCTTTCAAATGGCCCTGTAAGGAAGGGTAAATACTGATTGTTTCAAATTATGAAAACTTCCCATTTTTACTATTTTTCATGTATTACAAAGAATACCCATAGAGAGTATTACTTTATTATTGCAACACAAATTACTGTAAAACCTCTATTTGAATTTCATCGAGCTCTATTTTTCATTCCTTCTACCATGATAACAATCAAATAGAGATTGCATTCAAAGAGAGAAAAATTTTGTATTTTTGCAAGCAGCTCGTCAGAATTTCAAGAAAAAAACCTTTTTATGGGTGAAGTGGTGTCACTTATATTTTGCAATCTTCCTTAGGCCGAGCGACAGCAGCTCTTTTAGATACAAAACGATCTGTTAGTTTACTTCCAACTTATCATAGATTTCTAAATTAATATGCATTTGAAACCGAGAAATATCTCTTCCTCTGCTTTCAATTAACCAGCAACAATATTGTAACCTTTGCCTTGCTTTGTAATTTTACAAAGCTTTCAAGGTTGTTTATTTCATTCTAATTTCGAAGGTCTATTTTTATTTTGAACCTATATTTATCAATCTTGCATGAAAGCTCATTTCACTTATTGATATGTTTGCTACAATTTGGGACAAAAACTAGCATTTTATGTGCATAGAGATGGAGTTAGGAGTGTCGATCAATTGGAAACCGGGTTAAATTAATCACAAGGATGCTATGAAATAATGTGCTTTAAGTCTAAAAGTCTACAAGTTGTATAATAATATTCTATCATAAACTACAAATACATATATATTAAAACAAGTAATAAAAAAACCATACTTATGAAGCGTGAGGGAACAAAAGTTAACATTAAGGCCGGCTCAGCCCATTGAGTTCTGGTTGTTGCAGGCTTGCATAATTTCGTTACTAGCGTGTTATACATATTTATGCACTTCAATAAATTATCTACATCATCAGAATTTCTGAGATGCAACCAAAATGTGTGAAAATCATTTACTTCCCATTATAGCTAGGGTAGCGACTACGGAGATGCTGATGAAAACTTTGCCTCGACATCGGAAAGTTTAAGCTTTTAGAAAATAACATTTGTTTATTTTTTACTAAACTTATGAATGACTGTAATTTGTGGATGTTTTTTTTATTGGTTGAACCAGAGCCATCTTCAAAATGTGCTTGAACATTAAGTCTAGTGGTAAAAATATATGGCTGATCTAACTGGTGTCATACCAATCATAACAAAAACCTGCTTGTGGGTGACACACAGAGGTAGTACAGTGTCATCTGGTATCATGGAAGGTCCTATATTCTAATACTGTAATAATAAACAACATTTGTATTTCAGTCAACCTTTATGTTGCGAGCAATTAGGTCAATAATTTTGTGTTTACAATAAAGAAAATGTTTTGTAAACATTTGTTCAGGGACTGGTTAACATTTGGCAGTTTTTGTTACATCATAACTTCACTTGTCGTGCACCCTGTCGGTTTTTGATTTGTTTGCTATCCACAGAGCAGCAAATACCAGATTGAGAACAGACAACTCATAACTTACATTGTGGTGTACAATCATTGTGTTAATAATACTGTAAGTGTGTCATATCAGACCTTGTTTAAAACATGTTGAAATACTCCATTTATTGTATTGGGGAAGAAGCTTTCAAATGTGGAAGTTATGTTTTTAATCTGGAATAGAAAATCTTACTCAGATTTTATATAATCATCCAAAATATTCTGGAATAACAGATTTGACTTATACATAAGTAAGACCTACATGTCTAATAATAGAATCTTTCTTCTGTAAATATTTGGGTGCCATTCTCGCAATTCTGCACAAGCGCTTACGTTAGCCGAGTTCCAAATTAGCGTTTCTGCACATTCTGGAAGTTTTGCCTAATAACTTTTAAATATTTTTGACTGACCACCAGTGTTATGGGTGGCTAACAACAAAATTAATAGCAAAGATTTAAAAAGAACAGATAGACACTGCGTTTCCATTTCATTACAAAGTGAGTTGTGCTAAAATATTTATGTACTTTTACGTGATGCTTGTATTTTAAGTTTTTATATTGCTAGTCTGGTGTGCTTTGAATGGTCATCAGATGTAATAATTCTTTTTACAATAATATTATTCTGCATAAAAATAAAGTGTTTGATCAGTGTGGTTATTACAGTATGGTCTACCATGAATAAAGTCACATGTTCAAATCTTAGACAAAGCAATATTTTTCCTAACCTTCAACCAAGACCTTGATATAACAATTTAATACAGGTGTTATTCTATATAGAATACCAATATGGTTTACAAGTATTACACTCTGTATAAAGACAGAGAATTGTACACAATTACCTCTAGAATATTCTAAAGGTAAATGTTCATTTACATTTAGAATCTTCCGGAAAAACTATTCTGAGTCGCCAGAAGGCATTTGTTCAGAATGATTGTTACGGTATAGGCTACTATGCTTAAAGTCAGCTGTTTAACTCCTGTACAAAGCACTCTTTTTCCTAAACTCCAACCATAAATGTTTTTACCATGAGCTTTATATAAACATATAGCATTCCATAGAGCAACTGTCCTATCCTATAATAGTCTTCTCACTACTGGTAGTATATTTTTAGCCACCCTATTTTTAGCCACCCTATAATCTATTTGCTGTGAATTGGAAATCAAACATTAAATACTATCCTGGTATCTGTTGTGTACACAGTTGCTACTAATAGAGAACATAGAGATAGAGAAGGTCATTGAGGTATGTACTGTAAATTAAAGAAGTGACTATTCCTACGGTTGTCTGGCAGGCCTAACTAGCTCATTGATACTAGCTGTCACTTGCGGTAAACAAAGCAATCTCAGTTTATGAGTTTAACATCTTTTTGTGCTCTCAGCTTAAATTAGTTGCGCAACTAACCGCATAAAATACAGTTACTTGTCATACTTTGTATGAGCTTTGCTACAGTAATGTCCATTGCTGGTCTAGTATTATCACAGTGACATCCTTAGCAAGTGGATGCGGCGTGTGAACCAGGCAGGTGCCTAGTCATGGAAGGCATGTAGACTCAAATAAAATGGATCGCACACTGACTACAGAGTCCACTGATATTTTCACATAAAATAAAAAGACCTTTTGACATTTAAGCACTGTATGTATACAATCCATGTCAATGACTGTCTTATCAGAGCATTACAACACCCAGAATGCTGATTATTGCCAGGGATCATGAAAATAATATAATTTATTTAATATTTGTGTCAATATTTCCATCTTATCATGGTAACAAGAAAGAGCAATTTTTAGCCTACTTAAAGAAGCATGCAGCTGCATAGTTTGTGTATTTTACAAAAGCAGTCGGTTATAATCTGGATAATTTTTTCATTAATGAACTTTCAAGTTATTTCTGCTGATGAAGAACCCAGATTTCTTGTTGTTGTGTATTAGGTAAAATCTAGTGTCTGACAAATGATGATCCCAGTGCTGCTTATGACATAGCCTCAGATCATGATTACATTTTTCACGGCTCATGGGACTAAAGGCTGTTTTAATACTCAGGGTACTCATAATGTTCGTCAACTCATTGCAGATCTAAATCCAGTTGAACAGGAAGATAGTATGGTTACATAGCAGAACTACCTATGCAATTCCGTGGCTAGTTAATACAGTTCAGCAGAGTAAGTAACTGGCACATGTGCTTTTTAGATACATACTTCAAGTGGAATAGAGGGGGAAAGTTTAATAATCACTATATTTAGCTATGACAATAACATTTTCAAACACCATTTCAAAATACAAGGCAAAATGTTGGCTATTGGGATTTACATAAGTAATAGTAAAATATTTGATTAAAAGCAAAACCAGATGAAAAGAAGAGAATTATGTTTGATATTAACTGTCTGGAGCGTGATATTGATTATCAGTAGAATTTGTATCTCCTGGAGCCTTTACGTACATGTCAAACTGTTCCAACCTCCGCTGCATGGCAGCCATATCTAAATAGATAGACATTTATCATATTTTATATATAAGCAACAGTTCCTCTGATTGATGAACAAATGATATCAATGACAAGGTCATGAGTTGTGCCTTTATCAACCAACTAACCTTAGTCAGAAAATCAAAACTCTGCCATTTTGACTAGAAGCCATCTAATTGTGAGTTTTGGGCTGACACGGTAAATTCTCACATGTTATGTACTTCTAGTAGCATTTGTATACTCACAAAAAGTTACTAAGAGGAGACCGATGATTGATGTATTGTTTTTTGTTTCATTGTTTAATTTGCTTTGAACGGCATTGACTGGCGTAAATCAAGTTAATATCTATCTAGTACAATCATATAGAATCAAATTAAAATGATAGCATATCTAATATAATGTATAATACTGGTGTGTGACTTTTAGGTTTCTAGCAACCTGTATGAGGTGCCTTGTGGGATAAAGAATCACACGTCTAGCTAGATATGTACAGAATTAAAGTACCTGCTTTCTGCTGTCTAGCTTCTTCCTGCACTAATGACAGCCTCCTTTCACTTTCATTATGTAATCTTGTTATCTGTTGTCGAGTATCAGCCAATGCTACAAATCAGCGATAAAAATTGCTCTAGCATAAAGAGCATTGTTACTGATTGTATTTGACAATTGTGGCAGAGGAATAACACATACCTTTAGACTTTCGTTTGTCAGCCATTGTAAGATCACTGATTGTCAGGTCAGCAACAGCGAGAACTACAGTATGATAAAGACAACTTATTACAATCTATCAAAACAGAGTGAATATAGGTGAATTACCTGAAATCTTTTAGATAATTTTAACTGATTGTTCCACAGGAGGCAGCTAAAAAGGGGTTACTCCTAAATAAGAATATTAAATACCTCTAGCCGTTCGCTTGTCAGTATTCTGGAGATCACTGATTGTCTCATTAGCAGCTGCAAGAGCTACAATATAACAGAAATAAATAGTATTACAATCCAACTAACATGAAATAGAAAGGGGAATAATTAGGGGTAAAAATTAGAAAATTTTCAAAATACCGTAATTTCAGCAAATTATGGATGGGAACACAGTAACTGAGTTGAATACACGGTGGTTAGATTTACCAAAATGTTAATTGTTGTATTTGACAATCAAATCAGGTGCACATTGACCTTTAGGCTATAGCAAGACTTTGATATACATTGTCAATTATAGAACTATTCATCATCTTCTCCTCAGTACTACACTAACAATAGACTAGTAAGATTTTTGCATGAGATGTTACCTCTTGCTTGTTGATCAGTTTTTTCCTGTAGAGCTAAGATGTTCTGCTGACTTTCTTTCTGTAGAGATAAAAATTTCTGTTCACTCTGCTCTTGTAGGGCTGCAATCTGCTGTCGAGCTCCAGCCAATGCTAGAACAAAACAAATAGGCAAAAAGGAAACTGCTATTATATATGCCACAATATTACTGCTAGTATATGACAACTACAGCAGGCGCCGAACGCATTGGTACTTATTTTTACATGACGTGCATAACAAGAACTTGATGTACATTGTCAAAAATAGAATCGTCCAACATCTCTTCTTCAGTACTACACTAACAATACACTAGTAAAGTATTGCATGAGATGTTACCTCTTGCCTGTTGATCAGTTTGTTTTTGGAGAGCTGAGATTTTCTGCTGAAATTTTTTCTGTAGATCACTAATACCTTGTTGAGCCTCTTCTAAAGCTACAAAAGGCAGTAATACTGTAATAAACTGAGTCTCACATGACGATGGTAGTGCATTTAATAAATAACAGAGTCAAGTTGAGAAAAAAGCTGTGACGCTGGAAAACCTTTGATGTCAGTAAGAGCCAAGTTGCTGTTATGATGTTATCAAATTCCAAACAATGGAAAAAATGTGCTATTTGAACTATTTCATGTTAACCATTTAACTTTGAGAAAAATTAACTTTCAGCCTACTGCCAGCCAATATACTAAAAATTTCGATTTTACTACACGATATGTTTAAACTTAGTCAATTACAAACACTACCTAAAACAGTTTTGTTTCATATTTTAGGTTGACAACATGTTACTGACAAGAGCTACGCAAACAAACTCATTGTGTCATTAATAAGTGCATTGCTAAAGCTATGTGGAGCTATGATTGCTATGAAGCTAGAACGATTCTCTACAATGTTCCTACACTTACACAAATATGATATTGACCACCATCAGAATCAGTAGTGTGAATCCTTTTTATAGCATTCACTAAAGTCTGAATCTGAATAGGCTATAATGTCATCAACAAAAGCTTTTCTGTTGGAGAAACTGGAGGTGCATGCGGAAGCCATATTACAACTGAAACTTTGAATCGTCAGAAAAAAACTCGTTTTTGAGTCGAAGTTTTTGGATTAAAGATTATTATTTGCTTTTGCAAATTTAAGCTAATTTTTTAGATAATTATATAGACAGCAACAATGCTTTAAATGTACTAAATATTCTTGGTTATGATTTTATAAATCAATAATCAAGTCAGTTGCTACAAAGCCAATGTAAATTTTGCAAAAACGTATCCACAGCAGTCACTTATAGATTTTGCATAAACTTGAGTAAGGCAGTGAAAGAATTAAATATAAGACTTGTAGCGATTTAATGTTACGGTTCGCTAATGACCGGAGCAAGTCGGATAGTAGACGGTTGGATTGCACTGATGTGTTTGATGTAATAATATAGTATGTCGTTTGCAGTGCTAGTGATCTCTTTATTTTTACCAGTGTCTACGGATTACGTATAATAGTAGCAAGCAAAACACACCGTGAAATCTAAAAGAAATGATAATAATATTGAGATACTGAATTAGATATAATAATATTGGCTGAAACAATAGTACTAAAAACAGTGGCTAAAACAATGCAATAGTACTAAAAAACATATTAGATGAACACATGTAAACATACACAAGGCACACATGTAAAATTATAGTAGACACAAAGAAAAGTACAATAGTTAATTATTTACCTTGTGACTCCATTATGACTTGCTCGTGGTTTCAAAAGTTGTCAAGCTGTAGTATATATAAAATTGTATTGGTAGTTTATATAATTCACACATGTAACTTGACCTGTAGCTAAAAGAGCTTTGACAGCAAATCTCAGTTTATTACACATCTTCGTACACAAAAAGGCAAAAAGCTAATGTATGGAATTCTCTCCAATTGGTTGTTGGGATGGCAGCATCAAAAAACTGGCCAACTAGAGCCCAGAACAGCTGTCATCAGCCAGCCCAGCAGGTGTCCACAAACAGGATGTCAGCGATGTAAAAAGTGGTATAAAAAGTGAATATGCCATGTTGATTTTCTGGTTGCCTTTTATGTGATATGCTGTTATTGTGGTTATTGTATGTGTGCCACTGCAAAATAATTGCATGCTTTGGACAAGCTTTTGAGCTAGTTTAATATGGATTCTTTACAAGACCTTAGTTTTTATCCATAGTTCGTCATCCTTGATGACGGCAACCCTGACGCCACGATTAGCTATGGTTATGCATATTATGAGCTTAATCACTCTTCAAGCTTTTTTTCAATTGTTGATGAAAACAAATCAAAAATCAAAATCAAAGCTTTTCACTAAATGTAGTAACAATAATATCATTGCTATTGTGTGTAGTTGAATTGGAGCAAAAACAATTTGCGAGGAATTCTTAGCATATCACATATTTCAAACAAAAATGATTTCCGTATCAACATCATCATTTGTCAGAAATATGCACAATAGTGTGGAACAAAAAAGACGAGCTACTGAGGCCGTCCTGAGGAATTGATATTTAAACATCTGCTAATGTCACTTTAATCCTACCCGTTTTTAATATTAAAGTTGATTTGAAAACTTAAAACTAAGCTATTCAGCTACAATTCAGAGCGTCTGTCACAAAAAGAGGACACTAGACCCAAAAGAATATAACTAGACCTTAAGTGAGTTAAGCAATAAAACAGTTCAAGTGAGTAGCTGGTATAACAATCTTACCTTCTACTACTGATTGCTTTGAACATCTTTCTAGTAGCTCTAATGATCCCTTATTCAACGCTTGCTCAGCCACATTTAATGGTGTCCTCTTGTCTTTATTTTTCATGATGAGGAGAGACTGTACAGTTAATAAAGACACAGCTTCTAGCACTGCCTTTATGGCAGTTGTTTCTCCTCTGCATGCTGCATAGTGTAGTGCAGTGTTGAGATCTTCATCTTGAATTTTTAGTAATGAGTCTTTTTGTAAAACGGAGAAATTGTTAAGGATGGTCTCTAAACACTTGGTATTTCCACGCCACGCTGCCCATGCTATAGCAGTAGCTCCATATCCATTCCTCTCAGCTACAAACTCATACTTTCTTTCAGCACTGACTGTGTCTAACAATATCTTCACACAATCACTGTTCCCCATCTGTGCAGCAATGTGTAGAGCTGTAACTTCATCATCCATACTTTTTATCCAGAGCAACTCGTCTGCTATCCCTCGGAGGGGAGAAAGGAGCAGATGACAGATTTCTGCGTGGCCTTTATTTACAGCTATCATAACAGCTGTATATGAGCCAATTTTGATTGTTAGCAGCAGCTTTAGTAACTCAGGTGCCTGGGTGCGCCCTACAGCTACCCTCAATGGAAGAATATCTAGCTCTTTATAATAAACAAAATGTTTAAGTTTATGCCACATGGAATTTTTTATAGCGGACAATTCACCTCTAATGTACTTCTTTAGCACGTCTTCCATCTTTAACTATAACATACAGTATATACTTCATTATATTAGCTGATCTATGCAAAAAAAACATGATAGAAAAATAAGTGCACATATTTTCTCTACTTTTTACTTGGAACAATTTCAAGTATGACAGAGGAGCAGCAGGTAAATATTGGCAATTTAAAGAGTGTTGAAAGAGGCTAGAAATTTCATACTCTGGCAGAGCTGAGGAACATGAAATATCTGTTGAGAAACTAAAATATCTGCGGTAGGAAATATTCTGGTTTGTGGTCAGTGGTCTGATTATCACTAGACAATGAGACCAGAGCCTCCTGACTTAATCTAACTTCACTAGATGCTAAATTTTGTAACTCTCCGCTAAGCTTAGAGACTGATAGTCTCAGGATTTCAGAGTTATATTATAATCAAACTGACTCAGGGACTCTTTTCATCTACTCTATTATCCCAAGTACAATATCAGCATATGGTGCTATAATATATAAGTTATACTCACCTGTTGCTATTGTTTGTATCAAACTCTGACTACTACAGACTTCTTCATAGCTTGTGGCTGATTATAAAAAAATGCTCCACCTTCTATCTGTCTACTGATTGGATGAGCTGAATAAGAATTATCAAATAGGATTGATGATTAGTTTGTTGGATATTGAATGAAAGAACAGTGTGTACTTGTTACTGCAGCTGCATGATTGGCTGAGTCTCAACAGCTTTGTAATTGGCTGATCTCACTGGTTGTTTTAATAATTGGCTGTGTCTGAAATTCATGATAAATTATAGTATCTTATAGTTTTATAAATGTTTTATTATTGTTTAAATTCCAGCTAATAATTATACATCATTGTTGCAGTACAATGAGTACAATGAGTACCATGATCATCTGTTCCTTCCACTCAACAAGAGAGCAAGCTGGGAAGAATTTATGTATAACATAAAAATGCTTTCAATTTTGACCAGTCTCCTGGCTTTGAGGATATGTATTCTAGCTACTAAGTTTGTAAGTCTAGGGGTTTTGGATTTCAAAAACCTACTACTTTTAATTACCAAATATAATCATGTTAGTTTTGTGTAATAATCAGTAGACATGAGGGTACATGATAAGTAGGTCGTAAGCTCATGAAAGTTGTGAATAAGTCTATCAGAAAAAATCATTAAATGAAATAGAATCTTTGTAAAATGATAATATTTGAATGATTCAATAATAGAGCTATTGTTGTATTAAAGGTATATTCGGTGAACGCTATAAATGTTTTATTGCAATCATCTGCTAGTTATCTACCAGTTAGTAGTACAAGTTGCAAAAGAAACATAACTCCAAGTTTATAAATATGTACTTGCCTAGGTGATTACTTATTAAAACAGGAAGTCCAAAATTAACGCTGAGCGCTGCTTTGACAACAACTTGGATCAGCGAGATACTCTAAAACTGCTCCCACATTTGTTAAGCTCAAATATCTTGTAATTACAAAAGGGCAGTTGTTGCACAGTTGAAAACAAAGCTGTAAATCATCATGTACATATGATAAGTTGGCTAAAGCAGATGAAGATGCAGCCACTCTCTCCCAATATTTTGCCAAGTAGGCTAAATCCCAGTGTTATCAATAGGTTACTTTGGTTATATGTGCCCATAATATTCCTTTTCAATTTCAATACTCTTTTACCTTCTCAAAATGCTGAAGATAAGATAACTCTTAAAGAATTTTCAGCAAACAAATGAAGCCTGAAGGCAGCATGAAGGCTGAATAAAAATACATGTGTTTGCTAACAGTAAGGCTTAGCGCATTCCATCATTATATTATTGTGGCCAGACACCATAATTGTGTCAAAAGGTAACAAAAACAAGGTCTATGGTAGCTTGCTACTTTTAAGGTGTTTTTGGCTCAGAAATTAGTGATTCTGTGCTGTATCGCTTTTTTAGTTAAGAAACTAGAAACTGTTGTGTTACTGAACGTTAGGGACTCGATGTGTATTCAAATAATAACTGCGGGTCTCGTGGCTTGGTACAGAACTACTTTTATTTATGATCAGTACGCAGTAATAGGCAAGCTCAACACTATTGGCTAAAAGGCGTATTAATACAAACATATAACAGAAACAATTATCGTGTATTCAATGTGTCGAAATACAAAAATGTATTTTTTTATGATATGAGCATTTCTTCAAATCGGCCAATGATGTCTGTAGAACTACAATTTGGTAAGTTTTAGTAAGGTGGGTTTTTTCTTGTATTGGTAGTAGTTAGGTATTTAATTTTTTCTGGTATTGTTTAGTTAGAAGCAGTCATTAAACCTAATAGTAGCAGTGAAAAACTCATATTTCTACCTAAATAGATTCTCACATCTAGCTATTGATTGCAAGTCAGTACCGTATCCTAGGGAGATAATACGCCTTACTAATGGAAAAAAGCTAGGACTTTGACATTTTTGTGAGCTATGGGCATTATTCACAAAAATTTTGAGTTTGTTTTCAATTAAAATAATTGCAACAAACACATTGTTGACTCATTCAAATACGGATATCATTGTTTTATGAGCACAATTAGATATATGTAATAAAAGTTTAAAAACTTTAAATCGTTGAACAAGTTGCCCAGGGTTACTGACATGCTTGACAAAAACGGCCATGGTTCAAAAGGTCAACCATTTTACATTATCTTGCCAAATCATTCTTCTGCCGCCACCATTCACTTTGTTTTTGAGGGTGTGTACTGCAATCAACTGTATGATTTGAATATGATTGCTACAGGTAAGCCACATGAAGCAGCTCAATTGAGAAACGATTTAACTGTGATATCACTACCTATAAGGAACTTTATGGCGAAGGAAATCTACTACTACCACTTCTGTAGAAAGGACTACTGTCACATAGTGCATACGGTTTACACTTTAAGTAACCTAGGTTTAGGCCAGACAGTATTAAGGAAGGTATTGAACACCCAGAATAATAACATGCAACTATCGCAGCACCATTGGTTGAGCAAACCATGCAAATAATTTTGTTTCAAAAATGTTAATTTTTATTTTTGCATGTATCATAAGTATGTTTGATTTATGTTACTCCTTTTTAAATACATATTTGTAGCATTTGATAGATTATTATCATACATCTTACAAATTTGCAGATTTACAGAATTTATATAATATAATCATTGTGGTTATTGCCTTATAATAGATCAACACCCATAACTTATTTTTTAATGCACATAGACATCCAGTATTAGCTGCAGAGTGTACCAAAATCATCAAAGAGTGCAATGACTTTTTATCTAACATCATTAGAAATAGTTACTTAATAAAAATATGCCTTCAAATTTAGAATGAAATAAAAAATTTGCAAGCTCCAACAAACTACAAAGCAGGGCACAGATTCCAATATCATTGCAGGTTAATTGTGAGCAATAGATGTAGATTGGTAGAGATATTTCTCAAGTTCAAGTGCATGTCTATTCAGAGATCTATGATAAGTTGGAAGTTAATTTGCAGACTTTTTGTTTCTAAATGGGTTGCTGCCACTCGGCCTGAAGGAGATTGCAAATTATAGGCCACAGTATTTTGCCCATAAAAGTGTTAAATTCATCTTTCTAAAAGTCTGATGAGCCATTTGAAAAATACACCACCAGCTATTTGAATGCTTCTTCAGATTTACTGCCCTTGCATTAGAATGGTTGAAGAATAGAGCGTCATGGCGTTCAATTAGAGGCTTTACAGTATCTTGTGTTGCAATAACAATGTAATACTCTCTATGGATACTCTATGTAATGTAAGAGGTTTAAATGTAAAAAATAGTGAAAGATGGAAAATGTTCACAATTTGAGACAATCAGTATTTACGCTTCCTTACAAGGCTATTTGATAGGAAGAGAACACGACTCCTAAATCTCTCCGCAATTGCTACAAAATAATAGTAAATTCAACATTTTACTCTTGATTAACCTGACAGTCTTGATACAATGTCCCTAATGATTTCACAAAACCAACTATGATGCTTGATTTCCTCAATGTGAAGGCCAGGTGAATGCAACCAGTTTCTTATGGAACATCTTCTGGTTCCTTAGTGGTAACCTAGCAAAATGCAGATTTATATGTGAAAAGACAACTCCGATGTAAGGAATTCCCCAGAAGGATTCCATGCTGGTTGAACTTGTCTTCTTATGATTCCGGTCAAATATGGTTTATTTAAATTAAGATTAAGTTAGACTATGTTCTTCCGACAAGGCTCAATGCATCAGGTCATTTTATATAATAATGATATTAGTATAAACTTACATTATATATTACGATTTAAAGTGATTACAAATCACGATAAGTAGTCTATCGATGAGGAGACAGCAAGCAACAAGACCCTTGTTTTGCGCATGATTTCCTGTCACCCATTCTACATATATTCTACAATTTCTAGAGTATTCCTATCTCCATGTATGAATACAAAGCTTAAAGTTGGTCGTTCATCGTCTGTCCAGTTATAGCTGATTTAAATTTAGTAATGAAAAATCTTTTTTGCAGAAGATTTGATATTGGAACCTCTTTTTCACAAGGTGACAAGCTAACCCATGAAGCTACACAGGATACAATGGATTCTTTGGGCAATATGAGTCAATATCTAGGTTAACATACGCACAGCAAGTCTGGGTTACACGCAGTGCCACTAAATCTCTAACTCTCCTGTTGGTAAGTTCACCAATACTGATACTAGTTTATTAGAATTAGCCAATGGCAACTACATTACAAAACTCACGCAACACCAAGCATTCATCTAGGCTATACTATACTAGAATATATGTCTGTCTTAAATTGTGACTAAATTTTGGGAAAAAGATTTAACATAAAGAGTTTGAACTCGTACATTCGGCTTAGCAATGAGGCACACTACCATCTGTGTGCTCTTAAATCGCTTTGCTACATTTTGGAATTATTGTGAAGATAAATATTACACATGACAAACTCTCACAGAGCGTCTTTTCAGTAATTTTATGCAGAAAGACTTCCCTTGAACTGAGAAACAGCCAGTAAACCAGCCAAAAACTATAATATGTTGATAATTAAGATAAAATTTTAATGAGTAGACAGTTTAATGAGTGTCTTTACTACATAGTTACAGGAAAGAGACTGATTACTCATAAATTAAGCCTTCAATATATAAGGTCAAAGGTTAAAGCTATATACATAAAGCTACATATAGCTGAATAAGCATAATAGCACAACTCCCTTATTACAAACTTTTTTAGATCAATTCTTGAATATTTCGTCTAAAGCTTTCACAAAATATTCTCAAAAATGAACAGTTTCAAAAGATTAACAATACATGTTATCAAATTTTAATCTAACCACCTAACAGCCCATAATTCAGATCTTCAGGATGATGTGAAACACAATATGGCGTTCTATGCACGCCAGTGGGTGTAACAATCGGAGTTAGCGATGATGATGACTCTAGAGCTGCTGTTTCACAAGGTAGCTAAACTGGTGAGTGTACACTAGACGCTGAACTTGGTAAAGCAGATAAAGAGCATCTATTTCTGTGAATCATTCTGTTACCAGTACTGATTATATGTGATCTGCCGGTTGATAATAGTGATGCTTGTTATGCTAGAAAAACAAGATAATTCTATATATCTGGAGTAGTAGTCTACAACAAGAATGTAGTTTTGATTTTTATAACAAAATATATCAGTAGCTACTCGCTGCCACGATCTGTCTTAAAGCATCGTTAGTTTGAAAAGCTCACGATGTTCTGGCTGCTGCATCTGGCAAGTTCTGCAGTTTTTCACCATCTCAGCCACTTCTTGGAATATTTCCAGGCCACCACACAGACTGACAAACACTTTCTCTACGCTTTTCATATTCCTAGATGACTTTTGTGAATGCGCTTTAGAATTTCAGTTCTCTCACTGACTGGTATCACTATCCTTTGGTTGTAGAGCAATAGATTGTCAACAAGAGTTAGATTATTCTTTCCTTTCCAGTGTGGTTTGATACATGTTTTGACATTAGATAGATAATCTATTTGTCAAGCTATTTATTTGATTTTAACAGCTAACTGTTGGCTTTTTTCCCTTTTATTATCGGTGTATGACCCAATTTGAAAAAGATTTATATTTGAAACGAAATCTCTTTCAATAAAGTTATATATACATACAGTCACACATGAATAACTCACTCGCCGAATGCTCGAACACATGGTTAACTCGAACGGGTTTGTTCCCTTCGTTCACACTCAATCATAAACTTTTTTAGATAACTTGAACTTAGCATCATTAACTCCAACAGTCTTTTACCCAACGGCTACCAAGACGGTTGTTATCACTTTATAATATCACTTTATTCTAAGCCATAGAGGTACACATCTACTTTGAGTCGTTCTTAGGCCCCATTTTTACCACCTTTAGTAAAATACTATTGTTAATAATTTTTCTAAAGGTTTGAAAAAATCCACTTTTACCAAACATCCACTTTGCGACGACCCATCAAAAGCAAGGAAAAGCTTGGAAACCTTGGAATAAGCTTGAAGCAAAATTGGCAAAATTGATGTTCCTTCAAGTGCTCAGAAAAAGAAGATGTCTTTTTCTGAGCGTTTAAACCGCGATCATGTTTTCCCAATTTTAATCTGAAAATGTCCTGTCAGTCACATCACCTAAAACGACAAACAAATCTCAAGTGATACAAAAATATCCATACTTTCCGATAATTTTTTTAAACTTCACATGAGAGGCCCTTTAACTTGCAACTATGCAATCTATGCTTTTGATTTGCATATAGCTTGTATATGTACATGTATCTACTGATAAATGCATGCATTTATGACAGTGCTCTGATAACTTTACCGCTCTGATAACTCGAACACTTTAGCTCGGTCTCATGAAGTTTGAGTTATCCATGTTTACTGTATATATATAATCTGGCCATTTGTATTTAAGGAAATGTATCATTTTTCATAGATTTGTGTCCTCCTGCTGTTCAATCATGAGCTCAGGTAAGCGACGTTTGCTGGTGGGAAGTGTTAAGACTAGAGATAGCAGCGATTTCAATCTTTCCGGCGTGTCGTCTATCTTCAGCATATGGTTTTAATAGGGGTTGTCATGAAAAAAAATCAGTTATATTGTTGCGTTTTCCAGAGACATGTGTAACAGTAAATGCATGTTCCAGTGTTCAGAGCCATTGTTTCTGAATTGTAATTGTAAGGTCGTTTTCAGCTTTAGAGTTGAAGATAAGTACAATTGCTTACAAGGTTTCAATTGTTACATCCGTATTTTCTAGGATACACATCTCAAGCTTAAAACATGCCCACGCTATTCCTAACACTTCAACCTCAATAGGCGACCATCTGGTTTCAGTATCAGTTACATATTTTGATTTTGAGGCTATGAGGCGGTGTGATCCATCTAACTGCACTTGAAATAGCATACATTGTTGCATCGCTTGTTGTCGCATCGCTTATAATGATGATAGGTTTTTGCACATCATACCA
This sequence comes from Watersipora subatra, assembly GCF_963576615.1. Classification (NCBI taxonomy): domain Eukaryota; kingdom Metazoa; phylum Bryozoa; class Gymnolaemata; order Cheilostomatida; family Watersiporidae; genus Watersipora; species Watersipora subatra. Next base: position 61,526,328 of record NC_088713.1, read on the forward strand.
TCCAAGACAGGGAGCTTTGGAGAGTTCTGACATGACAGACTTTATAGCTTGAGTCATGTTGATATCCCAAGTCTATTTGTTCTCGGCTCAATAGTGCTCTAATTGGCTTAGTAAGCTCAGAAGTTCTAGGAGAGAATTCTTCTAGTTGGTTTATGAATCCAAGAAATGACTGTAGATCGTTAATACATAACTGGTCAGGCAACTCCAAAATGTTTTGTATGCTGTTTGAGTCTGACTACACACCTTGCCCATTGATGACATGACTTAAGAATTTCACTGAACTCTTACTGAACAACCATTTTTTAGGATTTAAAGTTATTCCGGCATCTTTGAGATAGTTCAGAACTTTGCCTACACTGTTGTCATTTTTCTCCTCACAAATAGTACTATAAAATAACAACTTGTCTAAATGGCATACGACATTGTCGAGTTCATCGATAATATTGAACATTCATCGTTGAAATGTGTCGTCTGAACTGATGAGGCCAAAGGGTTTGTAGCAGTAACGTCCAAATGAAGTTATGAATGTGGTTAGTAGTTGAGAGTTTTTGTACAATTGTATCTGATAATATTTAGGATTTTAATCTAGTTTGGTCATGAACTTAGCTGCTGATATTTTTGCTAAAGTGTTGTCTACAGAACTACTAGAATGAGTGTCACAGTTTACTGAGCTATCCAGTTCAGTCATGTCTGCACAGAGACAAATTTGATTAGGATCCTCTTTTTTGGTACTTGCACCATACCAGAGCTCCAGTCTGTAGGAACAGTTAATTTAGATATTATACTCTTACTTTCGATTTCATTTAGTTTTTTTACTATCCGTAGTCACGGTTAAGACACCTCGTACGGCACGTGTAACACAGTGGGTTTCACATCTTCCTTTAGCTGATTTCTGTATGGCTGTGTAACATTAACTGTGTCCAAGCCTGAAAAAACAGTAGAAAATTCATGAATAAACTTTGCAGATTTATCTACATTGGTATCAATATTATACACATATTTAGCATTTCATTGTATGAGACCAAGAGATACACAAGCATATTTACACAATAAATTTGAATTCTAGTAATCTACTACATAGATTTTCTCATTCATAGTTCTGTTGTCAACTCGCAATTGTGCCTCTGTCTGATCTATCACAGGTAAACTTATACCACCTGGACCAAACCATTTATTTCTGATGGCTGGAGCTTTTTGTGGTCACCTCTATATGTATGCCTACTGCATACTGTTACCTCAGCACCAAAATCAACTTTGAACTGTACTTCATGTTCTGGTTTATTCTGAATTTGACTAGTGGATTTATCTTCTATGGTGTGTCATTCTGCATCGCGGAATATATTTCATGAAGAAATGTTGTATCACTGTCATCCTCTGGAATTTCTGTGATATGAGCTGGTTTGTTACGGCGCATAATCTGCCAATGTCTATTTTCTTACATCTTTTGCATTTAGATTTACATGCTAGGCGCTGCAATTTGTTGTGAGGGTTTGTACACCCACATATTTTGCGTTTGCTCGGCTTGCTTTTAAACTCAGACATTGTTATGTCGTAACTACTCCTTGGTTCAGGTCTGCTGTGATTCGACTTTACGCCTTCCACCGTACCTCTCGTAGTTGAACGTACAATAGTCTTTGCCTGTTTAGCAGCTTTACACCTGTGACTGATTTAGACAGAGTTTGCTAGTGTGAGATATCCTTCAGACTGTAATTTATTGCTGAGCTGGTCATCTACTCCAACGCCTATGGTTTCTCTGATAGGTTCTTGACGTAAGGCACCATAGTCACAGTATTATGCTTGCCGATATCGTCTATTTATAAATATATCCATTCTTTCTTCATTTTGAACAAGTTTGTTAAGCTCTTTCAACAACAATGTTGGTTCGTACTCCAAACTAGTAATCAAATGTTGTTAACACTTCATCATGGGTATTTTCAGGAATGCCTCTAGATAGAATAATATCTTCAGCCTGTCTCCAAGAAAAATATACCAGTGTGTTTATCTGTTCACCGTCAAGATGTTTCTTTATTCTACTGGCTTCATGTAGTATTAGCCATCTGGCTTTCTACCTTGTCCATTTACCAGGTACAGAGAAATCAAAGTTACCTGGTAGATTAATTCAAGGTGGCGGTGTTCCGCGTGCATGTACAGCAGTCACCTCTTCTTCAGTCATATTTACAGAATTTCAGATACAATAATGTCATAAATAATATGTTAATTATTTCTGAATGTGCTGTCTATTAATAAGAACTAACTTTTATTCCAGTTGCCCCCATATAATAGGTTAATTGATAAGATAAAATTTTTATGAATAGACAGTTTAATGAGTGTCTTCACTACATAGTTACAGGAAACAGACTGATTGCTCATAAATTAATCATTCAATATGAAAGGTCAAAGCTATGCTTAAAGCTACATATAACTTAATATGCATAACATCCCAGCTACAAGGCTGTAGAACCAGCCAATCATGAAGCTGCAGTAATGAATGCCTCTTATTCCTTCATTCAAAATCCAATAAATTATCACGAATTACTATTTGGACAAGCTTATTTCAACTCAGCCTATTAGCCGATACTCTTACCGATGAGAAGTGAAGCCATCTTTTATCCAGCTATAAAGAAGCCTATTGTAATCAGAGCAGGTGAGAAACAAAATAACAACAGGTAAGTATAACGTCTCTATTATATTAGAACCTGTCGATATTGTACTTACTAGCAGAAGAATAGTGTTGTAGAAGTCGGCGCGGACTATCCACTTTCAAATGAGTTCTGGTTACAAGTTATCTTATACCAAATGAGTGTTAACTCTCATTCACAACTATAGTTGTTGCATGCAAGATGTCTGTTGAATGGGTATGGCTCTTTTATTACGCAAGCTAAATCTGCACAGAGATGTGCTAATGTTCAAATAATCCACAAATGTCCATATATAGTTTGGTTACTTGTAGACAGTATCACTTGCTCTGTGCTCTTTGTTTTTTCTGTCTCGCTAGGGTATCTTCCTTTGTTACATGTTCTTACCTATCTTGTTATACACTGGCTTACATATCCTTATACACAGTAGTATGTGATAGTTTATTGGCTTTCAATGAAAGCTGGCTTGCATATTACTGTGCTAATCCCAGTATACCTTGATGTCTAAGGCTATTAGAGCTAGCTGAGTTTAGCAAATCCAAAACAAGAGTATATGAACACTGAGTCACTGTAATTACAGTTTAACTCTGACCTCTTGAGACTAACACTCTCTACCCTGAGGAGAATCCTTTATTTTATTATGTAGAGAGTTTATGCTATGGTCAGAAGGCTCTGATTCATTCCTCAGTCATATTCAGATCAGCAAACACTTCCTACTGTAGATATTTCACGTTTCTCTTTTAATAATATAATGAGAAACTGTTGAATTGTAGTTAGTTTGCTTCTCCTTCTTTTATTCTGGTCAAAACCAGCTGCAGTCTAATGATTGTAATTAATCTTCAGTCTTTTAGAAAATCTGTGGTCAATGCATGAGGCTGCAAATAATTTCCTGCAGCCGTGAAATTTATACTGTCGTTATTTTTACCTGGTTAATTTATAAGACAGTAAATAGGAAATATATTGATGCTTTATTTTTTACCTCTGCTTGAGTACGCCATACCTGGCCTCTTTTTTATATGTTTTTATTATACAGGGTATACCTGCAGCCACTCTGTTAAGGCTGGCATCTTTTTAAATCAGCTGTGAAATGACATTTTGTTATCATTTCTTTAAAACCATTTACCGTATTGAGCAGCGATTAACATGCAGTACCTTTGTTACAGTTAGAGATGGAGGGCTTGCTGAAGGAGTATGTCAAAAATGGAAAGGTAGAGATGCTATCATTGAAAGCAGCTGTAGAGAGCGCTCAACCAGCTCAGTTACTAAGACTATTGTTAACTACCAGAAATGACTCATACACAGCTGTGATGAGAGCTGCCGAAGAAGTTCACACCCAAGCGTGCCGTCTGCTTCTCTCTTCCCTCAGAGGGATAGCAGACAAATTGCTCCTGATGAAGGGAAAATATGGTGCTACCGTTTTACGTTTTGCTGCAGAAGGAGGAAACAGTAGTGTGTAGAGCTACTGCTGAATGCAATCATTGCTGAAAGGAAGTTCAAGTTTGCAGATGAGAATGATGATTACGGTGAGGCAGCTATTGCAGTGGCTGCATTGTATGGAAAGAGCAATTCAATAGAGTCCCTCCTTAACAGTGTATCTTCCCTACAGAGAGATTCCCTATTAAGGATACAGGATAACATTCTTAACACAGCACTACACTATGCATCATACAGTGGAGAAATAACTACACTGAAGGTTATGCTTAAATCCGTGTCACCAGTGACTGTCTTTTCTCTTCTCACCATAAAGAATATAGACAACAGGACGCCACTAGAGGAAGCTGACTCTTGGGAGAAAAAGAAGGCATCAGAGCTGCTGATAAGATGGCAGAAGCAGCCAGTAGTAGAAGTTAGGATAGGATTGTTGTACTGTTTGTTACCAGCTAGTCACTTGAACTGTTCTACCACTAAATCTACCCCAGTTTCATCAACTTCTTACTGAAAATCTAAACTAATCACTACTAGTAATTTATTCAGTTGTGGTTGTAAACATTTGTAACACTTTGTTCCTTTTGTACTTTTGTACGTTTTAAACTACATTTAATAATCATTGTATCATTGCGGTTGTGTTTTGTTAGAAACTCCTGATGTTCCCTATCTCATATGTTGCCATTAAACAAAAGTATTCTGTATGAAATTATTTGAATCTCAAAAATTTCCAAAACTAATAACAATATTTTTTAAATATTTGGTCAACATTATCTGTTGTCAGATAGGAACAGATTAATGTGGATCATGAAAGAAAAGCTAGTGAAGCCGCCCCAATAAGTTGATATGTAAAAATCTGTTAACATCACTTCATTTCCACCAGCTTTGAATATTAAATCAATTTACATACTCTGACTGTTTAGCTGCAATACAGAGACTGTAACCCAAGGCGATTGATTATATGGGACTCATGATAAAGAGACCTAAAGACTACAGGAAGTCTCATCTACAGTAAATGAGTTTACCGGAATATAGAGATGGAAATGCACAATTTACAATGATTTCAATGTTTAACAACAAACACATACAAATAGAAATAAAAGTGTTGTTAGCATTTAGTTTAGAGTTTTAGTAGAAAGTGAATGAGACTAGAGTAGGTAAAGCATTAGAGCAGTTTATCGAACTGTATAAAAATTCCACCTTTTGTTAATGACACGAGCTGCATTGTTTTCAAAAGCTTTAAGGTCTCTTTGTCTTCATCGAACCTCGCCACCTTTAGTGGAGTCCTGTTGTCTGCATTTTCCATTGTGAGAAGAGAAGTAACAATCAGTGGAGACATGCATTCTAGCATGATCTTCAGAGTAGTTGTATCACCTTTGGCTGCTGACTCATGTATTGCAGTGCAGCAGACGCCATCCTGCACCTTCAGTAACAAGGTTTTCTGCAGTAAAGAGAAGTTGTTGAGGAAAGACACTATACACTTACTATGTTCCCATAGTGTAGCCACTACAATAGTTGTGCTACTATATCCATTTTTTTCTGCAGCTAAGTCATACTTGTTATCAAGGCTGACTGTACCTAGCAGTATCTCTACACACTCACTGACTCCACTTTTTGCAGCCATGTGTAGAACTGTATATCCATTCTTCTTTTTTACCCAAAGCAACTCATCTGCTTTCAATCTGATAGGAGAGAGAAACAGATGACATACTTCTACGTGCTCCTTTTTGCAGCTGTCATCACTGCTGTTTCTGAATCATTTTTGATAGTTAGCAGCAGCTTTAGTAACTAGGCTGGTTGGGTACTCTCTGCAGCTGTTTTCAATAAAGAAATGTTTACCTATTTATCTTTGACATACTTTCTTAACCAGTCTTCCATGTTTAACTGTAACATACAGTGTATGTACTTCGCTCTATTAACTGGTCCATACAGTAAAATATGAAAAAGAAAGGAGAAAAAAATGTGACTCAACTGCTGATTATACAGCTGCCAACCATATAGAGTGGCTGCAATAGGACACTGGATATTTTCAAAGTGTAAAAATGGCCAGCGATATCATATTTAGACAGAGCTAAAAAAGAACTGTTGGTTATCGGTCACTTACGGTTAACTGCTCCTAGTGTATAAACTATATGCTAGGCATGGGTACTAATACCCGTTGAACTCACGGGTTGGTCTTCTCTCGAGTATCGGGTACTTGCAATTTCGAGTAATTCGGTTTCCCGGGTTTGGTTTTGACTTTCGAGTTTGGGTTTTATTACACGGATCCGTCGAGTAGTGTGAACAAAAGCCCGGTCTATTGCGTCTGTGCAATGAGCACTGTTTAACCACGTGCCTGCTAAGATTAAGTACTTGAGTAACGATTGATGGAAAGTATTAAAATTATCAATAAATTGAATAGAATTATTGTAAATTGTAAGATATGTTTGATGTTTGGAATTTTTTGCTACAGATAGCATCACTATAATTGCTGCTGGCATGGAGACAGTTAGATGCCTTTTGTGCAACTCAACTATGAAGCATAGTTAATGCTTTACGAGTTCCATGAGAAGGCATATGCAAAAAACTCATCCTAAACAATGGCTTGAGAGGCAAGATGTTGTTGGTACCGTTAAAAACCATCAATTAAACTTCAAAGCAGCTAGGGAATCTGCTGCCTCCCAACTAAAAAAATTTGTGCATCCATCTCAGTCAACAATTGATGACAATGAAAGCCTTAGCAGCCAGTCATTGACAACATACTTAGTTGTTGCTACCACTTCACAAGGTTTGCCGTATACTATTTTGTTTTTCAAAACTCATTCAGTAGCGAGTGTAGATAAATGGATAAAATTGTAAAATTTTCTCGCATTTTATTTATACTGTTTTTGTTAGACCTTTCCGGTTAGTAAGTTCAAATTTGTTATAGCTGCACCTATTCTTATCGATGATGATGACGACTACTCAGATCTAGCTGCATTTCAAACTTCTATTATTCGCAAAGGAGCCAAACCTATTTCTAGCGGTGCCTGCAAAAAAGCAAAGAGGCAGCGATCTATCTTATCATCTTTTACGGAACCCTACTGAAGAAACAGCGCTCAACATTGGAAGCTGATTTCTGCAATAACTCACTATATTTGTAAAAATGATCATCCAACATATGCTGTTGAAAAAGAAGGTTTCATAGCCATGATTGCTGAGTTTGATAGAATGTATGAAATTAAAAAATAATATGTTAGTTCTAATAAAATAAACAATATGCCAGTTCTTTGAACATTAGTGTTTGGCAGCTACGCATGTAATATTTATAGATTAATAAAACTGATTTAGTGTGGGACAATTTATCATGAAATGTGGCATATTATAATAATATAAATACTACTTGATATGGGAATATTTGCAGCCATAATGTATTTTTTATTTAATTATTTATGTTGCTTTTCTCTGCCGATGTAACTTTGCAGTTACATAATATTAGGATCAATATAGAAATCAGAAAACATGTTTTGGCCTTACACTTATCATTATTAGTTCACCAGTGAACGTCATGTTGTTTGCAATTAGTCTTGATTTTCCATGTTTGCTAGATATTCCATTCCGAGTCGACATCACTTCAATCGCTCAGCCATCCCTGAGTTGTACGACAATGTGTATGGTACCATTAGGCAGGAGGTTGCCACTGCTCAGTGTTAAGCTGCTACTACGGACATGTGGAGCTCACGCACTTGGGCACCTTACTGTAGGTTTACCATTTATTTTATATCTGATTGGAAGCTTAAATCAAGGTGCTTGCAGGTATGTTTCAACACCAATATGCGGCATCACATTGCGAATTTGCAGTGTTTTTAAAAATGATTTTTTTAGAATAAACCTCAATTAAGCACCTATCGCCAACCAACTAAGAAAATTTTAGACGTGATCGCTATAATTGAGATATGAATTTGCTTAGGAATTTCGAATTTCATAAGCTAATAAAAATTAAATTTTAGTGAGGTTCTTGTATTGGTTAGTTGTATTTTTGTAGTATAGCTGAACAAAGTAACCTTTAGTAAATTTTAATCCCACTCAACAACAAATTTTATATCTTATCTCAACAACAAAGTGATGCGTTATGCTATTGTTTTGTAATTAGTTTTAGCAAGAAAAGCTTGAGTGGAAGTGTTACACTTCCAAACCAAATCAAATGACTGAAAGTGGCAATCCCATAATTTAAAAAACACATCATAATAGCCATATTGAGGTGATAGTCATATGCTAAATGCTTTACTTATAGGTGAAGACGCAGTCACGATATCACTTGTTCAACCGACGGTCATACTGTTTAACAAACTTCTAGTGCCGGAAGAGAGTGACGTTGCCTTTACCCGACAGATCAAGTCCTCCATCTTAGAGTACATCAACAAGCACCATCAGCACAATGCCGATTATTGGCAGCTGCTTTCAAAATGTATCCCATTAGATTCAAGGTCTAAAATTTCCACTGGGATTTTAGTGTGACATAGCTACAAGATACATAGCATAGGCTACACTGCAGGTACGAAGCTTTTGAAACAGTGCTGTATAATCCTCTACAGGATAAAAATAACATTTTTCCACTGATACTTTAATCATTAGTAGAAAACACAGCATTGTAATATAACAGGTTGCAAAGGTTTGTTTTGGAAATTTTAGATTCAAAGCTACCCACAATGAGAGTGTGGCAGATATTATACTTCGTGAGGGTTAACAGCTGGCTTCAGATGTACAAGAAACAATCACACTAGAGTGTGCCACCACCAGCCGTACTGCTTCAACAAAATGCTAAAATTGGGGAGTGTATCTTAATGCTCTCAGTACTCCGCCGGATCTCACTACTGCCAGCGGTGACCGGCTTAGCAAAGAAGTTTCATTATATACAAGTCTAGCGACAGTAGCTAAAAAAACTCTGACCCTTTGACTTTTAAAATGTTAGTAAAATTACAACACATGCTTTGTCTATAATATAACTATTCACCAACCTTACATAGTAGAAAAATTTCAAGTTAAATACTTTGCAATCGTGATTGTGCAGGTATTATAATTTTGTCAATATCAATTGCCCAACTGAATATGATGTAGAGCAGTGTAGTTTTTAGTACATTCTTACCCTTCATTGTCTGTTTGAAGCTGTGGCGTATACCATCAGAATATTTGTAGTTATAAAATAAAAACAGGTTTTTGCACTAATAATTGCAAATTAGGTATATAAAACAAGAGTAGCCTGAAAGTAAAGTGCACCGCATATAATGAGCAGCACACTTTTTAGCTGCATGAATATTCTACAAGTTTTTGCTCCTAGCTTGTGTCCATTAAAAATGATATATTATTTGTATGGATTTGTCTCCTCTAGCCAAAAAACTATTATGGTAAGGAGTAGACATAAAATCTGTATCAACAAACCCGATACCCAAAAAACCCGTAGGCCAAGAAGTACTTGTGCACAGCACTAGTATGAACCTTATCAATGGTGATGACGTCAAAACTGCTCATCATTGCGGTCCATCGCACAGCTAAACGTTGATTTGAGTGATAGTGTGTATAGGCCTTTAGATGCAAGGCTATTAAACCTTTAACATACTCTTTTACTTGCACCCTTTAAATCAAACAACAGCAGTCTCAATTTAACCTGTAACAGTTGCTGTAACATTACAATACAGTACATTAAATCTTCTTTCCAGAAATGGCACACGTGGCTGCAGGTGAAATGGAAAATTTTTAAACAAGTTTTATCAAAAAATTAGGTCAATAATTTATTATTGGTGATATAACATATATCCTTTCTTTTTATACATTAGGTTCTTAATTAGTTTGAACTGTGAGACTGAAGCAGTGTCTGGAAAGAAGCAACCTTCATAGCTAGGGTTACAAGTACTAACAAACCATTTGCGTTTAGTACCAACTAGAGGGCCGACTTGACCTAAAACTGCCCGTTCATTTATTTGGTGTGAGTTTGTATCTTAAGCTGAAATATGCTGAAGTCCAGTTTAACTTACTTCACATGAGTTTCATAATCTTCTTGAATATTTATAACCAGTATGTTTACAAATCTGGAGAACTGCACTTTATAGTTCGATTTCCAAAAAATAACTTAAAGGTCAAATCAAGTTTTTTTTATTTTAAAAGGTCCAAATAAGTGTATTTAATATATAAATGCATGTATTTTACTGCTTGTACAATGTAAAATTCCTACAGCCTAAAACCTTATGAAAATGATTATCTTGACTTTAGGTACATCTACTGTATTCAGTTGTGATAGTAGAATCTTAATACCCAAGGACACTTATGTATTCCCGGCATCTAACTTTCACGTTTTCGCGGTGTAATCCTCTCGCGAAAATTTAATGAGCGAAACTAAACTATCATAACGGACGAGTGAAAACGCGAAGTTAAATAGCTTTGTTCGTTGATATCCACAATAAAATCGTAATATTAGAAATGCAGGCAACTTTCGTCTGTGGTTAGGATAAATGGGAAATTTCTGGTAAACTCATTATAGCTAATACACCAACTGAGCAGCATGGCAAAGCAATATCAGTTTGGTCACCGATTTTGTAACTAATGAGGATGAAAGTCTGGTAGGTGAAGTCGTAAAATTGATGAATAATTATTGCAGTGATGAATTTTATTACTATCCAAAAACAATATCAACCCTCATCAGGTCCAACCACATTATCTCTTTCACTGCCAATCATGTACAAATTCGTTACCGGCCTAGTGCCAGCCATTTTACCGAAATTGCCGATATTGCTTCATGATATGTATACAGTATTTTACAAGTTCTACTTTAATTATCTGTATAGTCACGAAAATCTAAATTGTCTGTTATGTCATCAACAACTAATTACCTGTTTTATGACTCGCGCAGGGTAGTTAATGAACTCACAGAAAAATGTTCGTTTTTAGATTAGAAATTCTCAAACAAAAGTTTAAAATTGCTTCGTTGTTTTCGGCTGATTTTATAGAGAAATCTTCGGACAACACAGTCAATTTCATAAAACACTTAAAGACCGTGGGTTATGCGGTCAACAAATAATAAAATCAGGCTACCAGACAATTGCTGAGAAAGTCAGAAAATGCGTTTATGTCAGTGGCCCCTAGAAAACGCATAAATGCGTTTATGGCAGCGTAAGGGTTATACAGTTTTTGTTGTGAAGTTGGTTGTTACCTATCTATTTTCTTCTCCTTGGGATTCGAGTGTGAAAGTCACGGCGGGAGGGACCTAGACGTCATTGATAGTCTAAGAAACAAATGGCAGCAAGTGATCAAATTGAATTGTCGATCTCACCCACACATTTCAACCTGTGGTTTACAAATACTAACTATTTCCAAATTGAATTTTTTTCTTATTAGTGAACTGGACCTGAGGAATGTAATGTTTTTTCCACTGCATTTATTTTCACACCACTATATTTTCGCACTCATCAGAGCCGCGAAATTAAGTTGCAGCAAAATGTTACTCTGTGTGCTACTCACGAAACTAAATACTAGCGAAATATAAGTGTCCTAGGGTATAGCTATGGTGGTTATAATGGATGCTTCAAGCATTGCAGTGATTTTAACAACTACTGAAAATGTATTCCAACACTTGACCAAAAACTAGAAATTGAGTAAATATAGCTATGCGAAAGCATTTGCAGACTAACACCTGTGTTTGGGTAAACAATAAGTATGAGTATGTAAGATGACTAGCCTCAAGGTCATGCACCTCAAGGTCATGCACCTCAAGGTCATGCACCTCAAGGTCATGCAAGAACTAAGTAACTAAGTAATTTGACGCTATTCTATTAAAAAGCCAAATCTTCTACATTTACTTTGAGTCGCTTTGCCTATGCTAGAGAGAGAGTGCATAACTCTAAGGTAATTTGTGTCATAATAGCCAGCCAGTTTTCGACCTGACTGCCAGTCAGGTCAAAAACTGGCTACAAAGATGTCAGTCATCCCAAGACTGTCATCTTTGTATTTGCTGTATACGCTATTATTACTAGTATATCGGTAGCCCTATGCACCACGAGAGATCTTCATGTGTAATAACTATGTGCACAATTATTCGGTGAAGCAGCAAAGTCGTCTGATGGGTCAGCTGGTAAAGTGTTTGTTTGCAACATTCTACTATCTTAGTTGTGTTTCTGTGCGGAAACAATACTTTTTCCCAATGCCTTTGGCGTGTTTTTAGACAAATGGACAAACAAACAACTCAATGAATGGACGAACAGGCGGACATGGTTCTTATTATAGTAAATTTTGTTTGTAAGTGAAGAAGTTTAATTTTACTGCTAGCATAAATTTGGGTTTGTAGCTTTGCTAAAAATAAGCATTATCCCCTCACAAGGAAACTAGAATTATTCACGCCGGGTTATATCTCATTTTCAAGTCTAATTCAACGAATTTATTTCTATTGCATATTCTACCTAGTCTGTTTTGCAGTGATTTTTCTAAGTTTTATCTCCTCTATACTTTCATAGGCCAAAATAATTCTGACTTACTACAAAACAGAATCCTTAATTGACCTGAGAGTTTCTTGGTGTCTGCAGTAGTAGTATTAATTGTCAGTATTTTATGTTGTTTAGAGGCAGCATGGCCCTGAATTTGTGCTAAATTATGTAAAGAAACGCATCTTCAAGAAGTGCATATAGTTGATACGTAAATTGCCAAAAAGTATGTTTTATTCGATTAAAAAGAGAGCTATTTAAAAACAACTGAAGTTGTAAGAACAGCTGTAAAAGTACAGATATTACATTTCTTTCCAACCAAAAAATTCACATAGTATCTTAACTATTATTAATCATGCATAATGCTCAAGCTTTCTGTCGATCTGGTCACAACTGCAAGTGTGGGATTGCATTTTGAAAATAAACATGTATTTTGTTAGTATTTGTTTGATTTTTCTTTTTTTTTTATTAGCATAATAACATACCATGTTAAGGTTAAGCTATTTTGAAGTGCACACTGAAACTCTAGGTGTTATGAGTAACATTTTAGTTGGCAGACCAACGGCAGGACAATTTGCGCATTGGTCCAACAACTTGTGTGAAACAAGTTCAAAAGCTATTTCAAGGTTGCGAACAAAATTGTTAGTAGCATAAGAAATATTGTTAGGAACATAACATAATGAAGTTACATAATGTTAGCAGATGACGAAGGTAAAAAATATGAGTGATGTTTAGTAGCATAACTTTTGAAGTGTATAGACTCTATGTCATGTTTCAATTCAGCAGATTGTGAGGAAAGGGTTAACTACTTTGTGCAGACAACGCATGTGATGGCCTGGTTTGCATTGTACGGTGGACAAGGAACTCCTTGATCGCAGACAGCTTTGTTGAAGTAAAAAAGTGCCCCATTATTATTAGAGCTTCCTCCGGGTATGTACTCTGGGACACCGTCCACGCACTCAAATGTGGTCCTGCCTTTGTGATTCCAGTACTGAGACATCAGGTAACCTAAAATAATTCAATACTCATAGGAAGTGTTCCTAAAATTTATCATTGCTGAAACAACTATCATAAAGTTTTATTCCTAATATATTTTGATAATCCATACCTGGTTTTACTAGCAATCATCGCTAATAAAATTTGCACCATTCTGGCTGTCATGAAAGTTTTGCTGAGACAATATTGCTTGGTTGACTCCTTTTTCCGTAACAGTAGCAAGAATTAGTCATACTGTAGCAAGGCTTTTTTACTACTTCACTTATTAACATGTAACATACCTTCATATTCCTTAGTCCAATCATAACTAGGGCAGCTCCTTTTCCCAGGAATCATGATTACAGATGATCTATCATTAGCATTGCAGACGGCGCATGGAGCATTTTGATTGCAAGTCGAGTAGCTGAATACACCATCATTATGCGACTGATACTCTGTGCCAGCAATATAACCAGAAAGGTTGATTGTATAGCCACTTTTATACTCAACATCTTTCACCATGCACTGGAAGTTGCCTCCTCCCCCTCTATGGTCATACCGAGTCGCTCCAGTAAAGCCTAAAAATGGACACAGCAGTGTTGTAGCACACCAATTCTCTGCTATAATAATTGTCTAATAATGAAGTTATAGATACATTCATGAAGCTGATGAGTTTATAAAGGTGAAGCATGAAGTCAATTTTAATCAATTAAACAAACGTAGCCCATAAAAATGTACCTTGATAAATTAGTTCAGCGTTAGATCCGCATGTGGTTCTTCCCCATCTAGTGTAAATTGCACCGCCTGTTGGTTCTCCCGGAGCTCCTTTAAGACCAGGCCTACCTGATAGCCCTTTATCGCCTTTAATACCGGGTTCACCGGGTGTACCTGCAGTGCCTATAAAAACATAAACTGCATAATATGTGAGTAAATCAACCATTACATGGATTACCGTACTCAATACACTTAAACGTTTCAGTTTATTTGTCACATTTTTAATTTATCAAAAACGTTCAAAAGAATTCATCAAAGAGCAATTTTAAACAAGATAACAATTTTTAGCAATTATGGTCGTCAGCGTGGTAATGATAAACAGTTACAAATGTTTATAAAAATCACAGCGATATTAGAGTACTTTGACAATGGGATTTCTGATGAGGGAAAAACACAATAGTTTAGATTAGCACATTCAGATTTAAAGATACAATGAACTTATCACGTCATTAAATGCAAATTATATTCTTACAGTTTGAAAAATCTAAGTTGTAAACTTCAATTATTTTATAATAAATAACTTTCCTCAGGTTTATCAACAGCATTTTTACAACCTATATAAACTTGTTTTATGTGTTTATAAGCTTTGTTTCAATAATTGGCGGACAATGATATACCGCATACTATAAAGCTGGGAATTTCCTTTACAGAGGTAGGACAGTTTGCCAAATAATATGTGAGCTTGTGGCTATAGTTTAGTGGAATGCAGAAAACTGAATATTCGGAGCAGTCAGTGGGTTTACTGACTATTTAATTACACCCTAAACTAAGTGATGAGTAGAGTATTTATATGTCTCACAGACGAAGCTGCACTAAAATCATTCCATTGAAATATCTCATCAGTTAGTGTTATATTGATGTTCTTTTATAAGGCTAATGTTAAATGCGTAGGTTCTGTTCTTTAAAATCTTTGCTATGAATGGCAACTCACAACCTCTGGACATTCACAAACACATTATACAAATTTACCTTTACTTCCCTTTATACCAAAAGCGCCCATCTCTCCTTTTGCGCCATCGTTGCCAGCTACTCCTTTTTTTCCACTAGCTCCAGGAGGTCCCGGTGGTCCAGGTGGTCCAGCTACAAGTACATTTATAGACATAGAAAATAGTGAAAGGGACAAAAACTGAACATTACTAGTTATAGTCAAGCAGCTCTACTGTTCATTAATTGTAATTGAAAAGACGGTCTTCCTCAAGGTTTGCAAGAAGTTTTTACACTGTTGCAATTATTTTTTCTAAACTTTTGCAATACTCACTGATTGGTTAAAAAGTTAAGATTGGTACTAATTTTTCATCAAATAATTTAATTCATTAGAGGTTTTTGCTAGTTGCTCTTTTGAACATTTAACAGGTAATATCGCTTATCTATCTGGAGAAAAATGAATATCTTGTAAGAGTTACTGTAAAACTTTGACCTGGAATGGCAAAAATGGAAAAATTGATCTGTAAAATGATCTGCTAGTTTCATAGCGACGTAAACTTTTGAAACAAAGAGTGTAAACTCTTGCACTTTGTATTTTTGTTTAAAAAAGGAGTGATATTGTATCAAAAAACTTTCACGTGTTACTTTTTGTGTATTGTTAAGAACTATACTGAATAATGACTAATAACTGAAGACAGAAAATCGTAAAACTTTTGCTAAAAAGTATTGACTGAAAACAAAAACTGAAAATAAAATAATAACTACGAACTATTAACAACGAACAAGTTAAACTAATAACTTAAATATTACTAAATAATAACTTAGAGATAACTAATATTTAATAATAGTCAGATTTTGAATTGTAATCTAAGCCAAAACCAAGCAACACTAAGTATTATATTATAAAATGCATCTTTTTAACTTAGTTTGTAACTATATATGTGTGAACAATAAAAATAAAGCCCAATAAATTGCCAATAAATAACAAATAATAGAAATGGAATTTCTATTAGTCATTTTAAGCACTGAACGGCTAAACACAGAGCTTGTATTATATACCTGTCCTCATTTGTTAAAGAGCATTCAGTTGAGTAGTGTTTACTCTGTTCTTATGTACAGAAGTAATAGCTAAGCTTCTTATCCAGCGTAACAGTGTATGATGGTTTTTGCATGTTAAGTTTAGATAAACATTTTTCTTTATTCTGTAAAACCCTATTGAGCACCGAAAAGCTAAACATTGTCTTTTGGACTAAAAACAATGAATTAATCTGCCGCTCTAATTGGTAAAATTCTATAGCTGTATTTTACAGAGTTGGAACTTTAGCTCCTATTCTGATTCAGGGAGACCAAGATTACATAACATTTTTTTAGGATATGAACCTGAAAATGTTCTGCATTCTTTTCTTGCCAACATTTAGCTGCTAATATTACTGGCATCATAAGTTGATTTAGGTGACTGTATTTTAGACTTTCAAGTTATGCGGAATATACTTGTATCATTATTATTGCTGTTTATTTGGAAGTACAGTCTCTTACCTTTTCCTTCACAAGAATTATTTCTTTCAGCAACTTCTTCCACCTGTAAAAGCAGCAGCTGATCTAGATAGTTGCTTGGCAGCATATTTAAATGAAACAATCTCAGGAAAATGTTGTCTGAATATGAGTTTGAGCTTTACATTAGAAAATTTGTCAGATGATTATTCATAGAACATGTTGTTTGCATTTAATAAATATTAGGTGATATTTATCATTTTTTATTACGGCAATAATTTTTCTACTCATCATAATGAATAATGACGAGTAGTACTAATTATACATAATTAGTAAATATCAAAACACGAAGATATGCGTGTACGCGCATTGCCTACGATAGCCACCCTGTTTCGTTTTATGAGATTATAATTAGTAGGGAGTATGTTACAGTGGTACAGCAATGTGAGAAAGTTTCAATTTCATAAGATATACAACTTGGTAGGCAAATGACAGCAGGGAAGTAACTATATGTAGGTAAAAACTTTAAAATGTCAAATTAACAAAAAATATAATAATAGTTGCAAAGAGAATAACTATCTTTTTACAATAACTACTGTTTTTTTAACAGATACATTGCTTAGAAATTGCACTCGATAATATTTATAAACATTATTATTTGTACATAATTGTAAATATATGTCTAACAACAACATAACTAAATACAATAAAGTTAGCAATGCAACAGACTAAACATACTTGAACAAATTTTGCAAGAAAAACGAAGGATGAGATTTTCATAAAGGGTAAATTGATTGAGTAACACTTAAGCGGAATGTGTAACTTCAAATTTTTAAATTACATATTTTTAAAATACACAGCTTCAATTACTTATTTAAAATTAAACTTTTAAATGTAGAATTTTTAGATCAGTGTTATTTTTTCACATTCAATAAATCTAGCCTTTAATGTTAACGCGTAAACGAAGTTTATGAACAGAACTATATCATAAAAACTGAACCAAATGAAATGTTCGTGAGAATCTACACCAACACTGTGCATGCCAAGTTTGTAAAGAAAACAACTAGCCATCATAGTAACAGAATAAAACTTACAATTGTTTTGATGAAAGCGACTTTTCCTTTCAGATCTTCCAAATCTGTCTGCAACTGAAGCATCAACTCATTTTCTTCCAAAGGGTTGCAGTGGCATATAATTATCAACACGAGGATCAGCAAAGTGACCCAAATTGATTGTTTTGTGCAGTTCATTTTCTACAACACATTATCATGAGTCAGTATTTTTATTGCTTAACTAATGCTAAATTACATTAGTGTCATAAAACAAGCATACATCACTACCTGATGTAAAATAGTACTTGGTTAAGGTAAATCTCATTTGAGCTGGTTCATTTACGTATATAAGATCACCTTGGCTATTATTATACTAGATGTTTATTTTAATTTTATTACATGCTACTGATAGACTGCAGAAAAAAAGTGTCTTACCTCGTTCTAGGTATCTGTCTAACAAAATCAATGTCATGATAACTCATTTATATAAATAGCAAACTTTTAATGCTTGAGTAGCTGTTGTGAACTATGCAGATGTACACCAATAAAATGCTGTTCCGTGATTACCCATAGTTCAAATGAGAATAAATCTCCACCCAGAAAACATACAAATAATATGTCTCAGTATTACTGTTGATGGAAGAAGCTGACATGACAGTTCCAATAAAAATTACCTTAATCCACTCGCAGCATGATATTATAATATGTTTCAACACATTGTTGTCTTCCAAAGAGTTTTTTCTGAGAGTCGCTCAAGCATATGAATTTATGTTTGCTATCTGCTTGAATATTTATTGTATAATCTCACCAACTAATTGTTGCAAAAAAGTAAATAAACCTAAATCACCCTTTTTGATATGGAAAAATCAAATAATTCACCCAGCTGTAACTAGCGATTAACATAGTTTAACAGAGCAAAAGCAGTCGGTTACTCATTTAAAACATCTTTCAAAGTTCTGAACTTGTATGATTCAACTTTAAAAAGTTTAAAGTTTAAGGAACATTCTAGGCCTTTTAGACCATAAAGCATGTAAATAAAGGATTTTTACACTATTGTTAAATATTTTTCACATAATAAAGGCAAATACCAAGTTTACTTGTTTATTCAAAACCACCTAATTTAAGAAAAAAATGATTTTCATTAGTTTGTGGGGCATTGCTGAGGTTCATGCACTTTGTATTAGCAGCTTAGAGTTAAGGTATTGTAAATAGGATTGTATAATAATGTTTAACTATTTCCATCTGGAAGTTTGTAAGATGTCAGTATATATTTGGGTAAATGATCAATGTTTCTGATGGTTCTTTGTCTCTAATGAAGCAATTAACATTTTTTGCTCTGTCTGTCATTTTTAACAAAACCCCCTCACTGAAAGCGATTGAGGCTAGCAAACCAACTGATCACCGTTTTATTTTTCAAAGAAAACATAGAGATAAAGCGATAGCTGGCCGTTCAATTTATGATTGATTATATTAGTCTAGAACAAGGAGAAAAACATGCAGCGGTCTATATATAAAACATATAAATAGCTTGGGTGACGTAAAATAAAACTGCTCAATGCCATCTCCAAGTTTAGTGCACATAGAGTGTTAGATGACATAATACTAGGAAATGTTGTGAATAGGTTTTAATATTTGATCTTCAACCATTACCTCCAACATAATGAAATTGTTTCCTGCTACAAAACTTTCTTAAAATAGAATTTCCTTATTCATTCTTTTTGAAGTTCACCTGACTTTTTGCTGTATCATAATAACCCGTAATCCAACTCTTTCCACTTCTCAGATCTATTCTTGTTATGGCATCATTTTTGTAAAAAAATATGTTTGGAAGCTCTTTGAAATGTAGAAAAGTTAGTCAATATGATCAAAAGATTTATATTTCACAGAAATCTGTAGAATAACCTCAACCCGAAGCCATTTTATAACCAAGTAAGCTTTTAGCAGAAACTTGCCAATTGTTAGTTCATATTATACATACCGGAAAGCAAAAAGTTCTCCGTCTCAATATAGATCCGATACAATTCAAAAGACCAAGTTTTTTTTGCGTTTTTTCGAGTGCATAGCATGGAAAAGCAGCTTACAATCCCATATATCCACACTCTGAGCATGACTAGTTTTATGTCTACTAATAAGGTGTAGCATTTTTACAAAGTCTACCATAGACATAGACACAGATTATTATGATGAAGCTAATTCTTTATCATCAACAACAGTGTATAGTTGTCAAAGATTTGGTAACAAATTCCATTTTAATAAATCTAAAACATGCAAGCAGTTTTAGATTTATTAAAATTAGGTTTTTTGCTGATATACAGTCGTTCGGTTTTTAATTGGATATTGTTCAACACGAAACAGGTGTTTCTTTCCATGCATACACCGGGCATTCAAATAAATGCATATATACTTATTGAAAAGTTGAACAAGTAGAAATGAGTGAAGTTGTTTACCTTTTTTACCAATAAACATTGGTGCATCTTTATATGTCTAGACACCTGCTATCAAACTATTTACACTCATTAGAAGAGTGCTGAAAATATTCCCATTATTAGCGGTTATTAGCCACTCGTACAAATATTAGATGTATCTACTTGTCTTTTTCTACGCAGTAGTAGAATTGAACATTTATATATGAGTATGGCCAACGCTTTAGCGCCCAATCACTTACCAATATTCAATATATTATTCATTATAGAGATAAGCTTTGATTTTGCTATTTAAGTTATTTTGATACTTTCACCAACTACCTAGCTATTTATTTCAGAACTTGTACTT
Source organism: Watersipora subatra (assembly GCF_963576615.1). Classification (NCBI taxonomy): domain Eukaryota; kingdom Metazoa; phylum Bryozoa; class Gymnolaemata; order Cheilostomatida; family Watersiporidae; genus Watersipora; species Watersipora subatra. Next base: position 61,546,803 of record NC_088713.1, read on the forward strand.
TAACTGAGTTTTACAACTAGTTCAAAACACTTATATTTTCATAGAACCCGTTAATAAATATTTGATGAAAGCTGATAGTTCCTTTATCCAGATGTGTTCTTTTGTTAAAATATTATCAACATTAAATCTTCAATAGATTCAATTGACATGCAAAAATAGTATTTTGTTTAAATCAGTGAAATGGTTTTAGCCTTACGTTTTTTTTCTAGTAAACTCTGTAAGATCCCTATTGTAGCACATATTTCTGCAAGCATGATACAGATATGGTTCTATTCTATTCAAGAAATTAAAAAGTAAACTCTGCATAGTTAAATGTGGCAATGTATAAATACACCAGGAGAAAATGTTACAAGGAAATATAAGAACAGCTAATGGCGTACTCTTCCGAAAGATCAACTTTGAATACACTTCCTCCCCTATCAAATTTCTGTGGTTAAGAGACTGCTTCTAAAGATTGCTCGGCTCACAACAAATGACAATGGTACATAAGCAAACCATTTCTTAAATACGCTTTGCTCTGTTTTATTAGGCAAGCTTATTAGTATACAATTCTATATACGTTCTGGTATAGTTACTTGAGCACATCAACAGCTTGCACCATTTCAATAGGCCTATTCATATCATACTGTTTTATAAAATATGCTTTCTCTGATGGGGCTAGACCGTTAATTAGATCCTGTGGTGCAGGATTCCTGACATCACAATGAGGTTTGCCCATCATATGATCAACATAAGATCAAATGCTATCATATCATCATATGATCCGTCGTATGATCAACTGAAAAGGTCACTTGAACATGAAATGTTGAGCTTTCCTATTGTGAGTTCATAAGTTTACAGACATAGTACAAGAAAAAAGATATAACATTTAAATTTACTAACCTATGCTTAGTTTACGGTTATTCTTTTTAACCTTTTAAAACATTGTTGTCTTTGTCAATGTATGTCCTGAGCAAGCCTGTAAAAACATGTACAGTATCAGCGTATCCACACATACACATTCATTAAGCACAAATTCATAATTGTTGCATAACTCAAAATAATCTGAAAAGTTATAGTTAGTTTAGTATGATTCTTTATTGGCATCAAAATCATCCATTATATACCAAGAAACGAGTCCCATTAATTTCTTCGCATTATCTTACCAATAAAAATTGTTATTATACTGAACGAAGTATATAGAGATATTTGATAGCTGCTAAAAATAGAAGTGAACTTTATAGTCTAGTGCCTGGTGCAAAAAGCCATTTGATTAGTTTATGCTGGTTATGTAAAAGCAACACTCGTAAACAGAGCTATTTGAATGTAAGTATTTCAGCTTTTAAGGTTTCTGAAACAGCCTACGCAATGCCGGAATACTGGCCATTTGGGTTCAAAGGTTAGCGGTATCGGCTATTCAACAGAATTTTATACAGTGAATATTTTTGTCATATTCACTATATGTATATTTGATGAGTCTGCTTGCTAGCTATTCATTTATTCTCTGCAATATGAAGCAACATTGTTAGACGTGCTGTTACACGCAGTTAGATGTTGATTGTCATTCCGCTCTTTAAGTACATAAAAGAAGAGAGAAACTAGGTAGTGGTTAATATTGAGTTGAAGGTAATCCTATAGTGCAGACTTTACTCTAACACTATGTATAACTTTAATAAGTAGTTGACAACCTTCTGTTAAATACTTTTTCACAACAGAATGGCTAAATGTTAGAGCTTATCATAAATGTGTCCGTGAAATATGAGTATATTGATATCATCTAACTATGCGGAAAATTGATAATGATCTCACAGTATCTTTTGTTATTGTATTGATGCAGTATTGAGATAAGATCTATGAACTAAAGGGTGTAGGACTACATGTTATTATATGAGCCAGTCCCGTTCTACAGCAAATATGTGCAAATAATGCTAGGAGTATGAGGAAAAAGCAGCCCAAGTCTGTAACAGCAATTTGCAGGGCTGTCCAACGTAAAACATGTTTACTATGAATTCTATTCCTTCCCATTCTAATTGAATCAGTGCATAGATGTGCCCTCATGATTACACCGCTCTTATCACAAGGTAGTGACATGGCTATAATCTTTTCACAGATGTGGTATACATGTGTCTATGCAATAAATATTAAGTCGACAGGCTATTACACTGATAGGAAGCTGCTTAAAAAGTCAAAGAGAACAGCTGCAGGGGTAAGCTTTACTTATACATGTAGTTCTACAAGTAACCTGACAACTAAGACTTGGCAAAGCAGCAAGGTATTGTAATAGTGTACAAGAAAAGCAATAGTGCTATTAACATACATGTAGATATTACAGGACCCAGTGTCACCATAATTTGGAAAAATACTGTTCATGTACAGAGAATATTAAAAAATTTCAGCATGTACAAAATTTGTAACTCTGATATTTGTTGTAATTGGTGTGTATTAAAATTTTTGCATCAAAAGTAGTTTGCCCAAACATCGGCTACAATCAAGGTAAGATATTTGCTTTAAAATGTGCTATTGGCTATGGTACAATGGTGAGGGGAGCGGCCAACTCCCAGTTTTCTTGTAGGAAACCAGAGATTTACTAGACAGTACCTGCCACTCATTTGAGCGCCAAAGTGAGAAAACAATAATTTTATATATTCTTGTATTTACATACTTACATGTATATAGGTATCTACTTTTAATTTATGCATAAATATACATACATGTATTTTAATACTATTGTTTGATGCAGTTGTTTGGGACTTGTGAACTTGTAGGAATTACATCTTGTCGCTAAAACTAGACTAACTAAAAAGTAACATTGGACTCTACTGCGATGATGGACTGGCAATAAAGTCAAAAACACAAAATGCCGAAAACACAAACGAGACGATTTGCAAAATATTTAAAGTGAACGATTTGAAAATAACCTTCGAAGCAAATAGGAAAACTGTCAACTTTTTAGATGTCCCTCTTGACTTAGCCAAAGACCCATACAGTTTATGCACCACATTTAGCAACACTATTTCGTATGTACATAAACTGAACAACCATTTCTCTTGAATCACTAAAAAACTCTTCATGTAACATAAATAAAAGACTAAACGGAGTTTTTTCTAGCAAACATGTTTTTGACAAGGCAAAACAACCATTTTCGCCAGCACTGACAAACAGCGGATATAACCATATACTTACTTTTGTAAATACAACTCAGCTAATAAAAAAAGACAAACTAGACAGTGAACTATAAATTGGTAGAACCCATCATTCAACTCGAATGCAAAAATTAACATTGGAAAAAGAATTCTGACCTTGTTCAATGAACGCTTTTAAAAGATAAATCTTCCTACTTAAACTACTTAACAAGAATACACTCAAAATGATCTATTCTACTAGGCCTAAAATTAAAAACAAAATAGAATGCCTACAGGCTACTTTCCCACCCCCAATGACAGACATTAAGAGATGTAACTGTAGAACAAAATAAGACTGTACACTAAACCAAAACTGTTTTCAGAAGAGCATAGTATGCAAAGTACAAATGACAAAAATAGACAACAGCATTTCTGAAACCTATGTGGATCTTTTGAAACAGATTTTAAAGCAAGATTCCATAACGTTAAGACCAGTATAAATAAGCTCAAAAAATGGTACAGAACTGAGCAAACATTGCCTCCTTCTGTTCAAGTTCTAATTTTAAGAGTTATCTTATCTGTAACTTTAGTAATAAGTTAATCAGAGCACGATAGAATCCACAAATCAGGTGACAGAATGGGATATTTGAAAAGTCACTATCTTGTTTCCATTGAGATCTACAGCCTGATGATTGCGTAAGAAAGTGACAGTAGCTGACGAAGATAATTATACTATCGTATTCTCAGCTAGTTTATGCATATGCATAGATATGTATACATGCTGGTGGTTTGAGAGTCATCGGAGTAAAAAAAATTGGTTGGGTCTAGTTTTAGCATCCCTTGATACGGTTAGAGAAAGTCAAACACTTGTCTTGTGTGATAAAAACAATGACAGGAATGGCGTTGAACTTATTATATTTAGAGTTTTTTACGTTTAAAATTCTCTCTGGGTCCAAGTTTAAATCCAGACCTTTGGTACTTTTTTCAAATGCTTTCACTTTGTTAAGTATTACTACATTAACATTAGAGTACATTAATAACATTAATACTAAAGTATTATAATATGACTTGAATAGTTTTATACTACTTGAAGAGTATTATTTGAGGATATCAAAATGCTTATATATTAGTTGAAAAGTATCTGGAAATATTACCACAGTGATCTGTTACTAATTCTGATTTCATCTATGATATCCTCTGGTTGGAGTTGGTTCAACATAAAATTGATACTGTTATTTGAGAAATTTCCAGAAATATTTTCAAAATATGAATATGACATTAAAATTTACTGATATGCAACAGTTTTATCAAAGAATGTTCAATAGCCATATTTCTATTGTGCATGTCAGAAAGGAAAAGGTGAAGGTCAACAATAGAACAGCCCAATAAAACAAAAAGTTTGGCTATAAGCTAGATTTATTGATGAATGCCAGCTGATCTCAGCAGAGTAGTACTCCTTTTTTTCTATTCACTGCTGTAATGTGCCTAAGCTTGTATTGTATGGGTGATTTTCATGTGTGGAATTACAATAGCAAAAACTGTCATAGCAGATGGGGCTTGAGTGTGATGCAGAGGGGTGGAGTTCATTTGTATGGTGATACTCCTAGTAAGACATAATAGTAACTAGTAATAATAGTAATTATAATAGTAGGCCCTAATAGTATAGTTAATAGTATTTTATAACAATCCTTTTTTAATGAAAATTTATAAATAAAGCTTTATTTATAGCTCAGTTCATCTTGTAATCTAAATATATAGATATGTTTTGTCAAATATGTTTTTATTCCGTTTCCGCACCTCGTCCTATTTATTTATTACTTGTGGACTGCCCGGCGTCCCAAGGGTGTTAACAATCAGTTTATAAACAATGAGATGTAATGTGCTTGTCTGCCACTCGCCATCAGACTGGCACTTTGCCACTGGTTAATTTGAGTAAGCTTACTAAAAAAGCTAAGTACTTGCTTTCACGTTGAGCACGCATAAAATTATGCCACAGCTCTCCGTGACGTTGCATCGTAATAGACAGCAATAGCGTTTTGTCCCCACATAGCAACATATATCGCCTAATGAACCTGCCAAGCTTATGTTGCTTAATAGGTAAGAAATAAGATTGGCCAAAACTATAGCTATAAGGCTATAGCTGAACATACACAAACACAAGCTTTGAGAAATATATGTATACTAGCTGTGCCTTCCGGCGTTGCCAGGTATTAAAAATCAGCTTGTAAACAATAAGAAGTGATTAGAGTTGAAAATCTACAAAATTAAGTAATAGGCCTACATTTTCTTATAGATATACAGTTTTTCATATGACAACCAGTTAAAATATGTTTAGATTTTTAAATTCACCAAAATCTTTTGGATATAATTACAGAAATCCAGATAAATATCACAACTTCTTGATATTGGCTGCTTTGACGTTTTGAAATGTAAACAAAATCATGCATTGGTTTTCGTTTCTCAAACTGTAACACCAGTTTTCTCAAAACCATGTTTTTTGCACTAATGGAATGCGTGCATTCAGTTTATTGACCCTAAAATCTGCTGTAATTAAGCTACAATCAAAATTCTTTTTGCAAAGTAATAGTGAGAATTTTCTCATTCTGCTAATGTTGATAACTCTGAATCTCACACACCATACTTAACCATTGTTTCTGTGATCATGACCCATTTCTTCACTTTGGTTACAGATCGGTGTCAAAATCATTCCACATTCAACACAACCAACTTTCAAACTGTGTACATTACAAAGCTGCTTGCCACTTTACTTCCAATATTGCATTTCTCCTATTGCAGGGGAGAGATATAAACGTATAATATTTTCCTTTCATTATTGATGTTTGTTGTACATAATAACACTCAGTACATCATAGCTATCATTGCAGCTACCATTGCAGTTTTCCTATTGCACTGCAGTGCCATTTCACTGCTAACATTGCATTTCTCAACCAGCAGTACCATTTCTATTTTCTATTAACACTATGGTCGTGGGCTGTATGACAGGGGAATTTCTAGTAATAGCTATAGCTGAACAAACCAAGTACACGGCAACTTCAAAAGTTATAAATAACTACCTGTGCTACCTGGCATTGCCCAGATAATAAAAAAGTTTTTTGGATAAAAATTTGATCTGTATATAACATATAACAACATTTGCCATTCTAACTTTCAAACTACATATCATTAGTAAAGTGTTTTGCTCAGTGGAAATAAATTAGGGGAGAATAAAAAACAACTGTAAATGTTTTCAAACTTTGTGAAACAGCTCTAACTTTCATACTTCTTATTTTGAGGAATATGTTTTGCTCAGGTCAAATAAATTAAAAAAGACAAATAAAACAACTGTAAAAGGGTTTAGATGTAAATGTGAAATAGTTAGAAAGTAATAGCTAAATTGAATCCGTTTACTTATAATTAAAATAACAGATGATTTGGTAATGATACCATTAATACAAACTAAGAAAACTAAATGAAAATCCTGAAAAGGTTGAATCAATAATAACAATTATGGCATATAATTGTGTGTGTGTTTGTGTGTGTGCGTGTGTCCGCCTTTTAGAGTACCGTGTTGAATCATGTTGAATCAATAATACCAATTATGGCATATAATTATGTGTGTGCATGCATGCGTGCGTGTGTCTGCCTTATAGAGTACCGTGTTGAATCATGTTGAATCAATAATACAAATTATGGCATATAATTGTGTGTGTGCATGCATGCGTGCGTGTGTCTGCCTTTTAGAGTACCGTGTTGAATCATGTTGAATCAATAATACAAATTATGGCATATAATTGTGTGTGTGTGCATGCATGCGTGCGTGTGTCTGCCTTTTAGAGTACCGTGTTGAATCATGTTGAATCAATAATACAAATTATGGCATATAATTGTGTGTGTGTTTGTGTGTGTGCATGCGTGCGTGCGTGTGTGTGTCTGCCTTATAGAGTACCGTGCTTTTCGGACTATTAGCCGCTAATTTTTTCTGAGGGTTTGAGCTATGCGGCTTATATAAGAGTGTGGCTATTTTGTGGTGTTTTTTTTCACCGCTAGTGCGCATTAAAGGGAATCTCCGGTTAGTATGTCTCTAAATACACAACCTATTCATCGTTTTAACACAAAAGTGACGTGATCTCTGTTTAGTGCGCTTCTTTTCAGTGCCCAAAGGCACAGTTTCATTTTAAACAGCAAAGTTGCTTTCGTATTAAGAAGGACCGTCCTGAGTTCTGCGGCCTACACAAATGTGCTTATACAGCTATACAAATGTTTCTGATGGTTATTTGTCTCTAATGAAGCAATTAACATTTTTTGCTCTGTCTGTCATTTTTAACAAAACCCCCTCACTGAAAGCGATTGAGGCTAGCAAACCAACTGATCACCGTTTTATTTTTCAAAGAAAACATAGAGATAAAGCGATAGCTGGCAGTTCAATTTATGATTGATTATATTAGTCTAGAACAAGGAGAAAAACATGCAGCGGTCTATATATAAAACATATAAATAGCTTGGGTGACGTAAAATAAAACTGCTCAATGCCATCTCCAAGTTTAGTGCTCATAGAGTGTTAGATGACATAATACTAAGAAATGTTGTGAATAGGTTTTAATATTTGATCTTCAACCATTACCTCCAACATAATGAAATTGTTTCCTGCTACGAAACTTTCTTAAAATAGAATTTCCTTATTCATTCTTTTTGAAGTTCACCTGACTTTTTGCTGTATCACAATAACACGTAATCCAACTCTTTCCACTTCTCAGATCTATTCTTGTTATGGCATCATTTTTGTAAAAAAATATGTTTGGAAGCGTTTTGAAATGTAGAAAAGTTAGTCAATATGATCAAAAGATTTATATTTCACAGATATCTGTAGAATAACCTCAACTCGAAGCCATTTTATAACCAAGTAAGCTTTTAGCATAAACTTGCCAATTGTTAGTTCATATTATACATACCGGAAAGCAAAAAGTTCTCCGTCTCAATATAGATCCGATACAATTCAAAAGACCAAGTTTTTTTGCGTTTTTTTTTTAAATTGAGTGCATAGCATGGAAAAGCAGCTTACAATCCTATATATCCACACTCTGAGCATGACTAGTTTTATGTCTACTAATAAGGTGTAGCATTTTTACAAAGTCTACCATAGACATAGACACAGATTATTATGATGAAGCTAATTCTTTATCATCAACAACAGTGTATAGTTGTCAAAGATTTGGTAACAAATTCCATTTTAATAAATCTAAAACATGCAAGCAGTTATTTACCATTGGGTTTTTTGCTGATATACAGTCGTTCGGTTTTTAATTGGATATTGTTCAACAGGAAACAGGTGTTTCTTTCCATGCATACACCGGGCATTCAAATACATGCATATATATTTATTGAAAAGTTGAACAAGTAGAAATGAGTGAAGTTGTTTACCCTTTTTACTAATAAACCTTGGTGCATCTTTATATGTCTAGACATCTGCTATCAAACTATTTACACTCATTAGAAGAGTGCTGAAAATATTCCCATTATTAGCGGTTATTAGCCACTCGTACAAATATTAGATGTATCTACTTGTCTTTTTCTACGCAGTAGTAGAATTGAACATTTATATATGAGCATGGCCAACGCTTTAGCGCCCAATCACTTACCAATATTCAATGTATTATTCATTATAGAGATAAGCTTTGATTTTGCTATTTAAGTTATTTTGATACTTTCACCAACTACCTAGCTATTTATTTCATAACTTGTAATTTAACTGAGTTTTACAACTAGTTCAAAACACTTATATTTTCATAGAATCCGTTACTAAATATTTGATGAAAGCTGATAGTTCCTTTATCCAGATGTGTTCTTTTGCTAAAATATTATCAACATTAAATCTTCAGTAGATTCAATTGACATGCAAAAATAGTATTTTGTTTAAATCAGTGAAATGGTTTTAGCCTTACGTTTTCTTTTCTAGTAAACTCTGTGAGATCCTTATTGTAGCACATATTTCTGCAAGCATGATACAGATATGGTTCTATTCTATTCAAGAAATTAAAAAGTAAACTCTGCATAGTTAAATGTGGCAATGTATAAATACACCAGGAGGAAATTTTACAAGGAAATATAATAACAGCTAATGGCGTACTCTTCCGAAAGATCAACTTTGAATACACTTCCTCCCCTTTCAAATTTCTGTGGTTAAGAGACTGCTTCTAAAGATTGCTCGGCTCACAACAAATGACAATGGTACATAAGCAAACCATATCTTAAATATGCTTTGCTCTGTTTTATTAGGCAAGCTTATTAATATACAATTCTATATACGTTCTGGTATAGTTACTTGAGGACATCAACAGCTTGCACCATTGCAATAGGCCTATTCATGTCATACTGTTTTACAAAATATGCTTTCTCTGATGGGGCTAGACCGTTAATTAGATCCTGTGGTGCAGGATTCCTGACATCACAATGAGGTTTGACCATCATATGATCAACATAAGATCAAATGCTATCATATCATCATATGATCCGTCGTATGATCAACTGAAAAGGTCACTTGAACATGAAATGTCGAGCTTTCCTATAGTGAGTTCATAAGTTTACAGACATAGTACAAGAAAAAAGATATAACATTTAAATTTACTAACCTATGATTAGTTTACGGTTATTCTTTTTAACCTTTTAAAACATGGTCGTCCTTGTCAATGTATGTCCTGAGCAAGCCTGTAAAAACATGTACAGTATCAGCGTATCCACACATACACATTCATTAAGCACACATTCATAATTGTTGCGTAACTCAAAATAATCTGAAAAGTTATAGTTAGTTTAGTATGATTCTTTATTGGCATCAAAATCATCCATTATATACCAAGAAACGAGTCCCATTAATTTTTTCGCATTATCTTTCCAATAAAAATTGTTATTATACTGAACGAAGTAAATAGAGATATTTGATAGCTGCTAAAAATAGAAGTGAACTTTATAGTCTAGTGCCTGGTGCAAAAAGCCATTTGATTAGTTTATGCTGGTTATGTAAAAGCAACACTCGTAAACAGAGCTATTTGAATGTAAGTATTTCAGCTTTTAAAGTTTCTGAAACAGCCTACGCAATGCCGGAATACTGGCCATTTGGGTTCAAAGGTTAGCGGTATCGGCTATTCAACAGAATTTTATATAGTGAATATTTTTGTCATATTCACTATATGTATATTTGATGAGTCTGCTTGCTAGCTACCCATTTATTCTCCGCAATATGAAGCAACATTGTTAGGTGTGCTGTTACACGCAGTTAGATGTTGATTGTCATTCCGCTCTCTAAGTACATAAAAGAAGAGAGAAACTAGGTAGTGGCTAATATTGAGTTGAAGGTAATCCTATAGTGCAGACTTTACTCTAACACTATGTATAACTTTAATAAGTAGTTGACAACTTTCTGTTAAATACTTTTTCACAACAGAATGGCTAAATGTTAGAGCTTATCATAAATGTGTCCGTGAAATATGAGTATATTGATATCATCTATCTATGCGGAAAATTGAAAATGATCTCACAGTATCTTTTGTTATTGTATTGATGCAGTATTGAGATAAGATCTATAAACTAAAAGGTGTGGGACTACATGTTATTATATGAGCCAGTCCCGTTCTACAGCAAATATGTGCAAATAATGCTAGGAGTATGAGGAAAAAGCAGCCCAAGTCTGTAACAGCAATTTGCAGGGCTGTCCAACGTAAAACATGTTTACTATAAATTCTATTCCTTCCCATTCTAATTGAATCAGTGCATAGATGTGCCCTCATGATTACACCGCTCTTATCACAAGGTAGTGATATGGCTATAATCTTTTCACAGATGTGGTATACAGGTGTCTATGCAATAAATATTAAGTCGACAGGCTATTACACTGATAGGAAGCTGCTTAAAAAGTCAAAGAGAACAGCTGCAGGAGTAAGCTTTACTTATACATGTAGTTCTACAAGTAACCTGACAACTAAGACTTGGCAAAACAGCAAGGTATTGTAATAGTGTACAAGAAAAGCAATAGTGCTATTAACATAGATATTACAGGACCCAGTGTCACCATAATTTGGAAAAATACTGTTCATGTACAGAGAATATTAAAAAATTTCAGCATGTACAAAGTTTGTAACTCTGATATTTGTTGTAATTGGTGTGCATTAAAATTTTTGCATCAAAAGTAGTTTGCCCAAACATCGGTTACAATCAAGGTAAGATATTTGCTTTAAAATGTGCTATTGGCTATGGTACAATGGTGAGGGGAGCGGCCAACTCCCAGTTTTCTTGTAGGAAACCAGAGATTTACTAGACAGTACCTGCCACTCATTTGAGCGCCAAAGTGAGAAAACAATAATTTTATATATTCTTGTATTTACATACTTACATGTATATAGGTATCTACTTTTAATTTATGCATAAATATACATACATGTATTTTAATACTATTGTTTGATGCAGTTGTTTGGGACTTGTGAACTTGTAGGAATTACATCTTGTCGCTATAACTAAACTAACTAAAAAGTAACATTGGACTCTACTGCGATGATGGACTGGCAATAAAGTCAAAAACACAAAATGCCGAAAACACAAACGAGACGATTTGCAAAATATTTAAAGTGAACGATTTGAAAATAACCTTCGAAGCAAATAGGAAAACTGTCAACTTTTTAGATGTCCCTCTTGACTTAGCCAAAGACCCATACAGTTTATGCACCACATTTAGCAACACTATTTCGTATGTACATAAACTGAACAACCATTTCTTTTGAATCACTAAAAAACTCTTCATGTAACATAAATAAAAGACTAAACAGAGTTTTTTCTAGCAAACATGTTTTTGACAAGGCAAAACAACCATTTTCGCCAGCACTGACAAACAGCGGATATAACCATATACTTACTTTTGTAAATACAACTCAGCTAATAAAAAAAGACAAACTAGACAGTGAACTATAAATTGGTAGAACCCATCATTCAACTCGAATGCAAAAATTAACATTGGAAAAAGAATTCTGACCTTGTTCAATGAACGCTTTTAAAAGATAAATCTTCCTACTTAAACTACTTAACAAGAATACACTCAAAATGATCTATTCTACTAGGCCTAAAATTAAAAACAAAATAGAATGCCTACAGGCTCTTTTCCCACCCCCAATGACAGACATTAAGAGATGTAACTGTAGAACAAAATAAGACTGTACACTAAACCAAAACTGTTTTCAGAAGAGCATAGTATGCAAAGTTCAAATGACAAAAATAGACAACAGCATTTCTGAAACGTATGTGGATCTTTTAAAACATATTTTAAAGCAAGATTCCATAATGTTATGACCATTATAAATAAGCTCAAAAATGCTACAGAACTGAGCAAACATTGCCTCCTTCTGTTCAAGTTCTAATTTTAAGAGTTATCTTATCTTTAACTTCAGTAATAAGTTAATCAGAGCACGATAGAATCCACAAATCAGGTGACAGAATGGGATATTTGAAAAGTCACTATCTTGTTTCCATTGAGATCTACAGCCTGATGATTGCGCAAGAAAGTGACAGTAGCTGACGAAGATAATTATACTATCGTATTCTATGCTAGTTTATGCATATGCATAGATATGTATACATGCTGGTGGTTTGAGAGTCATCGGAGTAAAAAAAATTGGTTGGGTCCAGTTTTAGCATCCCTTGATTTGGTTAGAGAAAATTAAACACTTGTCTTGTGTGATAAAAACAGTGACAGGAATAGTGTTGAACTTATTATATTTAGAGTTTTTTACGTTTAAAATTCTCTCTGGGTCCAAGTTTAAATACAGGCCTTTGGTACTTTTTTCAAATGCTTTCACTTTGTTAAGTATTACTACATTAACATTAGAGTACATTAATAACATTAATACTAAAGTATTATAATATGACTTGAATAGTTTTATACTACTTGAAGAGTATTATTTGAGGATATCAAAATGCTTTTATATATCAGTGGAAAAGTATCTGGAAATATTACCACAGTGATCTGTTACTAATTCTGATTTCATCCATGATATCCTCTGGTTGGAGTTGGTTCAACATAAAATTGATACTGTTATTTGAGAAATTTCCAGAAATATTTTCAAAATATGAATATGACATTAAAATTTACTGATATGCAACAGTTTTATCAAAGAATGTTCAATAGCCATATTTCTATTGTGCATGTCAAAAAGGAAAAATTGAAGGTCAACAATAGAACAGACCAATAAAACAAAAAGTGTGGCTATAAGCTAGATTTATTGATGAATGCCAGCTGATCTCAGCAGAGTAGTACTCCATTTTTCTATTCACTGCTGTAATGTGCCTAAGCTTGTACTGTATGGGTGATTTTCATGCGTGGAATTAGAATAGCAAAAACTGTCATAGCAGATGGGGCTTGAGTGTGATGCAGAGGGGTGGAGTTCATTTGTATGGTGTAACTCCTAGTAAGACATGATAGTAACTAGTAATAATAGTAATTATAATAGTAGGCCCTAATAGTATAGTTAATAGTATTTTATAACAATCCTTTTTTAATGAAAATTTATAAATAAAACTTTATTTATAGCTCAGTTCATCTTGTAATCTAAATATATAGATACGTTTTGTCAAATATGTTTTTATTCCGTTTCCGCACCTCGTCCTATTTATTTATTACTTGTGGAATGCCCGGCGTCCCAAGGGTGTTAACAATCAGTTTATAAACAGTGAGATGTAATGTGCTTGTCTGCCACTCGCCATCAGACTGGCACTTTGCCACTGGTTAATTTGAGTAAGCTTACTAAAAAAGCTAACTACTTGCTTTCACAATGAGCACGCTTAGAATTATGCTACAGCTCTTCGTGACGTTGCGTCGTAATAGACAGCAATAGCGTTTTGTCCCCACATAGCAACATATATCGCCTAATGAACCTGCCAAGCTTGTTGCTTAATTGGTAAGAAAAAAGATTGGCTAAAACTATAGCTATAAGGCTATAGCTGAACATACACAAACACAAGCTTTGAGAAATATATGTATACTAGCTGTGCCTTCCGGCGTTGCCAGGTATTAAAAATCAGCTTGTAAACAATAAGAAGTGATTAGAGTTGCCTACCACATGCAATTAGCCTGGCACATTGCCAATGGAAAATGGTATTAAAAATCATCTTATTAACAATGATAAATAATAAGAGTGGCCTGCCACTTGTTGCAGGCAACTCCAGCAAGTGGCAGGCTATTGTCAAATGGCCTGGCACATTGCCAATGGAAAATTCCAGTGCGCTTGATAATAAGCGCTAGGCTTGTACTCCATTATGTTGCATCAGCGTTGTTGTTTAGCTATGTTATTCTAATAATAAGTACAGCTGGACATACCAAAAACAGAAAATAGAAGGCATACTTTGAGAAATATGTATATAGATAGACTGAGTATGGGTAATTATATAGAAAATTTTGACTAAGGTGCAACTTAGCTAGTCACAATCGAGCTAACTTGCTCAGGGCAGCTTAATATTCTTTTACAATTTTAAGTCTTCTGTGTCAGCGTTTGACATTATCAACTAACCCTCTAACCCTCTACCTCTCCAACTTTCTAATCATCTAACCTTCTAAATCCCTAACCTTTAAATTCTCTAACTCTCTACCTCTCTTTCTCAGTTTTCTCTAACCTTCTCACTATTTAACTCTCTAACCCGTATGACTCTGTAACCCTCTAACTCTTTAACTGGCTGGTCATTAAACCTTCTAAACTTATAACCTTTAATCGTGACATTGCTAGATGTTATAAGCTTTTTGGAATTTAGATTCGTGATACTATTATGTCATAGGCACAGATCATAGCAAGGTTGCAGTAGTCAGTATAATTGGAGTTTGTATCTAGTAAAATAGTGAATAAAGCCTACCTATGTTACTCTTCTCAAGGCTGAATGACCTCTTATACACTTCTCTCATGTGTACAGGTGTTATATCCACTTCAGAGGGTGATGAAAGTGTTTTAGTGTAGAATGCTACTGACTCAGTTTTAAAGTTTGCAAATTGCTAAGCAAAATAATAAACATAGGAGTTCAAACACAATAAATTATTTTCCATACCGACTATTTAAACTTTGTTATGTGTTTTCATTATAAATTGGTACAAGCTTAAAGCAATTGTTTTGAAAGATTTAAAAACATTTGACTCATTACCCATAGCACACTGATATGCTTCTAACTCAAGCTCTGTAAATTAAATTCCCATCCATTAGAACTTATATCTTTAACTATAAATTAGCAAATCCATTATTTTTTTGAAATAACCTTTTATTATCATCGATAATCATCAACAAAATGATATTTGTTATTACGGGCCAAAAAAAGAAAAAGGACAGAAATCAGATATAAAAGTTATTTAATGAGTTGAACCGCTTTTTAAAAATTTGTAATTTAATAATACTGCGGAGGAGAAGGGATAGTGAATTGTAGGTTGTAATAACAGAATGTTCATAAACAAAAATGCACGACGGTAGATGTAATATGCTGGTTTCATCGAATAAAAATGAAGTTGATCGTATGTTTGAAAAAATAAAAACAAACGTTTTGGTCATAGATATACAGGTTTATGAAACTTACAACAAAAATGCAGAAATGAGCAAGTATAGAATAAGACAATATGTTTTAGGTAATTCTATTGAGTGTGCGTGGGTTTGCACAATGTGGAAAGAGGTGTTTTAGAAAGAGAGTATATTATAATATTTAGTTATAAGAATAATCATTCGAATTTACAAGGTGACCGGTGGTGTACAATATGTTACTGATATTATTTCCTAAGAATTTTGTTGATGACACTTTGGCCGTGCCCAATATCGCGGTACTGCCAAGACGTTTATGATATCTACAAAACTAAGTAATAGGCCAACATTTTCTTATAGATATACAGTTTTTCATATGACAACCAGCTAAAATATGTTTGGATTTTTAAATTCAATAAAATCTTTTGGATATAATTACAGAAATCCAGATAAAAATCACAACTTCTAGATATTGGCTGCTTTGACGTTTTGAAATGTAAACAGAATCATTCATTGGTTTTCGTTTCTCAAACTGTAACACCAGTTTTCTCAAAACCATGTTTTTTGCACTAATGGAACGCGTGCATTCAGTTTATTGACCCTAAAATCTGCTGTAATTAAGCTACAATCAAAATTTTTTTTGCAAAGTACATGTAATTGTGAGAATTTTCCCATTCTGCTAATGTAGATAACTCTGAATCTCACACACCATACTTAACCATTGTTTCTGTGATCATGACCCATTTCTTCACTTTGGTTACAGATCGGTGTCAAAACCATTCCACATTCAACACAACCAACTTTCAAACTGTGTACATTACAAAGCAGCTTGCCACTTTACTTCCAATATTGCATTTTTCCTATTGCAGGGGAGAGATATAAACGTATAATATTTTCCTTTCATTATTGATGTTTGTTGTACATATTAACACCCAGTACATTGCAGCTACTATTGCAGTTTTCCTATTGCACTGCAGTGCCATTTTACTGCTAACATTGCATTTCTCAACCATCAATACCCTTTCTTTTTTCTATTAACACTATGGTCGTGGGCTGTATGACAGGGGAATTTCTAGTAATAGCTATAGCTGAACAAACCAAGTACACGGCAACTTCAAAAGTTGTAAATAACTACCTGTGCTACCTGGCATTGCACAGATAATAAAAAAGTTTTTTGGATGAAAATTTGATCTGTATATAACATATAACAACATTTGCCATTCTAACTTTCAAACTAAATATCATTAGTAAAGTGTTTTGCTCAGTGGAAATAAATTAGGGGAGAAAAAAAACAACTGTAAATGTTTTCAAACTTTGTGAAACAGCTGTAACTTTCATACTTCTTATTTTGAGGAATAAGTTTTGCTCAGGTCAAATAAATTAAAAAAGACAAATAAAACAACTGTAAAAGGGTTTAGATGTAAATGGAAAATAATTAGAAAGTAATAGCTAAATTGAATCCGTTTACTTATAATTAAAATAACAGATGATTTGGTAATGATACAATTAATACAAACTAAGAAAACTAAATGAAAATCCTGAATAGGTTGAATCAATAATAGCAATTATGGCATATAATCGTGTGTGTGCATGCATGCGTGCGTGTTTCTGCCTTATAGAGTACCGTGTTGAATCATGTTGAGTCAATAATACCAATTATGGCATATAATTGTGTACGTGTTTGTGTGTGTGCATGCGTGCGTGCGTGTGTGTGTCTGCCTTATAGAGTACCGTGCTTTTCGGACTATTAGCCGCTACTTTTTTCTGATGGTTTGAGCCATGCGGCTTATATAAGAGTGTGGCTATTTTGTGGTGTTCTTTTTCACCGCTAGGGCGCATTAAAGGGAATCTCCGGTTAGTATGTCTCTAAATACACAACCTATTCATCGTTTTAACACAAAAGTGACGTGATCTCTGTTTAGTGCGCTTCTTTTCAGTGCCCAAAGGCACAGTTTCATTTCAAACAGCAAAGTTGCTTTCGTATTAAGAAGGACCGTTCTGAGTTCTGCGGCCTATGCAAAGGTGTCTATACAGCTATACAAATGTACTACTCATTAAATAAAATAAATTAATGAGTAGTAATTTACATGCAATTAATATTTACTGCCAACGTGTACCGAGAAGGTCACGTAAACATTTGTTTCTCACGACCACTGGAAAAAAACACAGTTTTCAACTTCTCATCTACTAAATTTCCACCTAAAAAAGTAAATACTTCTTATTCAATGTTGCATTGTCTATGGATTGCCACACTTTCAATACATAACCCTATCACTTGCACCCATATATAAATTTAGCTATCGGCCTACTGCCAGCCATTTTGCCAATATTGCTTCATATGTATACATTATTTTTTCAATTTCAAACTCCATCTAGAACGTTTGCTTCAGTTATATATTTCATTTTACCAACATGTTAACAAGCACTGCTATGCAAAAAGTTCATTGTATCTATACTTTGTGCATTGATAAAGCGATGTGAAGCTACAAAGCAAAACGTTCCTCTATAATGTTCCTTATTCTTACAAAACAATCACATTCACCACCATCAGAGTCAATGCTGCTATTGCTATTTTAATTATCTGTGTACTCACCAAAATCTGAATGGTTATAATGTCATCAACATAAATAATTATTTGTTTTTCAACTCAGACATCTTTGATGAACTTACACAAAAATGTTCATTTTTAAGTTGGAAATCCCCAAATAAAGATTAAAATATTAAAATTTAGGCTAATTTTATAGAATCTTAGGACAACACTGTCACTACCATAAAAGTCCTAATGACCATTGGTTATCTTATCAACGAATAATAAAATTCAGTTATTAGCAATTGCTAGTAAAATCGCAAATATGCGTCTACGTGGTCGACCATAGAAAACGAATGAATGAGTCTACTTCAGTGAAAGGGTTGAAAACGTTGGATTTGCCACTGTTTGTTAAAGTAAACATGTTTATTTCCTTTTGCAGCCAAGTTACTTTTACTGTTTTTCCAGCTACAAGTACACAGAACTACAGCTACTACAGAACTTGCACGGGTACTGCTACTGCGTTTTACCTACTGAATTTCTACTTCAAAAAGTTAATTGCTTCTTATTCAATGTTGTAGTGTGTTGTATATGAACTGCCACACCTCAACTACGTAATAACGTTGGATTTTCCTTTGTTCGTGATAGTGGGACAAGTTCATTTCTTTCAGCAGCTGAGTTACTAATTTCCTTCCCTTTTTCACCCTTTTGTTGAACGTGACCTCTAAATTAGCTTCATCATATAAGAAGAGTTAAAAAATATAATGCCCTGGCATTCAAGTAAAGGTTTTACGGGTACTATCTTAGCAAAAAAACCATAACAAAAAAATTAACAATTAGGCAAAACATACCACAGAGATAGAGTATGCGATAGAAGTTCACAATACCCAATGAGCAATAAGTTTAAATATATTGAGTAAAAATGCTGAACAAAATAGAAGTTGCTAAATATAGATATATTGCCTCTTTCTATTGAATATATATACAAAGTATATAAGAAGTAAAATTATTCCTCCTAATAATACTTTTACTAGGTAAGAAGACTCGTGTAAGAAGATTAAGGGTAGCCCTAATCTTCTTACGACTGAATAAGATGCTTTAAGGTTAGTGTTCATGTCTTTTAAGTTCCGAATGTTTGTGTGTAAACCCGATAGTTGTTTGTGTAGGGAGCAGCAGAGGACAATTGACGTTATTAGAGTTGACTTCATTTTGTTGTTTTGGTTGTCTCTGCCGGTTTACTGGTTAGGTTTACTGATTGTTGATCATAAATAGGTCTGCAAGCATTTAACTTAGCTGTATGTTAATTATTATCTGCAGTTCATCTCCGCACTTCATATAACCATATTCATTGTCATAGTATAATATTACCTTCATGGATCTCTCTATGATCAATACTACTTAAATTTTGTAAAACTACCAGTGAGAAGATGAATAAATATTTGAACTAGTCCAGTTTCATTGTTTGTAGATTCAAAGAGGTTCGTAGGTGGGAGGTTCATAGGTCATAGGTTCATCTAAGCTGGGAGTTGTCTGTTACCTATCAAGTTGAATGGTAGAAGCTCAATTAGTAATTAGTAGGGATGACTTATAGACAAATCTAATAAAAGCTAATTTAGTATTCACCAAACTCCTGTGTTGTACAGCTACTATTTAATTAATATGACCTGCAAATACTAATAGATTCATAAACACATGTATGTTATGATGTGTTATTTAATGAGACCTCATAAAGCCTAATTTAAATTTAATTTAAATTTTAATTAAATTAATAAATCAATAATTTAAATTTAATTTAATAAAGTTAATTTAATACCAATGAGACCTACAAAGCTAGGTTACTGCTTACCATCATGTACTGTAGCTGTGCTTACAAGCTATTGTGCTTACAAGTAGTTGTGCTTAGTTAGTTACAGCAACTGTAACTTCCCAACAATTGCAAAAAGTACATGAGTGGATTGAGAACATCAAATTTGCATTCCATGTGGTTAATTCTTAACCAAAGGAATTATTGATGCCCCATTAGCAATTGTTTTCTCCTGTCATATAAATAGAGCGGGTTAACTTTTCAGGATCAGAAAACCCCTGAGGCACATCACTATGGTTAGCAAGAATAGTAAACTAGTTTTTACATAATCTCCACTAGCGACTACATATTAACTTGATATGTTGTAGGAATGTTTACAATATCACTCACCCAGCCTCTTTATTCTTCCACACTAAAACTTGAACTCTCTAATCTGCACACCGTTATAATGATCAGGATAATGATATGCAATCATTATCCTGAAGATGACATGCAATGATATTACAATCTCTAGTGATGAAAAATCAGCGTTTATAGCTGATATTGACATGCTGAGGTTCTCCATTCATTTATACAGTCAAGCTGACTTCATTGCTCACTTACTAGCAACTATAGACTTGTATTGATAACTAGGGCTGAGCAAATCTTGTAATGATTTCAGGTCAAAATCTAAATTTGGTTGCTATTTGATAACAATGGTAGCTTGTATCTCTTCCATTGTCAGTGGAAAGAAATAAGGCTGTGGTTGTATTTGGTAAAAAAACTTCACCCTTAGTGACATTCACTACAGCTCAGCAGTGAGAAAAATATGAATTTTGCCCTCCTTAGGCATGTGTCGATAACTCCACACATATGCAGGGAGTAAGGTACAGTAGTTCAGGTCAGCTCTTTTTTATTTATTATGGCTGGTAATGTTTAGTACGGGTACATTAAAAAGGCACATACATTTTATAATTGTAGCAGTACCATCTGAACTTTTAACTGGAACGAAATGAATTATAAATTACAAAGAGTTGCTCTTATGCCGGCGGTAGCTTTGCCAGAGGTGTCCTGGTTGACCTGGTTGTCATGGTAGAAGTCTTTTTCATGATATAACTAGTTGTTATGGTAGACTTATTTGTCCTAACCGCTTTGAGAATGCAATTATTCTAATACCATCTGGTTATCAAACTGGAATAAAACATAAACTACAATCAGCTTTTCTTATACTTGTTCGTTAGTTTCTGTGACAAGGGCAGTAATTTTACTGGTTCAGAACCAGAATTTTAATTGATATCTGACTTTATCACGACCTCCTACATGATGTCAATGTATCATCT
Source organism: Watersipora subatra (assembly GCF_963576615.1). NCBI lineage: Eukaryota > Metazoa > Bryozoa > Gymnolaemata > Cheilostomatida > Watersiporidae > Watersipora > Watersipora subatra. The sequence goes on from NC_088713.1 coordinate 61,568,078, forward strand.
ACTTCAACAGTCATGATGGTTGAGTCTTTGTAACAGGAAGCAGCAGTTTTAGTTCAGAGTCTACTTCACCATACCTAACCAGCAGATCTAAATAACAGACAATAGGAATACACCTAAAATCAATCAGATAGGTTTCTACAATGACCTTTATAAGACCTCTAGATTCAACTGTATTCCCTCAACATTTTCTAGACTACTGTTACCGTTTAACATTCTTACCAGCAGGTAGACAGGGTGTCCAAACACATCATTGTATAGGGAATAAATTAATCTAATGACAAATAATGCTGTTCATAGAAATGTTCATACTACGCTTTATTAACTCCAGTGTATCTAGGCCATTGGTGGTGTAGACTGGTTATGCGTAACTTAATATAATTTTTTTAACTTCCGAGAGCTATCATTTTTTGAGAGATGTATAGCAACATTTAATAGTTGGTCATAACTTTATACAGAAGGTAAGCATTGGAACTTACAGTTTCATCAACAGTAAGATAAGAATTAAGTGTAAATAATTTAACAAAATGTTTTTTTTTAAATACTTTTTTATGTACTGAAACAATTAGGGGTAAGCTGGTTTCTAACTCAGATTCGTTTAAACTCTTGGAGAGCTCAAATACCCTTTATAAAACATAGGAGATTGTTGGTATCCAAAAATAAAACAATTTGTGCTACAATAACAAAGTAATACTGCTTGCAAGTATCAAATGCAATGTAGGAGAATTAAATCATCTTGAAGCCTTTCAAGGAAGGCAGCTTCCTTTGGAAGTAATCAAAGCAATTGACTTTGCGATAAGGCTAAATAGAGACGCAATATCTCTAAAACAGCTAAAGATTCAGAATCTCTAAACACCCAAAAGAATCAAACATTTAAAATTATTCATTACACATATACCAACAAAAAAATCAGAGGTAGCTATGTCGAGAGATTGTTACGTACATTAAAACAAAATATATACTCCTATTTTGTTCATACTAATAGCTGCAGGTATATCAATGTTTTAGAATATTTGATCGAGTCATACACTTTACAGGATGCACAATACAGCTTATAAGATAAAGTACACTAACCAAGGAATGGTATAGCAAAGTATGTATAATCCAGTCAAGTCCATCAACATAACTCAACCAAACTTTGAATCCCAACTGGGTTGTAAAGTGAAAATATCTAAATACATCACAACTGGTGCTAAGTTATATTTGGCAACTTGAACTGAAGGAATCTTTACCATTTTACAAACGCATAGCTCCAGCTCATCAAAACATACTTCCTATGATCACCATAGCGACGTACTCATTAGAATTTGGTATGAGTCAGACCAGCAAAAAGTAAAAGATGAAAACCGCACTTACAAGATGAAATAAGTTGTTTGGTCAGCAAAAAGTAAATGGAATGTTTTTTGAATTATTAAAAACTATTTTTTGAGGATGTTTGATGAAATGATAAATACTATACCCGCTGAAATTCTCTGCACATTGTAGCTGCTCCTATCAAGATAAAACACTTTTTATGGAGAATTGTCTGTTCTGTAGAACAGGCAAATCCTTAGCAAACCTCATTGTATTTTACTAGTTGAGATTAGTGCTATCTTAGGCACTGTCCTCTATGTTTCTTTCATACTCATCTGAGTCTAAAACGTGAATTCATTATCGTAAATAAAAGGTTTTATCATACTCAATGTGTTACTACTTTTTATATAAAGAGGATGAGTACAAAGATTACGAGAAGATAGTGAGGGCTTGTATTGACATACTTTCATATCCAACTATACCTACTACAATTTAAGAAACACTTTGTATATCTAAGTTGGCGCAGTGGCTAAACAAGTATAATAGGCTTTGTGCAACAGTGCATAGCCTTGGGACCAGTGCATAGCCTATGTGTGGCTGTTAGATAAGGTCATATTAAACAGCCACAAATAGGATTTTTTTATAGAGAGCATGTTGTAGGAAGAAGCGATAATTGCATCCTTAATGTAAATGGTAGTCTAGCAACAAAATATACAAATGACTAGAAGAGAGACACTTCGATATTTATCAATTTCTGTAACTAAAACTAAACGAGTTTTATAGAATCATTCAATAGGTTATATTGACTGCAATGACGTGTGGCAACAGCTGACAGAGTATGATCAAGGTTGCCAGATCTGCTGCTTAACTGAAGACTTAGCCGTATTAGCATTGAAAAGTCTCCACACTTGCTCATGGCCTGTAGCATTGACGTCTCTTTAATACGGCATCTATGGTTTCTCCATTTTATGAAACTCTGGTGCACATAATATTCCATTAAAATGTGCTATAACATACAAAGTGCAGAAGTAAGGAGTTTATTTTTTTTATTTCAATTCAGAAAATATTAAGTTTTAATTAATACAATTGATAACTATTACTATTCAAAAATCAGAACATTGAACGCGCTTGTCTAGAAAACAGCGGCCCTTGGTGTTAAACAGCTCAAACAGAAACTAGGCATTGCTTCTGATGTAAATAATTTTAGCAAAGTTTTATTGGCTTCTGCGTACAAAGCTAGGTTAATTTTTTTTACAAATTATCATAAATAGTAGTCTGTTTAATTAGCTAAGCAAACTGCAAGTATTTTATGAACTTGAAATTCCACTGTCATACAGCCCACGACCAAAATGATATTGGAAAAAAGAAAGGGTACTTACTGATGGTTGAGAAATGCAATATTAGCAGTCAAATAGGATAACTGCAATGGTAGCTGTAATGTACTGGGTGTGGGTGTTATTATATAGGCCTATATACAGCAAATAGCAATAATGAAAGGAAAAGATTATATGTTTATATCTCTCCTCCTGCAAAAAGAAAAATGCAATATCGGCCAATATTAGAAGTAAAATGCACTGATATAGATTCTTAGAAAATCTGTACTACGTAGTCATTGTTCTGTAGTCATCCAAACCTATAATTAATTATTGTAATAACCTCATAAGAACTGTTAAAAATATCATCGTCATTTCCTTTACTTATACTTCGTTGGACATCAGTTAGAACACGAAAGTACTCAAATGTGTCGGCAAATGAAATTGAAAATGAAAAAATTGAAATCGGCAAGAATGAAACAATTTCTGTACTCCTATGTTAATTGCCGAAACCTTCGGTAATTCGACAATGCTATAGACTGGTGAAATGCGCAAGACTTTATCATTTTATTCTCTGTCCCTCGGCGTTTCCATTTCCGGTCTTAACTTTTAATAAACCAAGCTTTTCAAGCGTTTTGTGACGGTTTTCGTCCTAGTAAATCTGTCTATTTATGTATAATCCGATCAGATGGGTTAGTTTTAGGAATTTGCGGTAACCTTTCAAAGGCTTGGTAACATATTTAAATAGGTTGATATGCATTTTGTATCATTATTATACTTAAACGACTTTACTGAAAAATAGTTAAATTTGTTGATAGGATTTCGTTGCAAGGGTTTGGTGATGGCTGTTAACGGATAATTTTCAGGAGTTGTGTGCACATGTGCATTTATCATAATTCTCCCAATCAATCGCTTCACTCTTGTTTGGTCGTGGGATAACTGCAGCTTTAGTTAATAGCTTTCAGTTTTAGAAAACTTCATTTTGCGGATGGGTGAAACCCGTTTTACTGCAATTAAAGAGCATAGGCTAAATAGTGGCAAGCATCATATGTTTTCTTGCAAGCTGTGACAACGTGGTTAGATTACATAAACCTTTACATCTATGTTCTCATAAAGAGTCTGCTCTCATGGTTTGGGATGCTGGATTAAAATGTTATGGATTAATTAACATTGTAAGCAACTTTCAATGATTAGACGTTTTATAAAAATACATCTTACTTGTGGTGTTGTGTGAAATTGCTAATATTTTTGTTACTATGTGAACCAAGGTGTATTAAACCTGCTTATAAAATTGTAGTAGTATAGCCAACTTTTGCTGAAGTGTCTTCAGATCCTTTATAATTTTACGAATGTGAAGGCTTTTTATATTGTTAACTGCATCCATTGCTTCATGAGCATTGGTGCCGTCAGCATCAATAATGTACAAAAGGGTTTATACACTTTCTTTTATAGCTGAGGGTTTGCTGTTTTGCTCGTACTTTTTTAATAAAAAATTAAAGTTTAAACACTCTGTTGGATGTCGAGAATGTCCTTGCAAAAAGATTTTTCAACAATTATTAGTTTGACTGTACACTAGTTTTGCTACTTTTAGATTCCCTTCAGAAAAAGGGAGAGCTTTAGCTTAACTGCGTTTCAGTAATGTTTATGTTGATATTAGCTATGAGCATTTGTTAATAATTAGCAGCGGTTCAAATCATTTCCAACTCATGTTTTTACCACAACTAACTCAAAAAAGAAGCACCTTAATAAAAAAACTGTGATAAACTTCAATAATAACCGTACCCGCCCATCGTAATAACGAACGGACAAGATGTCAGCATATTATGTAACAATAAGTGTTAAGCTCAACTGTGAAAACTACACCAAAAATTATATCATCAACTATGGGACTAAGTCTCTGAACTAAAAGTTGCATAGCTCATAGAACCGTAATAACTATTCAACATTTACTGAAGAAAATGTTTTCAGATCGCTCAAACTGATACAGTAAGTAGACAATTTCCAATCACTAATGTTTTAGGTTTTAGTCAAAAACATTAATATATCCTATTTTAAAAAGATCATAATATTACAATGATCATGATGGTCAACACTTTGATGGTCATAATGACATTATTATCAGGGTTCTTTTCATTTCATCAAACGTTGATTATTGGCAAGATGTATTAACAAAAATGGAATTATGACTTATTTCTGTTCATACTGTAAATTTTGAAAAATTACGCATATCAGAGTTATTACAATTGGTAGCTGATTCTGTTGCAGCTGTCTCCAAAAATTTAGTTGGTCATGGTGTTGTTGAATGTGTAGATTCATTATGGTCGTATTAGGGAATATTAATTCAAAAACAAACCATTTGACCAAAAAAATTTCTAAGGGTTTCTGCATTATAATTAATATGATATTTTATCCATCTTACTATTTTTATAAGATAAGATCAGTCTTGTGTAGTGGCAGTAGCAGGTGCCCGTGACATTCTTTCTCCTGCTACATTGATAGGTAATTAAGATAATAGAGATATGGATGCTTCTGGGTGGTCTAGAACGCCATTGGAAATGTAATGAACACACTGTAGCACACCAGTGTTCTGTAGAGACAATTTCATGTCATAAAGAAGGTTGGACTGTGTCATATACTGTATCAGCAAGCCAGATAAAATGTAAACTCTTGTAAGGCACTGAACTCAGTTTGTACAGACATTGGGTACTGTTCCCTCTGCAGTCCCTGCATTTTTGGTGGTTCCAGTGTTGTGTCAGATAGGTAAATGGTTGGATCCACTTTTAGCAAACCATTGCTTCGGTTAGAGAGGGTTAAACACTGGCCTTGTCTAATCTACAATGGCAGAAGTAGTGTCATTAGATCAAAAGTGTGTTGCTTGACTTTTACTAGGAGTACATGTAGATCTACAATTTAGTTTTTTTACAAAAAGTAAGCAAATCTATGTTTAACCTTACAAATAATTGCGCTCATTTTAAACTGGAAATGTAAAAACCTAATTTATTCCTCACATTTTTTCAACAAGTTAGAACAAACAGACCTTGTGTAGAACTGGCTGCCAATATTTTATCTCAATAAAACTATGAGTATTTATTTAGTATTAAAAGTAGCAGATAATCTGATGAGTCTATGACTGTGATTTTATTGTAGCTTTGTATTATTGTACTTTATTGCTTTTTGGGAAAGTATATAAGAGAGATTTCACAGCAAATTTTTGGTGTTTCATTTCTAGCTTGAAAGTAGTTTTTGTTTAATGTTTTATCTTGTACATTTGTTAACACTATTCCATCTTGTCAGATAAAAATTACCTCGGCACACATTTTATTTTGCGGTGATTTAATCAACATCAAATTATAGCAAAAGTTTTGACCCATGATCATAATAGCAATTTCAAAAAATTAATTATGCCTCAGTAAAAAAACACTCAAGAAAAAAAATTAAAAGTTATCTAGTAGCCTATCCTTGATTTAAATGCTTTTTGTCAGCTCCTTCCGGCTGACTGTTGGGCAGCTAGAGAATGTCTGTATAATGATAGCCTTGATTAGTAACCATTGACCATCATCTGCCTTTACCTAACTTATTATGAGTGGCATTGACTAGCAAGTGTTTATAGGTTATACCCACTTGTCACCAGCTCTGTGCAAGTGGCTGCTGCTCTGGTTTTAACAGGCATATTCATCAGCTAATAACCAACTTTTAGTTGTCGAACTTGGGTAGCAGCTCATAACTAATACCCAAGTTCTATGAAGGTTGATGGCGTTAAAAGATTGCCAGATGAAAAATTTTTATTGTATTTTTAAAATGTGAAGTATTACAATTTTATCTAACAGAACTAAAACATATTCAGTTAAACTGTACTATCAAACTCCTTAGTAATATTTTTGCAGACTTTTCAAATCACACTTTTTAGTAATTTCATTCAGATAAAGTTCACTTCAACTGAGTGAAATCAAGTTATAGAAATCAATCAATTACCATGTTGTAGAATCTGCCAATCAAGAAGCTTCAGCACAAATATCTACTGTTCCCACTGTTTCATTCAATGCCCATTCAACGGTTGGGTGCATTATTACTCAGCTCAGCCAATCAGGATACAGCCATAAGGGTGGGTGAGGAAACCATTATTATATCCAGCAACAAGCTATAAAGAAGCCTGGAATATTAAGAGCAGGTGACAAACATAATAGCAACAGGTAATTAGAATTTATTTATTATATTAGCATATGTTGATATCATTCATACTTACTGGGAATAATAGAGTTGATGAGGAAAGACATTGTGTCAGTGTGATTATAAAGTAACGCGTACCTTGCGAGACCATCACTCTCTACCCTGAGAAAGCCCATGAATCCTATCATGTCGCGAGGTTAAGTTAAGATCATGAGGCTTTGGTCTCATCCCTCAGTCACAATCACACCAGCGAACCCTTCAGATGTTTTATGTGTCTTGCCTCTGCTAGAATATGACATCCCTGGCCTCTTTTTTATACTCTGTAAATATCCAAGGTTCACTTGCAAACACTCTATTATGGGTAGCTGCTTTGTAAGTCAACAGTTGAGTTACATTTTGTACTCATTTCTCCATACTATTTTACTGCATACAGCAGCTAATAGAGTGCTGTACATATGTTACAGTCTAAGATGGAGGACTTGCTAAGGAGGTATGTAACAGATAGAAAGATAGAGATTCCCGCATTGAAGCTGTCTCTGGAGAGCACCCAACCAGATCAGTTACTAAGACTCCTGCTAACCATAAAAAATGACCCATACTCAGCTGTGATGATAGCTGCAGAAGTTGGCCACACAGAAGCGTGTCATCTTTTTCTCGCACCTCTCAAAGCAACAGCAGACGAGTTGCTCTGGATGAAGGAGACTCATGGATGTACAGCTTTACACATTGCATTAGAAAAGGGAGAGAGTCAGTGTGTAGAAATACTGCTGGACACAGTCAGTTTTGGGAGAAAACATGAATTTGTTGCTGAAAAAAATAACTTTGGTGCCACAGCATTAACATGGGCTGCACTGTGGGGACGGGAAAAGTCGGTAGAGTTATTTTGTAACAACTTCTGCAAACATCATCGAGACTCACTATTGATGATACAGGATAACAACCTTTCTACAGCACTACACTATGCGGCATACAGAGGAGAAACCACTGCTCTGAAGGTCATGCTAGAATCTGTGTCTCTGCTGACTGTTTTTTCTCTCCTTGCCATAAAAAATAGAGACGGGTGCACCCCTCTGGAGAGTGCTGAGTGTACAGAAAAGAAAGAGGCAGCAGATCTACTGCTGAGATGGCAGAATCAAGCAGTGGTGGAAGGTAGGAGTGCTATGTGGTATGATTTTTATATATCTATGTATATATATACATTGATATATATATAAATAAATAAATAAATATATATATATTTATATATATAGGTGCTTTCCTGACCCCGGTTAACCCATATGGGTGGTAATTTCTGCTCTAACTCGGGTCTCCTAACAGAAACTTGGGAGTTTGAGCACTTGCCTCAAGACCTTAGCCGTTCCCATTAGCACATTTTTTGCTACTCACTTGAGTTGATTGCTGTCAGAATCTGGGCAAGCCACATTTTATGCGCCAGTGTTATTGCGCTCAGCGCTTCAGTACTACTGTAATTACAGTTGTTCTTACATCCAAGCATTTTTCAATCTCATCTCAAAGAGGGAGATATTTTTCTACCTTTTCTTTTTCTTTGCTGGCTATATTGTAGTCATTGGTTAATGCTATATCTATTATCGTAGCCTTCTTGTTCTCATTGTCTACCACCACTATATCTGGTTGGCTTGCTAGAAGCTGCTTGTCAGTCCGGATGTAGAAGTCCCAGATGATCTTAGCGCGGTTATTTTCATTGGGTAAAATGCTCAAAAGAAAAAATGTCTTTTCTTTTGAGCATTTCAACAACGAACAAGTTTTGCCAATGTCAATCTAAAAAACGTCCTGGCAATAACATCCCTTCAACAACTAACCAATCTCAAGTAATAGAAAAATCTCTATACTTTAAAAAAAAACGTTTTAAACTTTACATTAGAAGCATTTAATTTGAAACAAGCCAGTTGTGCTTTTGATTTATATTATAGTTTGTATATGTACATGTATCTACTAATAAATAAGTAAGTACATGAACTTGTGAGAGTGCTCTGATAACTTGAACGCTCTGATAATTCGAACACTTTTGCTCAGTCTCGTGAAGTTTGAGTTATCCATGTTTGACTGTACATATATATATATATATATAGTGAAACTTGGATAACTCAAACTTCAAGGACCGAGCAAAAGTGTTCGAATTATCAAAGCGTTCAAGTTATCAGAGCACTGTCACAAGTCCATGTATTTACTTATTTATTAGTAGATAGATGTACATATACAAACTATAATATAAATCGAAAGCACAAATGGCTTGTTTCAAATTAAATGCTTCCAATGCAAAGTTTAAAACGTTTTTATCAAAAAGTATAAAGATTTCTCTATCACTTGAGATTGGTTTGTTGTTTGAGGTGATGTTATTGCCAGGACGATTTTTAGATTGACATTGGCAAAACTTGATCGTTGCTGAAATGCTCAAAAGAAAAGGCATCTTTTTCTTTTGAGCGTTTTACCCACGATCAATTTTGCCGATTTTCTTGAAGTTTATGCAAAGATTATCTTACTTTACTTGGGATTCGTTAAGAGCAACACTCCGAGGCAGTTCAACTAAAATATTTAATAGGTTTTACGGTACATTTTAAATCACTCACGCTTTTCGAATGGATACTGATTAAATGTACACACGTATTCTGTGTTGAGGTCAAACGATGAATAGTTCTTTTTAGCTAAGACAACGTATACGTTTAATTACAACAATTTTTAAGACGTTTTAAACATTCAACATTCTGACGTTGATTCAACATGGACTCAACGTCGGAAAACTATTCTTCACGGGCTAGCCGGGTCACGCACTCAAGGATTTTTGCCACGCAATTACAAAACAATATGCTGTTTTTGTTTTGTATGTGCGTGGCAAAAATCCTTGCGCACGTGACCCGGCAAGCCCGTGCTATTCATCGTATAGCAGTATAAATCAAATTTCACCAAACCTTTAGAAAAGCCGTTGACAAAAATATTTTGCCGATGGAGGTAATAACGACGCTTATAAATTACGAAAAGTTGAGGTTTACCTCTATGGCTTGGAATAAAGTGATTTTCTAAACTGATAGCAACCGTTTCGGTAGCCGTTGGGCAAAAAACAGTTCGAATTAACAGTGTTGAGTTCGAGTTATATAGAGCAATTTATCATTGTGTGGGAACGGACCAAGCAAATCCGTTCGAGTTAACCATGTGTTTGCTATATCCGAGGGCGAGTAATCCATGTTTCACTGTATATATATGTATATATATATATATATACATATATATATATATATATATATATATATATATATATATATATATATATATATATAGGTATCTATTGCAGCGTATACATATTAGTGTTTTGAGACTTTTTGGTGCAGGTGTTTTCTGCAGGAACTTGTGGCTAAACAATTTCGAGCAGACATCTGAACACAGGTTTCATGTTCAAACCTTTTCCAATTTCTTTGTGACTCATTATGGCTCAGAAAACTTTAATCAAGGCTAAAAAAGTATAACAGCAACATTTACGTAAGTTAGTAGTTTGCAATATCCTTTGATCAAATGTTTCTGTGTGTTCATAAACATTTATGCTGCTAACGAAATAAGGATTAAAAGTAATTACTAAATTAAACTAGCATAGCCACAGATCATAACCTGAATCAACTAAAACTGCGCGCGTCAAGATCCTGTGTCGAATTATCTGCACCAGAAAGTTCTAGATTGCTTGAATGTCCTGAATAGCTTCATCGTAATTTTTTGATTCACTTTAAAACCGACACTATCTCTATGTTAACCTTGGCTATTTCTGTTTAAGTACAATTACTCTGATCCACCATCGGGGTAATAAACTTCAGGTTTGGTGTTTTTAAGCATAGATTTTGATTTAATAATTTAGATATATAGCTAACAATAATAGCCACATAAATGAATATTTGATTGCCATGAATGGCAATTGCTATGGTAGCTAATAATTTGTAGTAAGTCTCTATCAGACTGCACTAAGTTAATACATAGTATCTGTTATAACAATTACAAAAAAGTTACCTCTGCTTTACTGTAGTTCTTGTTGTCGCTGATGAAAAGATAAGTAGTCTGCAAATAGCGGACAAGCTGAAGACTCAAGGTACGTCCTATTCTCAACACAAAGTGGCTTGGCTTATTTTCATATTTATTACCTTGATACTGTTATCCTGATGTTTTTAACAGTAACTTGGTTCTTAGTGTTGCTTACATATCAAAAGTTTTTTTGTGTGACATTTTAACTTTACCAACCTGACTTTGCTATTTCTTAAATATCTGACCTTTCTATTAAACTCTGTTACACTATTACTGTGTTTTTAGCCTTAACAGAAGCTCACCAGAAACTGTCATCTCTACAGGAGCAAGCTGAGGCACAGGAAGAAGGTAACTTCCTATGTGAATATATTACTAGTTAATTGTCAGTACAGCACTGAGGTAGAGAGGAGTTTGATACTTTTATAATTGAAGAGGTGTATCAATGTTTGGCTATGCAGGTGAATGTACATATATATGTAAGTACCAATATGTTCACCACCTGATTTGATTGCCAATTACAAGCAATAACATTTTGGCATATGACCCAACAGGTTTCCTTTGTCTACTCACTTTGTTTCAGCATTGAATGGGGCTCGAAAGCAAATCATAACACTACAAGAACAAAATGAACGGAAACTTTCAGCCTTACAGAAAGAAAGTCGGCAGAAATTATTGACTCTGCAAGAATACACTGAGCAACAGGCAAAAGGTAGCTTTCTATGTAAATATCTTACTAGTTTTTTGTTAGTACATTACTGAGGTAGAGAGAGGTTAGTTTCTTAAATTTTTGATTATGTATATCTAAGTTTTGCTATGCAGGTCAATCTAAGCATCTGTTGTGTTTAGCACCTACTATGATTCTCAAATGCAAGCTAAGTAAGCTACATAACAGTAAGATATTTGTAACAATGGTAATGTATTTCTGTTACTGTGACTGTTTCTGTCTCTGGTAGGAGACCCGAGTTAGAGCAGAAATTACCACCCATACGGGGTATCCGGGGTGAGGAAACAATTTATATATACATATATATATATATATATATATATATATATATATATATATATATATATATATATAAGTGCGTTACTGACCTCGGTTAACCCATATGGGTGGTAATTTCTGCTCTAACTCAGGTTTCCTATCATAGTCCTGGGAGTTTGAGCACTTGCCTCAAGACCTTAGCCATTCCCATTAGCACATTTTTTGCAACTCACTTGAGTTGATTGCTGTCGGTATCGAGGCAAGCCACATTTTATGTGCCAGTGTCATTGCGCTCAGTGCTTCAGTACTACTGGAATTACCGTTGTTCCTACATCCAAGTAATTTTCAATCTCCTCTCCAAGAGGGAGATATTTCTCCACCTTTTCTTTTTTTTCGCTGGCTATTTCGTAGTCATTGGTTAATGCTAAATCTATTATTGTAGCCTTCTTGTTCTCATTGTCTACCACCACTATATCTGGTTGGCTTGCTAGAAGCTGCTTGTCAGTCCAGATGTAGAAGTCCCAGATGATCTTAGCGCGGTTATTTTCATTGACCCTACCAGGAGTTTCCCATCAGTGTTGTGGTTTACTAAGGCCATACCCGTCACATAGACTTCTGTACACAACACCTGCAACATTACTATACCGTTCAGTGTATGCATTTCCTGCTAGCTGCTTGCATCCACTGATGATGTGTTGAATGGTCTCAGGTGCATATTTGCACAGTGCATCTAGGATCGTCTCTAGTGTGATAGACTTTTGTTTGAAGTTGCCTTGTTGGGAGCACTTGCTCCTGCGCTCATATGAGTAGCGACTCTGTATTGGTCGTTAGGTTTCTTATGTTCAGCAACATATATTTCTGGTGGAGATCGCCAACCTTAGATATTTTTCGTGGTAACCACCATGAAGAGGTTTCACGTGCCAGTCATTTTCCTTTCATCAGTCCGAAGTTCTATTGTCAAAGCAGATGACTGTAACTCAGCTAGCAACTTATCTGAGATGGCCATGGAGGCTGCACATGCTTTGATGTTTTGCTCCTCCTCTTTCACTGTCTGCTGTACACTTTTGAGTCCGCTACCGCCATCTTTCCTATCAAGATACAATCTAGTAGTATCAGATTTTGGGTGGAGTGCTCCATGCATGGTCAGCAGTTTACGAGTTGCTATATCTGTTTCTTTGGTGGCTTCCTCAGTCCACTTTATTATGCCTGCTGGATATCTTATTACTGGCAGTGCGTAGGTATTTATTGCCATGACTTGGTTCTTGGCATTAAGCTGGCTCCGTAAGAACTGCCAAAGGCATTTCTTGTATTCGGTAATGGCTTTTTGACAAACCTCGGCTTTGTGGTTGATGTTGCTTTGCATAATCCCCAAGTACTTGTACCTTTTTTCTATATGTTTGATGGTACCATTTGGCATTCTTAGGCCATCTGTGAGCATAGAATGGCCTTTATTGAGAATTAGCCTTCCACATTTCTCAATACCGAAGGTCATTCCGATGTCCTTGCTGTATATCTGGGTGAGCTGTATTAGCGAATCAATGTCCCTTTCTTTGTTAGCGTACATCTTGATGTCATCCATGTAGAAGAGGTGGTTTATCTTGGTGCCACTCTTAAACTGGTACCCATATTGAGTCTCCTCCAGCATAATGCTTAGAGGGTTTAGGCATATGCAGAAGAGCAGCGGTGATAAGGAGTCACCTTGATAGATGCCTGGCTTAATTTGTACACTCGCCAGCTTTTTGCCATTAGCCTCCAGTTCCGTCCTCCATTTGGTCATTGACATCTTGATGAATGCCACAAGAGCAGGGTGAAAATTGTACACACTGAGGCACTCAAGTATCCAACTATGGGGAATTGAGTCATATGCCTTTTTGTAGTAAATCCAAGCCATGGCAAGATTGGTTTGCCTTCTCCTGCTGTCTTGACAGACCGTCCGATCCACCAGTAACTGATGTTTAGCTCTTCGGGTGTTGCGCCCAATTCCTTTCTGAGCACTGGTCATATAGTGACTCATGTGCTCTTCCAGTTTGTCTGCAACTATTTCTGAGAGCAGTTTCCAAATGGTGGGCAGGCGCGTTATTGGTCGACAGTTTTTGGGAATCGGCCCCTGCTTTGGATCTTTTATCAGAAGTACAGTTCATCCTGTGGTCAGCCATTTTGGATGGTCACCTTCTTCTATTAGGTATTCCATCTGCTTAGCCATTCTAGTGTAAAGTGATGTCAATTTCTTTAACCAGAAGGCTTGAATCATGTCATGGCCAGGTGCTGCCCAGTTCTTCATACGCTGCACTCTGCACTTGATGTCCTCTTCGCTGATGGTGAGTCCTTGCTGAGCCACAGTGTGTTGATGGCTCTCTTTAAGCCTCTTCAGCCAATTTGCAGAGGTGTTATGAGTAGTCTCTTTTTCCCAGATGTCCTTCCAGAACTTTGAAGTGCTAGATCGGGGAGGCTCAGACATTGGCCTCTGCAGTTCACCTTTGAACTGGGAATACACTCTAGATAGATTATTGATGAACAGTTTGTTCTTTCTCTTGTTATCCCGCTCTTTGGTGTACCGCTTCAGTCGTGCCGAAAGTGCTACTAGCTGCTGTTTGGCAGATTCTAGAGCTTCTATTGTGGCTTCCTTTTTTGAACGCTCCAAACTGTGGTTAGATCTCTCACTGAGCCTACTAACTTCCTGCGCGAGTCCTTGATCTTATTTTGTAGCCTCAGCTGCCAGGATGGAATGGCTTGAAGCCTTGTTGGCAGTGGCTTAATACCCATCTCCTCCAAGATGATGGTTGCTGTACTGTAGATTAAGGCATTATTGGCATTATTGGCGATCTCACTGATTGATCCATTGAGATCGACTCCAGTGCCAAGTTAATGTCTTCTAACAGCTTCTTAGGTACGGTCTTGCTAACTCTTCGTGGCGGTACCCTGCTTCCATAATCATTAGCAGCTGACATCTTGTTGATGATATTTCCCGCAAGCTCTCTCACCCTTGGGTAAAGGTCCAAGTGCATGTCTTCTTCAACCCGTGAGTCGACACATGATCGTGCATGCGTGACAGTGTGTGTTGATATGCACTCACTGATATGCACTCACTGTCACAAGGTTACTTGGGTGAACTGTTCCCTAATTTCATCTACCTCAAGTTCCGGTATTGATTATGTTACTCCTCTGAGCTACAAGTTGCTTAGCGGTTAGTGGCAATTCAGGGCGCACGTTTATCCACAGTTGACGCATCCTTCCCATGTAGCCCCACTTTAGAGGTTCACTCATGAAGTAGCACTGCATGAGGTCCGTGTTATCAGTCCGAGTCCAATTCATCCGTTTTGAACCAGTAGCCCATTTTTCACTGCCCTGTCCTGGTTCAGCTACAGGCAGCGCAGACCTTGTTTGACCCGGCGACGTCCGAGCCGGCATGGCTTTGATTATTGCACTCATCATAGAGGTTGTAGACGTTATACAAGCAAGGGTCTTGTCCAAGGACCACTAGAAAAGTGCAGTTGTTGGGGTTTGAACCGAGGACCTAATGATCACGGTTCCGATACCTTACCAACTGCGCTATCTGTCCTATATCTGTGTATATATATATATATATATATATATATATATATATATATATATTTATATATATATACATATATACATGTATGTATCTATTGCAGTGTATACATATTAGTGTTTTAAGACTTTTTGGTGCAGGTTTTTTTCGCAGGAACTTGTGGTTTAATGATTTCGAGTAGACATCTGAACACAGGTCCTAAGTTCAAAACTTTTTGAATTTTAATGTGACTCATTATGGCTCAGAAAACTTTAATCAAGGCTAAAAAGTATAACAGCAACATTTACTTAAATTAGCAGTTTTCATTTAGCAGTTTGCTATATCCTTTGATCAAATGTGTCTATGCGTTCATAAACATTTATGTAGCTAACGAAATAAGGATTAAAAGTAATTACCAAATTAAATTAGCATAGCCACAGATCATAACCTGTATCAACTGAAACTGCGTGCGTCAAGATCCTGTGTCGGAACATCTGCACCAGAAAGTTCTAGATTGTTTGAATGTCCTGAATAGCTTCATCATAATTTTTTGATTGACTTTTAAACCGACACTATCTCAATTGGAACCTTGGCTACTTTTGTTTGAGTACAATTTCTCTGATCCACTATCGGGGTAATAGACTTCAGGTTCTGTGTTTTTAAGCATAGACTTTGATTTAATAATTTGGATATATAGCTAACAATAATAGCCACATAAATGAATATTTGATTGTCATAAATGGCAATTACTATAATGGTAGGTAATAATTTGTAGTAAGTCTCCACCAGACTGCACTAAGTTAATACACAGTATCTGTTATAACAACTACAAAAAAGTTCTCTCTGCTTTTCTGTAGCTCTTGTTGTCGCTGATGAAAAGATAAGTAGTCTGCAAATAGCGGACAAGCTGAAGACTCAAGGTACGTCCTATTCTCAACACAAAGTGGCTTGGCTTATTTTCATATTTATTACCTTGATACTGTTATCCTGATGTTTTTAACAGTAACTTGGTTCTTAGTGTTGCTTACATATCAAAAGTTTTTTTGTGTGACATTTTAACTTTACCAACCTGACTTTGCTATTTCTTAAATATCTGACCTTTCTATTAAACTCTGTTACACTATTACTGTGTTTTTTAGCCTTAAAAGAAGCTCAACAGAAACTGTCATCTCTACAGGAGCAAGCTGAGGCACAGGAAGAAGGTAAATTCCTATGTGAATATATTACTAGTCAATTGTCAGTACAGCACTGAGGTAGAGAGGAGTTTGATACTTTTATAATTGAAAAGGTGTATCAATGTTTTGCTATGCAGGTGAATGTACATATATATGTAAGTACCAATATGTTCACCACCTGATTTGATTGCCAATTACAAGCAATAACATTTTGGCATATGACTCAACAGGTTTCCTTTGTCTACCCACTTTGTTTCAGCATTGAATGGGGCTCGAAAGCAAATCATAACACTACAAGAACAAAATGAACGGAAACTTTCAGCCTTACAGAAAGAAAACCGGCAGAAATTATTGACTCTGCAAGAAAAAACTGAGCAACAGGCAAAAGGTAGCTTTCTATGTAAATATCTTACTAGTTTTTTGTTAGTACATTACTGAGGCAGAGAGGGGTTAGTTTTTTCTATAATTGATTATGTATATCTAAGTTTTGCTATGCAGGTCAATCTAAGCATCTGTTGTGTTTAGCACCTACTATGATTCTCAAATGCAAGCTAAGTAAGCTACATAACAGTAAGATATTTGTAACGGTGGTAATGTATTTCTGTCACTGTGTTTTCTTGCAAATATTACCTGGAATCAGCTGGATAATTTTATTAGTTTAGCTTCTAATTATTCCCTTTGATCTCATGTTAGTTGGATTATAATAATATTTATTTCTGCTCTCCCATAGCTCTTGTTGTCGCTAATAAAACTATCACTGACCTCCAGGATGGCGACAAAAAGATGAATAGAGGTATGCAATAATCTTATCCTTAGGAGTGAAGGCTTTTAGCTGTCTCCTGCAAAATGATCGGTTAAAATTGTAAAGATTTTCGGCAATTCTCTCACATTTACTCTGTTTGATAGATTATAATAAGTTTTTTTTATCAAACTGTAGTTCTCGCTGTTGCTGACCTGACAATCAGTGATCTTAAGATGGCTGACAAACAAAAGTCTAAAGGTATGTGTTATTCTTCTGCCACAATTGTCAAATACAAGCAGTAACCGTCCTGTTTATGTAGCAGCATATTATTTCTATTGCTATTTTGCAGCATTGGCTGAGACCCGACAACGGATAACAAGATTACAGGATGAAAGTGAAAGGAGGCTGTCATTAGTACAGGAAGAGGCTAGACAGCATAAAGCAGGTACTTTAATCATGTACATATCTTACTAGACTGGGGGTTCTTTATCTCACAAGGTATCTGATACAGGTTGTTAGAAACCTATAAATCCTATGCTAGCGTGATACATAATATTAACTATGCTATCATTGTGGTCTGAATTTATACGATTGTAATAGATATATTTTGACTTGATTTAGACCAGTCAATGCTATTTAGTGCAAACTAGACTAGGAAATGAGATATCAAAAACAATAGATTAATCATCATTTTCTCTTGGTAACTCTATCAGAATATACCAATGCTGCTAGAACTCCATTCGAAAATTTACTGCATCAGCCAGTAGTACCTAATCAGATTGTTTTCAATCAAAATGGCAGGGATTTGATTTTTAGACTGAAGCTAGTTGACTGATTGAAACACTACTCATGACCCTGTCATCAATATTGCTTGTTAATCAATAGGAGGAACTGTTGTTTGTATATAATTTATGATAACAACCTATCTATTTAGATATGGCTGCCATGCAGCAGACGCTGAAACAGTTTTCTAAGTACCTAAAGACTCCAGGAGATACCAATTCTACGGGTAATCAATATCACGCTCCAGATGGTTAATAACAATCATTATATTCTTCTTTTTACCTGTTGATGATTTTAATCAAATATTTCAAGATCAGTTATGTAAATCGCATTAACTAACTTTTTTGCCTTTCATTTTGATTATGTTTAAAAATTCTTCTTGTCATAGATGAATATGGTGATTACTATTTTGTTCTTTCTATTTCATCTGAGTATGTAACAAAAAGCATATGTACCAGTTACCCTGTTGGATTGACTTAACTAATCACAGGTAACTACATGTAGATTGCACAAATGACTTCATTTAAAAGTCTGCAGTTCTGCTATACAACAATTTTATCTTCCTTCCTGATCAGCTTTGGATCTGCAATAATTTATTAAACATGATGAGTATTTTGAGTATTAAAATAGCCTTTATTCCTATGAACCATGAATAATGTGTTGACGATCTGAGGCTATGACAAATGCAGCACTGGAATCATCAGTTGTCAGTCACTAGATATTGTTTAATACTCAACAATATGAAGTCTAGGTTTTTCATCAAACAAACAGAACATGAAAAATATTTCAAGAGAAAATTATCCAGATTAAAATTGATTGCTTTTTTTCTACAAATTCAAAGACTTTGTGGTTGCCATGCTTTTTAAAGTAGGTTGAAAAATGTTTCTCGTGGTTGCCTTTATAATATGAAGTTATATTAAATATATTATTCTAAGGATCTCTTATCAACAGTCAGCACTCCGGGTTTTGTAATGCTTTGATAAGACAGTCATTGACGTGAATTGTATACATACAGTGCTTAAATGTCAAGAGTTGTAGTTGTTGAGTGATAAGATACCATTGGACTCTGTAGTAATTCTGTGTTCCATTTTATCAGAGCTTTGATGCCATTTATGACTAGGCACCCGTCTGGTTCACATACCTCAGCTACCTGCTAGAGATTTCACTGTGTGTAAAATTAGATCAGGTATAAACATCCCTGTAACAAAGTTCATACAGGTGGAGAAAAAAGTAACTGCCATTTGGGCTCTTAGTGGTACATTAATCTTAAAAAATTGGCAATTTGATAATATTTTATTTACCACAAGTGACAGCTATACACTCACATCAGTAAACCAGAGAAGCTAACTAGACATTCAAATAAATAATCATTTGTCTTGTGTACATACCTCAACTACCTTCTGGATCTCTATATTTACTAATAATGGCTGCTGTTCAAACAACAGACACCAGGATGGTATTTGTCGTGTGATTAGCCACTAATAGATCAAAGTTACATGCCTGCAATTATTCCAACACAAGTATAACAATAACCCTATGGAATAGCTCTATGGAATTATTTGTGTAAATATAGAGCCTAATACATGAAAGCTATACTGGTGCTAAGTAGCGTGTTTACGATGATAGATATGCAGATTTTTCTGGAAGAATTTGAATGTAAAAGTAAATGAGTAGCTCTATGAAATGCTTCATGTTTATCTATAGCTTACTACGTGAATGGTATATCAGTGCTGAGTAACGTTTTTCAGATAGTAGAGAGATATATATTTTTTCGTAAGATTCTACATGTAAAGATAAAAGTATACGCCATTAAATTATTTATGTTTTTTATCAACTTTGTAACACTTGTAAGCTAGATTTGGTAATCTTTCTATTATAAGAGGCATCTCAGAAAGTCTAAAGTTAGAAGTTATGAAATATATTGTCTTGTAGAGCAGCCGAACACGCGGCATGTTTAACATGATGGCCAAAACCGCGACAGCAGCGCCAATCAAACAGCTTCTGACTGCCCAGAATAATCTTACGTTAAGTAACACCTGATGATCGTTTATGGCACACTAGCCTGACAGGGTGTGAGATTTATAAAAGACAAGCATTACATAATGATAGGTAATATTGTAACAATGTAACAATGATTGTACAGTTGGAGCATAGGATTGTAACACTGTAACACAACTGCCTTTGCACCAAAATGGAAATATACTCAACTTGTTTTCTTAGAAATAACAAGCAGGGTTATTAACTTTGATTTCAACTGCTCATAACTCAGATGCTCAAAAAAAGCAACACAAAGTTCTAAGGCTAAAGTCCCTGAGAAGGGCAATTACTACTTCTGAAGGGAAGATAGACAATCCCATATTCTTGCTTTACAGTAGAGTCAAGATATCAGTTTGCCTGAACCAGTTCCAGTCAACTGGGCTACATATCTGTACGGCTGAAGAAGGGGCACTGGTAGTTTAAAAGTCAGAATTCCTTGAACCTTCTTGAGTGAAGTTTTATAGCTCTGACTCAAATGAGTACAAACTTCTGAGTTCAAAGCTCACTTAAACTTCACACATACACACACAGGAGTCGTACCTTTCACCAGGTCACTAAAAGTGTTTGCTTTCAAAACTACCTAAGAACTTTCTTCTTAAACGTCAGCATGCAGGATATGATTAAAAATGAGAGGAATAACAGGCATTGCCAGGCTATTCACGATCAGAAACATACAATAAAATATAAAGGGCAGCTAGCCTTTGTTCTGTGGAGAGGGGTGTCTGTCATGTCTGTCTTCCTGTAATCATGATAAGATGGAGGCATTGACACAAGTAGAAGAGATAAAATATATTATTCTCATGATCTCCTAGCGACAGCCAACATTTTGAGTGTCTTAATGCTCTGATAAGACAGCTATTGACGTAGATTGTGTGCGTAAGGAGCTTAAATGTCAGGAGGTGTGTTTATTGTGTGATAAAGTTTCAGTGAACCTTGTAGTCACATGTGATCCAATTTATTCAAGATTTGATGCCGGCCATGACTAAAAGCCATGATCTGAGTCACGTACCTCAAAGACCTTCTGGATCTTCGTGTTTGCTAGTAATGACTGTGTTACAAACAATAGATACTAGGATGGTGCTTGATATTTGATAACCAATTCCCAGTGAATAAGTTATGGAAGTCTCACAGTCAGTTCAGTTTAAAAGGCTGGTTACCAGAGATCTAAAGACTTGCGGTTTTAATGCATAACTCAAACTTACACAGCAGACAATATGATATCACTAGTAGGAAGACCATAATAAGCTAATATAATAGCTCTTAGGAATGCTCTAAGTTTGTATAGAAACCAAAATAAAAAATAGGTTCCTGCCGCGGATTCCTAAGGTAAATTTACAATTCTAATAAACTAGATATGTTCATATAGTTCATAACCATACTATAAACATGCTTTTGAAAAAAAGAGCTTTTACTGCCAATCTCGTCGAAATGCTGTTTGAACATAGGCCTTTGAAAAAGAAAGCACTACACTTCTGAAACAACAAGCTGCAATCAATCACCAACCGGAGAAGTCTTGACTTATGAAAACCTAATTATCCGACACCTAAAGGATCATTCCCATGGCTAGAAAATTACACACGCTGCAACTTCGTGAGAGCCAACACTACCATAACCTGCAATTCCACTATCTCATATGCGGTAACAAGACCCGTTCCTTCAAACACCTGAGCTACAAGACCAAGGGTTAGGAGAGACCAAATCCAGTAAATAAAGGTTAGCCAGCGAAATACACACTTGTGACGGTGCTCAGGGACTACCCCCTAAACGTCCAAATCAAGACCAAACCAAAGCAAGAAATGGCCAGCCAGAAATGACAATTTAATATCAAACACAGCCACAAAAGTAACTATTTTTGAGATTTAAATTTTCATAATTTTTTCACAGGATCTTTCACAACATGTTGTAATCTTTTGCACGTCACACTTATTTTAGCCAATGATACGCTGACTTATTTTTGTTTCCTATAAATAGTAAAAAACAGAATAAATACTGCAGCATTTTTCTAAGTTCGGCATTCAGTCACTGGATCTACACAGAGCAAGGCAAGTTGAGCTATTTTACAATATAATGTAAGGCAGTTGCTGAGTTCTACAATTTTTGGGAGTCATAGAATTATTTTAAAACTTATGTATTCAAGTCTTGGACTTTAATTAATCGGTTAACTTTTTCTCTTGCCTTAATGATTTTTATTTGATTAATTTTGTCTAAACTACTTAAATAGTATCTTACACTTTATATTTTGTGACTGATTGTTTTTTTTGACAAAATCTGTCTTTATTAAGAATAGAACATTGTGAACTTTGCTGAAACAGTTTAATTATTGAGCTGGTAGGTTACCCCACAAGTTTTGTCTAGGGAGTAATTCGCAAGGTCAATGAACTTTCATGCAACATGTCGATGCATCAAAGTCATAACTGCATGTCTTGAGTTCGGGTTGTTGGTATTTAAAATCTAGACATTACGCAATAGAACTAGGGTTTGTTTTTGAACATTGGTGGAGTGAATGACAATCAGCGCGCACCTTCAAACATCTTCACCGATGTATCAGAGGCAAATTCTTTACAATACTATTAATGTTTTCCATAACAAAACTGGTGTTGTGTTAGTTTGTGGAAGATCATAGTTAGAGGTTAGGGAAAATATTGTAGCCCATACTGTAACATCCACACCAATCAAATATATTGCGGTTACCAAGAATAGTGTCTGCGTATAAATCTCAAATTTGATATCTTCTGTCTTTCCGCCCGTTCAGCTATAGCTATTAAAATATTTGGAATTAAAAATTCGCCGCTCGCTGAATTTGAACTCATGGTGATTGCGACTGCAGGTTGGTAAGCCAGTTGTCTAACCTCAAGTCTACAATTCACAGTCTTACAACTCACAGCTCAAACTATATACTGTATACACTCTTTGTCGATCGCCCACGCCAATTAACGTAATAATTAAAACTCTATTAACTCTATGAAACCTTGATGCATTTTGTTCTTCTTGTTCTAGGGCTATTTTGTTTGCCACACAACAATTGCAATATAAGTTTTGCTCGAAGTTATAATTTGACGATTGTATGTCAGGTCAACGTCATCTGTTATACATGTACCTGCGTACTATGTTTTCTGTGCTACTATGTCTGCCTATTGGTAGATGACCAACAGATGATTTTAGTACAACATTTGTAGCAGTCACTCACTGATCATGCCTTTTATACAACAGTGGTTTCACTATCGTTGTATTCAAATGTAACCATTTTACCAAATTCTATTTCGTTTAATGATGCTTTATGATAGACTCCGACTTGTTCACATCTCCCATGACCTGTTGACTCATTTATCATGTACCACAGTGTACTCTGATGATCAGGAAAAGCTAACATGAGCCTTCAATAATTATAAGTAGTAGCATACGTAAACGAATCCAAAGTTCATGTAATAACTTATTACGCATACCCCTAGGCTTAGAAACCCAGCAGCTAGGATACATATTCTCAGAACAAAGACTCAAAATTGGAAGCGTTTTTATGTCATACATAATTTTCTCTTAGATTGTTGTTTTGTTGAGTTAAAGTTACAAGTGCTCATAGTACTCATTGTCCTGCAACAATGATTTATAGTTTTTAGTTAGTAATTAAAAGTATTTTAATATTTATCAAACTATAAAATGCTATAATCTGATTTGAATTTTTGAACGTTACACAGAAAAAAGTCAATTATCAAAGCAGAAAGTGAAACTAGCCAATTGCAAGGCTGTTAAGAGCCAGCCAATCATGCAGCCGCATTAACAATGTCATACTGTTTTTTTATTGAAAGTCCAACCAATTCATCAATAACCTCTATTTGTCAACTCTTATAAAACTCATCCAATCAGTAGACAGATATACAGATAAAGGGTGCGGTCATTATTATAACCAACTGTAAGCTATAAAGAAGCCTGTAGTAGTCACAGCAGGTGACAAACAGAATAGCAACAAGTAAGTATAACTTATATATTATACTAGCATATGTTGATACCGTACTTACTGGGGAAATAGAGTAGATGAGGAGAGACACTGAGTCAGTGTAAAGATAATATAACTCTGACCTCCTGAGACTAGCACTCTCTACCCTGAGGAGACTCATAAAGTCTATCATGTAACTATAGCCCCCTGACCTTAACATCAATTTAAGGTCAGTAAGCTCTGGTTTCATTCCTCAGTTGTAATCAGACCAGCAAATACCTTCTACTGCAGATATTCCATACTTCTCAGCTCTGCCAGTGTATGAAATGTCTTACCTCATCTTTATACTCTTAAAATATCCAGAGTTTACCTGCAGCCACTCTATCATAGTTGGCATTGTTCTAACTAGACAGCGCTGTAACATTTTACAATAACTTATTTATCATGTTTCATTGTTTGGAGTAACTAATAGAATGCAGTACATATGTTACAGTTAAACATGGAAAAATTAATAAGAAAACATGTCAGAAATGAAAAGTCAGAAGTTCCCTCTTTGACCAAGGCTGTTGCCAGCACTCCACCAGTTCAGTTACTAAGGTTATTAAAAACCATAAGAGGTGCTTCATGGACAGCTGTGATGAGAGCTGCAGACAACGGTCATACAGATTTTTGTCGTCTGCTTCTCTCTCCCATCAAAGGAATGGCCGATGAGTTGCTCTGGATGAAAAAGATGGATGATGAAGCTACAGCTCTACATATTGCTGCGCAAAGCGGAGCCAGTGAATGTGTAAAAATATTGCTAGACACAGTCAGCCCTGAGAAGAAGTACGACTTTGCTGCTGAAAAAAATGAACGTGGGGCTACTTCTATAGCATGGGCAGCATGGTGGGGAAAAAACGAATGTATAGAGACTATCCTTAACAATTTTTCCGTATCACAGAGAGACTCTTTACTAAAGATACAAGATAAAGACCTCAACACTGCGCTACACTATGCAGCATACAGAGGAGAATCTACTGCTCTGACGGCCATGCTAGGATCCGTGTGCCCAGTAACTGTCCATTCTTTTTTCAACATAACAAATAAAAACAATGAGACACCACTTTCGCTTGCTGAGCAATCACGGAAGAAGGGGATATTTGAGTTGCTGATGAAGTGGCCGAAGCAACCAGTAGTAGAAGGTAGGATTGTTATACAGCGACGTACTAGCTAATAACTTGGACTGTTATACTGCTTAACTCACATAAGGTATGATTATATTCTTTTTGTGTCTACTATCCTTTTCCTGTGTCAGACTCTCTGAACTGTAGCTGCTGTAGCTGAATAGCTTAGTTTTAAGTATTCAAAGTTATTTTAATATTCAAAACTGGTAGGAGAGGAGTGAATTTAGGAGATGTTTAAATATCAATTCTTCATGATAGACTCAGTAGATTGCTTTATTGTGTTCCAAACTATTTTGCCTATTTATGACAAATCATGATATTATTAATATTGAAATCTTTGGTTTGCTTGAAACATGTGAAATGCAAACAATAGAATTTCCTGCAAAATGCTTCTGCTCCTTGCCAACTACACACAATAGTAATGATACTATTATTATTACATTCTGTGATAGGCTTGTAAGTCATGCTTTCAATATGAGATCATAGGTAAAAGGTCCAATAGGATTGTCGTAGAATCTACCCTCTTTTTTACTATATTCTTTTTTATGGTTTCCTTTCAACACAAGTCTAAATGTGCAATGGTTTACTACACTTTCAAAATGTTTTAATTGATGGAATGCAAAATATTGCTAAATTCAAATGCTGATTCATTTAAATTCATGGTATTTTTGGCATCTCAGCCAAAAAATTGGACAGTCTTAAATTTACACTGCAGGAAATCTATGCTTTTACGCTTTTTATGCTTCACTCATTTTAATGCTTTTTAGCCAACTATCTATTTAGGAGATTTATAGGAGATTCTAGAAGTTATTGCTACCATCTTTTAAACTGCTGCAGATTGTACAGAACACGCTAATTATAAAATAATAAGTACGCATGCTAAAATTGTGATGCCTTGGATGCTTCTTTTCCAAATTTCAATCAACTTGTAAATAAACGATGATGTTTATATAATTATTAAAAAATAAGCCTACACTCGCAATTATACATTAGACTACACAGCTAATTATAATTTTTAGCCCAACAATTTAAAGTCAAAAACGAATTGTGTTTTGACGATTGAAATTTTTAGTAGTAATATAGCTTTTGCACACTCTTTCAGTTTTAGCAACAAAAAAGCTTTTATTAATGGCATTATAGTTAATTCAGATTCAGACCTTATTGAGTACTCCAATAATGACTCACTTAACTGAATCTGATGGTGGTGAGAGTAATAGTTTTGTAAGATTAAGGAACAAGGTAGAGAATCATTTTTAGTCATAGTGATTGTAGCTCAACATAGCTTTAGCAGTGCACATATGTAATAGTGACACATTAAATTGTTTGCATACTTCTGCTGAGTAACATGTTTTCCTCATAGAATATGCAAGAAAAATGTTTTAGATATGGTTTGTAATTGAATAAGTATATACATATCGTGTAGCAAAATCAAAATTTTTAGTAAAAGGGTTTGCAGTAGGCCGGAAGTTAATTTTTCTCATAGTGAAAGGATTAACATGAAATAGTTCATATATCACATTCCTTTCCCGTTATTTGGATATTGTTATCTTGATAACATCAGAACAGCAACTTGGCATTTACTGACATCATAATGTTTTCAGTGCCACAGTTTTTTCTCAACTCGACTCTGCTATTTATTAAGTGTCCTACCATCGCCATGTGAGACTTAGTTTGTTCTATTACTGTGTTTTGTAGCTTTAGAAGATTTAGAAGTGGGTCAACATAGTATTAATAAGCTGCAGAAAGAAAGTCAGCAAAAAATCTTAGCTCTACAGGAAAGATCTGATCAACACGCAAGAGGTAACATCTTATGCAAAAGTCTTACTAGTTTATTGTGAGCGTACTACTGAGGAAAACATGTTAGATAATGTTATAATAGATGAGCATATCATAGTCTTGCTATGCGCTCCAATTTACACACAAGTACCAATGCGTTCGGCACCTGCTGTAGTTGTCATATACAAGCAGTTATATTGTGGCACACGTAGTAGCAGGTCATTTTTGTCTATTCACTTTGTTCTAGCATTAGCTGGAGCTCAACAAGAGATTTCAGCCTCACAAGAGCATACTGAACAAAGATTTTCATCTCTACAGAAAGAAAGTCAGCAAAAAATCTTAGCTCTACAGGAAAGATCTGATCAACACGCAAGAGGTAACATCTTATGCAAAAGTCTTACTAGTTTATTGTGAGCGTACTACTGAGGAAAAGATGTTAGATAATGTTATAATAGATGAACATATCATAGTCTTGCTATGCGCCCCAATTTACACACAAGTACCAATGCGTTCGGCACCTGCTGTAGTTGTCATATACAAGCAGTTATATTGTGGCACACGTAGTAGCAGGTCATTTTGTCTATTCACTTTGTTCTAGCATTAGCTGGAGCTCAACAAGAGATTTCAGCCTTACAAGAGCATAGTGAACAAAGATTTTCATCTCTACAGAAAGAAAGTCAGCAAAAAATCTTAGCTCTACAGGAAAGATCTGATCAACAGGCAAGAGGTAACATCTTATACAAAAGTCTTATTAGTCTATTGTTAGTATAGGACTGAGAAAGAAATTTCAGATAATTTTATATTTGACAATGTATATCAGTGTCTTGTTATGCAGGTCAATTTACCCCTGCTTGGATTGTCAAGTGCAGCAATTACCAGTTTAGTAAATATATCAACGGTGAATGTAACCCAGCTACTGTGTTTGCCTTGACAATTAGCTAAAAAATTTACTAAAAACTAACAAATTAACTTCTAATTAATCACCATTCTATCTCTTATTAGCTAGATTATAATAACCTTTATCACTGTTTTACTGTAATTCTTCCTGTGACTAATAACCAAGTTAGTTGTTTTCAGGATGCTGACAAGCAAACAACTACAGGTATGTAATATTCTTATCTAGGAGTAAAACCTTTTTTGCTTTCTCCTGTAGAACAATCGGCTGACATTATCTAAAAGATGTTAGGTAATTCACTTTTAGTTATGTATAATCTGTTTTGATGGATTATAATAAGTTGTCTCTATTATACTGTAGCGCTCACTGTTGCTGACCAGACAATCAGTGACCTAAATATGGCTGACAAACAAAAGTCTAAAAGTAAGTGTTGTTCCTCTGCCATGATTGTAAAATACAATCAGTAACAGAGACACTTAGGTAACAACATATTATTTATATCACTATTTTGTAGCATTGGCTGAGACTCAGCAACAAATAACAAGATTACAGGACGAAAGTGAAAGGAGGCTGTCATTAGTGCAAGAAGAAGCTAGACAGCAGAGAACAGGTACTTTATTTTTAGCTACACTGGTGACGTTTTGGGGGTTTTCGTAACATTTCTTATTATCCCTATTTTGCAACATCGGTTTGAGGCTCAACAACAGATAACAAAATTACAAAACCAAAGTGAGAGGTAGATGTCTTTAGTACAAGAAGCCGTTAAACTAGGAGTTCCCAAACTTTTCCATTCAGTTCCCCATTATGCCTGTTCATAATTTTTATTTCCCACTCAGCTTTAACTCACATGGCTAAAAACAACAGATACAATTTATGATCCCATTTTATTGTACATATCTAAACATGTAACAACATATTATTAATTTTTCTACAGCATGCATACAACACACAACAATACATGAGCTTTGGCATGGCAGTGAATTGGTTTATGACTAGGTT
Organism: Watersipora subatra; assembly: GCF_963576615.1. Classification (NCBI taxonomy): domain Eukaryota; kingdom Metazoa; phylum Bryozoa; class Gymnolaemata; order Cheilostomatida; family Watersiporidae; genus Watersipora; species Watersipora subatra. The sequence goes on from NC_088713.1 coordinate 61,596,880, forward strand.
AACTTAATATCCAGTCAAAATTTGGATGTATGTGTTCACACATATTTTGGTTCTGACTAGTAGCTCATTATTAGCGATTAGTGTTATACATAAAACCCAAATGTTAAATGATGAAACCAAAACTCACACAGCACAGCAGGACATAAATTAAAAATGTAACAAATCAGACACCTCTTCGTTCTCCCAATTGTATATTCAAAATTCCTCCTAGGGGGTAATTCCTCCTAAGTTTGTAACCTCTTGGCTAAACAACCAAGAGCAGGTACTTTTGTTCTGTACATATCAAAATAGATTTATAAGTTTTTACCTCTCAAAGTGCCTGCTATCATTGTTGTCTGATTCTATATTATGGCAATAGATAGATATTCACTTGATTTACACCAATCAATGCTCTTTAGAGCAAATTAAACCGTGAATAAAAATCAATAAACCGATCATCGTTTCTTCTAGGTAACTTATAAGAATATACTAATGTAGGTAAAATTGGATAACATGTGAGAGTTTACTGCATCAATCAGTAGCACAAATTGGATAGCTTTTAATTAAAATGGCCGCTGACTAATTTTTAGACTGAGGTTGGAAGGTAGATCGAAGCCTGACTCATGGCCATTTAATTAATATCGCCTGTTCATCAATAGGAGGCACTGTTGTTTGTATGTTAATTATGATAAGTGTCTGTTTATTTAGATATGGCAGCTATGCGGCGGAGGCTGAAACAATTTACCGTGTTCCTACAGACTCCAGGAGATACGAATTCTGCTAGTAATCCATCTCATGCTCCGGACAGTTAATATCAAACATAATTCACTTCTTTTCAAATTGTTGCGATTTTAATCACACATTTTAAGTTTATTCATGAAAAACACAATATCCAACTTTTTCGCTTTACATTTTAAAATATGATTTAAAGTTTTTATAGTTTTATGTATAAATTTAGTGATTATCAAATTGGTTCCCTTTATTGCACCTTAATATGTAACATTAAAGTGCTCCCAACTGTTACTTACTCTGTTAGACTGTTTTAAATAATCACAGGTAACTAGATTGCAAAAATGAATTCATTTAAAAGTCTCTATCTCTGCTATAAAACCATATTATCTTCTTGTTCAACCAGCTTTGAATCTGTAATCGTATTGACCAACATGATGTGTATTCTGAGGATTAAAATAGCCTTTAAGCATATGAATCTTGAATAATGTGTTGATGATCTGAGGCTATGTCATGAGGAGCACTGGTATTATCAGTTGTCAGTCGCTAAATATGGTCTAAAGCACAACAACATGAACTTCAAGTTTTTCATAAACAAACAGTACTGAAAATTATTTCATGGTAAAATTCTCCAGATTATGATTCATTGCTTTTGTGAAAAAACCCAGACTTTGCAGTTGCCATGCTTCTTTAAGTAGGTTAAAAGCTGCTTCTTTCTGGTGCAATGATAGGATGGAGGTATTGACGCAAACAGCAAATGTAAGATATATTATTCTCATGAACCCCTTGTAACAGTCGGCATTATGGGTGTTGTAATGCTCTGATAAGACAGTCATTGAGGTGGATTCTATACGTGACTGTATATGTCAAGAGATTTTAGTGAATGATAAGATATTAATAGACTTAATAATCAGCGTGTGATCCATTTTATGAGCCCTTTGATGCCAGACGTGACTAGCCATTTTTGACTTAGACTGATGGGTGCAAATAAATAAAAAGTTCTCAAAAATTGTTATGTTTACTATTACACACAAAAAATACCTAGATAGTATTTGATCAAATAAATAAATATTTGAGCAAGAGAATAATAAATTAGGAGAAAGTAAAATTCTCATTGCATGAGTTGGCTCATTTAACAACTCTAGAAAGCGCTCTATGTTTACCAAGAGTTTACGATTTTTAAATCGTATTGGTACTCTTTTCCATAACAAAAAGGCTCATTCAGTTTGCCCAAATTCATGGGTGTAGGTTAGGAGAAAGATTATTTAGTGCAGAGTTCAAACACATAAGTTACAGTATAATGGTCGCCCCTACTTTAACAGCCCCACCAATACAACACTTTATGGCTACTCAGAACAAGCATACGTAGGGTTATCACACCTGATAAAAATGGTCAAGGTTAAGTATAATAATTATTATTATTACAAAATATATTATTCTCATGATCCCTGGCAACAGTCAGCACTCCGAGTGTTGTAATGCTCTGATAAGACAGTCATTGACGTAGATTTTATACATGGGGAGCTTAAATATTAAGTTTTGTGTTTATTCAGTGATAAGGTATCAGTGGACTTAACATGTAGACGGCATGTAAGCTATTTTATCTGAGTTAGGTGTTAGCCATGACTAGGCACCTGCCTGGTTTATATATTTCAGCTACCTGCTAAGAATGTCATGGTGTATAATGTTAGATTTGATACGGACATTCTTGCAGCAAATGGAAAAAAAACTGCCATTATTTTAGTCTCTTAGCGGAACAATTAATTCATGCTGAAGGCACAGAAAGTCATTAAATTCATAAACTGGTAATAGCTTGTTTACCATTCATGAGAGCAGTACGCTGCCATAAGTAAACTACGGAGGCCAACTAGACATTAATATAAATAGTCATTTGCCTTGGCCACATTCCTCAACAACTCGCCGAATGTCTATATTTACTAAAAATGACTGCTGTACAATCACCAGATACCAGGATAGTATTTGGTGTTTGATTACCACTTTGCAGTAAATATGATATGTGTAAAAGGATAGTCTGCAGAAATCATATGACTTGCTACTTTAGTGAGTAGATCGAAACTGCATGGCTGCCATTATTCCAACACTAGTATACCAATAACCACTATTATAATGTTGACAGACTATTACATGGTAAGTGAATAGCTTCATGGAATTCTTTGTGTAGGTAAAGCTTTATACGTGTAAGCTATATTGGGGTAAGTAGCAGGTTTAAGATTTTAGTAAGATGTAGAATTCTGAAGAACAACGAAATGTAAAGGTATATTAACAGCTTAATGAAATGCTCTAGGTTTTATAGACTTTGTTTGATTTGTACGCAAGAATCGGTGATTTGTACTTTTAGAAAGGGCCTCTCAGTCTGTATAAAGTTGCGGTTTAGAGTTATGAAAAATTATTGTATCCTAGAGCATTCGAACACGCAGCACATTAGCCCATACTGCAACAACAGCCTCAACCGATTGGCTTTTGACCATCCCGAATAAATGCACATAGGTTTATCACGCATGATGATTTGTTACGGAACAGTAGACTGGTAGGGTATGCAATTTACAGAAGACAAGCTTTACATAAGTATTCATAGGCGTTGTAACACTGTAACAATGATTGTACAATTGGAACATGGGATTGTAACAATTTAACACAAATCCTTCTGTACCAAAATGGAACTATAGTCTCCATCCTTTTTATAAAAATGTAACAATCTGTGTTACCAACTTTGATAACAACCCTTCATAATTCAGGTACACAGGAAAAGATAATGCAAAGATCTAAGGATGAAGTCTCCGAGGAACGGTGTGGCCATTTCTGAATGGGAGATAAACCAACCCATTATTGGTAGCTTTACGGTAGAGTTAAGATGTCAGTCTGTCTGAACCTGTCTCTACCAACTGGACTAAATATCTGTATTGCTAAGGAAGGGGCACTGTTGATGTGAATGTCAGACTTCATTGGACGTTCTAGAGCAAAGGTTTATGGAGCTGACTCATATTAATACAAATAACTATTAAATCGGAGGCTAAAACATACTTAATGGTAACAGCCTGTAACTTTGCAACATAATGGTATTACCCCTCCTCTACAAGACTTGAGCTAGCTAGACTATTAAATTTTTCCAAATCAAGTCTCTCTGCTAGCAAAACCCACATTTCTATTTTTATGTATGTTATTCCACATAAACGGTAAGCATTTCTACCTTTTTTAGCTGATGTCTTCCAAGCTTCACACTCACAGGCTTTATGCCTTTTATCTTGTGGCTATAAACATCTTGTCGCTAAACTACCTGGTTCTTAGAAACCAGTTTTATAAATACCCAACTGATGACACCTTATGACATGTATGCTTTACTCTTTCACTACTGCATTACATTCTGACTGTTGTATTATGGGATTCGTTAGGCCTGTGCTGTGAGCCTGTTATGGCTCAAACGCACTAGGCGATTCTATTGCGAGCATCATGATGGACGTGGATATATCCCTGGGGTGTGCCTAAACACACTTGAGTGATTAATCAGCAAATGATAACTTAGGTACACTCACAAACTGCCAATAAAATTCTGTATCATTGGTTTCTTTGGAGTTATTAATAAATTTAAGTAAATTAATATTGCGTCGTCTTGGCAACGACATAAACAACTTCCGCTTTTGTTCTTAAGCTTATCTCATTTTCGCGAATTGCAAACTATCAGAAGACATAAGCAAAAATGGTTTCTGTATTTTTAACAGATGTATTTTACAATTTCATATAAAGATTTCACTTAATATTAGTTTTTCATGTTTAATGCATTAAATATTTACTGTTCACAAGATGGTCAACCCGCGCAACGATCGACTCCAAATGTTGGTTTTCAACTAGTTATTTTGGTTATTTATTTTGCTATGTTATACAGGACTGAAATCAATTTTTATTAACTTTATGAGCAATTCTTTGTTTGTTCTGTTGGCGTTTCAACTGCAACAAAATGTTGTGGCTATTCGTTGGTGAACATCGATAAGAAACAATTATCCGCCATAAAAGTTCATTCTGTGGAAAATAAGTCAATCAAAATGCATCACATGAGCAATAATGTTGTGCTAGAGAATATCTAGCATTATCATTCTGCATGAGCTCGCTGAGCGAGCTCTAGCCTAGATTAGCGTCGCGCAGCGCGATATCGTTCTAAACCTCGCCAAGTGTGTTTGTACCCTTAAGGAGTGTAGAAATATTAGGCCAGTTAAGCTGTTTTCGTCAAAAGCCATTATTGCTGGGTAAGGTTATGTTTCAGATGATGTAAAGTTGCAAAACCTGACAAAAAAGTCTGTCAGAAAGAGCGATGTTACGAAAGGCCACACAGGTAAAGATTTGTAGACTGGTGAGAATAAGGAAATGACGAAGAGTGTATACACAGTAACATAAAAGTATTTAGAAAACCAGCACATGGACATTGGTGAATAAATTGGTAATCAAGGGGGAACAGTCCAAGGCACTGGAGAGGTGCAACTGTCTATGGGGACTCAGTCACAGTGAGGTAAATGATGGTGCTAAGAAAGTAGCTGAACCCAAATCTGTAATAGATAAGGTTTGCTCCTTTTAGCTTAAGTATCCATCAATGGAATGTTAGAAAAATATGGTCATGAAAAAAGGGTTGCAAAGATTAACAGGGAGGAAAAGGAGGTACACGGAAAGTCAAAGAAAAAATTGGCTAGGCAAAAAGCCAAGCGTGAGGCAGCAGTCATGTAGCTGGAAAATTCAAGGAATTTAAAGAAGCTGTGCAGAAGTTAGCCAAGGTTCAGAGAAGAATTGCTGGTTCCAGATCTGCACTTGGACAGAGTCAGATCAAGCTAAATACATGTAGATCTGGGTCTATGTCAACTCCCAGCTCTGTGGTGCCATTCTCTGTTCAGCCGGTTACGGTCCAGGTGGAGACCTTCTAAAAATTGTCGATCCAGCATATTTTTTATTGGGGGGAGCAAGTTAAAGACGAAAAAGACAGAGATGAAACTGAGGAGTCATTACTGACACAACCAAAAGTCTTCGAACTAGTCAGAGTTGGTGGAAGTAGTGTTGGTGGTGACGGTAGTCATGGTAGAAGTATTGATAGTGGCAGAGGTCAGAGTGATGGGAAAGCACGTACACACTGGCAATGGTGCTGGCAGTAACAAGAAGAGTATTTTTGGCAGTGGCACAGGGTCAGACAAGCAAAAGGCATAGCCGATGTAGACTATCCTAACGGAGTCAATTAACGAGCAACACAAGGTGAGTTACTACGCCTGCTTGTTAGCAGTGATAGGGTGGCCAAAAAAAGGAAGAAAAAAGTGCATTTTGTAATTTGGTATTTGTTAAGTTCAGGCTATATAGGTGTCTGAGCTCAAAGCAGTACAAGGTGGTTTTGGCAATTATGTATGGTGAGTGAATAAAGCTGGATAAAGCTAGCAAATAAAGCTAGGTGGTAAATCTAGTAAATTAGGTAGTATAAGGCAGTATTGGTTAGTATTGGGAGTATATAAGAAAGTGCAAGAAAGACGGTCTCTCTTCTTTGCCTTCTTTGCATCACTGCATAGGTCTATCAATTTATACAACACTAGCCGAATTATTATTTTGCCAAAATTAAATCAAACTGACTTGTCAAAAAACTTGATATACCGCTAGTATTTAAGCATTATCTTGACAATCAAAACAGATATCGGTTTGCTGTAAAATTCATCTCATCCAAAACAGAATCTTCTACAAGATAAGTATAATATCATAAAAAAGCATAAAATTATCAAAAGAGGTGATGAATTCAAAGCCTGTAGTAGATGTTAAAAGACTATTTACTTAAGATTTTGTACTGTTGAGCCTTCCATGGAAATTAGGATGAACAAAATTTAGGTTTATGTACACTGTTATAACGTCCAGTCCTTTGGTGATATGAATGCAAACAGAGCAGACAACGAGACTTGTTTTACAAATCTATGAAAATCATTGGCATGCGCTCTGACTTGTGAATTACAATAGGTTTGATATCTGCGTACAATTTAAAAAGTGGTCTGGTCCAACCGACACCCAAAAACCAAACAAAAATTAGGGTCATTCATTGAGTTTAGCAAAATAATAAACAAAAATAATTTTCTATAATCTTTAACTTCTGAGTTTAAGGCAAGTCTTCCATTTGCTTACCCACAGGTGCTGCACTAGCTATAGCGAGGAGCATATAATTTTGCCACATTTTTCTCGCACCTGAGAAATTTTGATAATGTAGATATTGAAACGCAAAATTATGTATAACACGCCATTACCCAAATTAGGGTCACTAAAAATAATATCTATTGATGGGCGTGAATTTATACTATAATAAGTGCCTATCCATCCGGGGCCCCGTTATAGGTTGGAAAAATTACTTGGTACCAGATTTGAAACTATGAAATTTGGCTTAGTAGACAAACACTCTATTACCTGCACAAACTGTTCATATTTTCACAAGATAGGATAGTTGTACACACATTTATTTTCTGCGATTTATTGGTACACTTGATGATTTTTCACGAACTACTAGACTGTAAGGAGACTAGTATGAATGCGAGATTTCAAAAGGTTGACTTGCAACATAATTCACTTGACCGTTATATATTATCAAAAGGTTCACCATGTCTTACTCTACTGTGTTGCAGGTGCAAAATATGTGGAAATGTGATTACAAGCTCTTAAAAGCTCAAAAACAAACAGTTAATTGCAGTCATCACAAAAACTCTGTATGTTGGATTCTCTCTCCAAAACCCGATTGTTGAACTTCAGTTTAACATGATGTGCTTCTGTTTACCTTTTCATGCAACCACATTCGTCGAAATATTGTTATAAATATACATCACTCGTTCAATAAAACCATATCTATTGCATTTATGCGTTTATTTCATCATCATTTTAATGCTATCACTTTGAGCACTGATATCTCAAAACCTACCGTAAAAGTTAATTTAATTTTCTAACCTTAGCTCAAAGGAGTGCATTCATATGTTGACAGTTTTAATCAGCCTGTACTATCCTAACATATAGTATCATTTGTAACAAATTTAATAACAGTTTTTTCATTTCTCTCTACTGTAGCTTTAGCGGTTGTTGATGAAAAGATAAGTAATCTTCAGATGGCCTCCAAAACATTTTTATTTTGAAAATAAAATTCTTTGGATATTGTGTTGATTTCTATTAACTGGATATTGTTATCTTGATAACCTCAGAGCAGTGAGTCAGCTCTGAATCTCGACACATAAACTTTTCGGTTTCACAGTTTAAATTTGTCAAGTTTGATTTTATTACGTTTTAAATATCCTAACATTTCCATATTAGATTCAATTTTAACAAGTTTGACTGTTGTAGCCTTAGAAAAGGCTCAACCAAATTTTAGTAATCTACAGAAAGAAAGTGTACAGAAGCTTGCAGCTTCACAGAAGAAAAATGAGCTGAAAGTCTTAGCTCTACAGGAAAATCTGATCAACAAGTCGAATGTAGCTTCCTTTGTGAATATTTTCCTAGCTCATTTTAGTACCGATGAGACATTTGCTCATATTATCGGCAACTTGCATCAGTCTTCCATGGCAAAACAATATATATATGATCACTGAACCCTGAAATGTTTGACATCTGCCATGATTGTTCAATGTAAAACATAACATTGTTGTACAGATACCAGCAGTTTTAATATTCTATTAATTAAGTTGTAGCATTAGAATTACAAATTGCTGAGGCTAAACGACAGACAACAGCAGCACGAGTGGAAAGTGAGAAGCAGTTGTCATTGGTACAGGAAAAGGCTAGATACCAAAAAGCAGGTACTGGAACTCTGTACATATCTAGCAAGGCTAAATAACTTTGTCTTACTAAGTTGAGTCTATAGCATGAGTCTCTTGTTAGTAACCTATACCCTTAGTATAACCCAACATCTGCTAGTATTTTATTTAACTTACTAGCTGCGCTTTCACTGTAAATCTCTGATTCAGTATGCTTGGTTAATGCTCGTTTTTTAAGGGTTTGGTATTGCTGTTAGAATTACATAATAGGTGATAATTTACTGCATCAGATCAGACTATAAAGTTAGATTATTTTCAATCTAAGCAATAGCAGTTTGACTTTTAGACCAAACTTATTAGACTGATACATGCAGCTTTTCTAAACTATTTTTACTAATTGCTGTCATCGCTAAAATGAAACTTGTTTTTATATAAGTTCTTATTTAATAAAGTTTATAAATATGTGTGTATTTAGATATGGCTGCCATGGTGAGGAGGCTGGGACAATTTACCATGTACCTACAGACCCTTTTTGATACAAATTCCTCTGGTAATCAATATCATGGTCCGGACAGTTAAAACCAACATCTTTCTTCATATCTGGATATAAAATATATGGTTATGAACTGAGTTTAATTATTTTACCATTAATGTTGTTAATAGCAAGTCTTAGACTGTTTTTTCTCTTGTTTGAGTAATTATATGTACTGCTGCAGATGCAAATACTCATTGATCAAAATTTTATTTGTGAACGATTTTATTTGAATATATATTATGATTAATGTAAACAGTAATGCCCAGCTTTTTTGCTTTCTTCACTTGAGTGTGTGAATAAAAAACCAACTTTTAATCACAGCGGACCGCTGTGAATGACTCGATGGAAAGAATTTGAGTTAACCAAAAGATAGCAAGTAGATGTGAGCTACATTATTTTGGTCTTGTTATTTTTTATCTTTGTCATTTGAGACATAAAAAAGTTCAAGCATTAGCTTAAAAAGGGAAAAACCCTTATCATGTAAACTTTGCCATTTTTTTTAATTTATTCCACTAGTTGTTAGATTTAGCTAAACATACAAGGTACTGTTTTGCTCTGAGTATATAAATATAAGTTTTTGAATCACGAAATAATTACATCAGTTGTTTTGAGTCTATTAGAAAGACAAAGAAATATGATTACTATATGAACGTTACCACATTCAAGATCAGAATAACTCAAACTGGTGTAACGCTTGAACAGAGGCCTCATCAGCATTAATATAAACTTTGTTGTCACCTAGCAACCATAAACAACTTAGTGTCACACGTGTTGTGTTATTGTTTCAGCCAGGTTAGGTTAGAAGTAGCATAAGCCAATCACAAAGGCATGTATCACCACTTTGTGTAAAATATTTTATTGACAAATAATAACCAACAAAATTAATCAAGTGAAGATCCTTAAAACATGGTTAATAGTTCCAGTTATAACAGCAAGTAGACAGGAGTCAATAATGTAGTGAGTTTTTCTATGACTGGACACAAGCAGCATCTACAGCATAGATATCATATACATCTACAACATAGATAATCACATCACAAAGATACATTAAGTAACCAATAGTAATTATTTTTTGGCTTTACTTTCACAAAAACAGTGACTACTTAGATGGAAAAATGTTTTGTGTAATTTCCTAATAATAAAACAGAATATGTGTGTATGGTCTTAACACTTTATCAACTTCAATCAATAATTAAAGGTGGACAACAATGGATTTTACCTGCCAAGTGGTCAGAAAATGAAATCACTCACCAAGTTCCCTGAAAAAAGATTGAAATGTTGCTGAAGCTCCTAATGGCAGCAACAGCAATGCTAAAGACTATCATCAATTGTGATATCCAATGTTCACTTCAATAAGTCAGCTTAAAAATGACCAGGAACAAAAAAGGGTGTAAGATCGTGGCGAGTTAAGGGGTTATCTTATGACGAGTTATTTACAAATAGTCAGGTAATTCCTAGCTGACATTCAAAATACTTGTATGACTTCCTTAGCTTAGTTATTAACCTTTTTGTGCTTAGTGTGGTTAAAGGTAAACATAAATTTGTTAGGAAAAGACTCTCAGGCTATGTTTTCTGTGGAAAGCATGGCTTGAGGTTTATAAGGAAATCTTCAAAAAGAATTGTAGGACTATTTTGGGATGTTATCTGATGTAGAAAAAGTCAAGAAATCTCATTGTTTGTGCTTCTGGTGTAAAATCAGAAAGTCATCAAGATATTTTTTTCAAAACTCTAGTCACACAGTGAACACAGCGAGAAATTTTAGAAAATTGTTAGAAGTCATGTGTAATAATTTGTGTTGGATATGGAAAGCCAGCAATGTTACCCTCTTCGAATCTGCAAATTGCTCTCATTTTAGGAAAATGTTTTCCTTTCCAACTTCTAAAGGTTCGAACCTCAAAATGATGGCCGAAATAAGCTATGAAAGCGACTGCGATAGCATCATAGAGCAAACCGAGAGATTGATATTCGATTTGAGCTACGGGTTTCCAACACTTTGTAAGGTTGTTCCTATGTACAAGAAAGAGTTAATCAAGCGATAGGCTTAAAGGTGAGAAGCCATTACACGGTAAACATTACCTTTTCAATAAACGTATTCAACAGGCTGTCAGAACAAGCTAACCATACCAAGTGGTATTAATACCCAATTAAATGATAGTTATTGTAAGGTATTAAGTAAACTTTGAAAGATCAGAGGAGTGCAATTTATAGACAGACTGATTTCAATTGTTTTTTATTCTATTTAAAGGACAAAGGAATACAATTATTACATGAATGCAGTCAATATCGAAATCATTTAGCCCGGTAAATTTTTGGTTCGAGGCAAACATAAGGATCATTAATTGACTGATTGCTCTCAACCTGTCGACCGGATAACTAATCAGCCTAAAAAGTGTGCCATTGTGTCCAAACAAATTATCCTACACTCCTTAGAATCCTCCAACGCTTCGCGCTTCATTGGATCTATATGTAGGTCCCTTTAGGTGTTGAAAGAATTTCAGTAATATGAGTAAAGAAGCCTGAGGCACATATAAATCAGTGAGTTTTTAAGGGTATCAATGTTTGGTTTGAATTTTTAAAAATAATACACTGTATAAATCAAGGAGTTACCTGCTTTTGCTAAATACAACCACAAACAGCAGGATCAAATTTAATGCAGTTTCTTTGCTCTGTTCGTTACATATGGTTTGTTTGCATGTGTCAAATAGAAGCTATTCCTTAGTCTGTACCTGTAGGGTTCAATTATTTTCTGTCTTGTCTCCCCATGACTATAAATATTATTATTTGCTTATAAGATTGTTGTAAGTAGGTTTATACATATTATTGTTTCCTTCCCAATGTTTGTGAAAAAATTAAGAAATTTGAAATAGAATAAAGAAATACTTTCAACAATGATTAACATGATTAATTTCAACATTGAAGATTTAACACTTCATTCCACTGCTCTGTGTGTGACATTCATTTTTAGTGCAAGCAAAAATCCAATCCACAGAACAAACTTTTTCTGTGCATAATGAGAGAGCAACTGCCCCCTAATGTAGTAAAGGGATGACCGCACTACTGTATATTCCAGGGCAGTACAAAAAGCCAAAAAAATGAAAATCTCTTTTTTAAATCAAACCCTTTTGATAGAGCATTGCACGTTCTAGGGTAGATGAGTACTGGCACTCAGCTACTTGAAAAACATTTGTTATATTTACAGGTGTAGACATGAAGCTATTTGCAAACTATACCAAAACAAGTGATCCATCATGGAAAACTAACCAAGTAGATTAAACACAGTAAATTTATCTAGTGTAAGTTAAGTAGGTCACTTGCTATCTCATTTGGTATGATTCATAGTTGAGCCTTTTGAGTGAAATGCTCTACTATTTAACACATATTACTGTTTATGTTCAGATATCTGTTAAGTGATAACACCAGCAATATTGTCTATAGACTATGTGAGACGACCTTAAATAGGTGATATGGTTCAGTTTACAAGCACTCATATGAGGATTGCCGAGTCTAAATGGGAAGTTGAAAGATTAGATGAGAAGAGAAAGTAATATGAATAATAATATATATTTATATTTAAATACAATATTGAAATAGCAACATGTATTACGGTACTAGATGAGGTTGATATCAGCTGCCAAGATTGTGATACTGATTACTAGGGAAATTGTTATCTCCTGAAATTTGGAGGTTGATAGCAAATTCTTCCAGCCTCCTCTCCATGACTGCCATATCTAAAAAAACAGACCATTCTCATTATAGTATTAAATAGTTGATATTATTGATGGACTGATGAAATGAATGATTAGAACTAACATTTAATCATAAGAGGTGCTCATGACTTAACCTCCTTCTAAAACATAAAAATGAGAAGTTGAAATAAACAGAGAAAAATCAAACAAATGCAAACAAGAGATATGGTTGCAAAGCATTCTATAGGCATTATAGTATAGGCATTGTAGTCCAACCCCCTCTGTACCAAAATAAATACACAGACTTTATGTAATTCAAAAAGAGTAAAATTCGTATTATTAAATTTGATGTCAATCACTCATATCTCAGGTACTCCATAAAATATCTTACCAAGTTCTAAGACTAAGCTGCCAAAAAATGAACTGCGGCAATTACTAAAGGGGAGATAAACTCATATTAATGCTAGTTTTACAGTATTAAAGATAGCATTAATATGGTATCTGGTATTGCTGGTATCTTTACAGACAAACTTACAGAAAGGTTACAGACAAATTTACTGACAGGTTCAGGTATCTTTACAGAGTAAAGATACCTGAACCTGTCAACTGTCACATATCATGTTCCTGTCAACTGTCACATATCATGTTCCTGTCAACTCGACACATATATGTACTGCTGAGGAAGAGGTACTGGTAATGTAAAAGTTCGACTTCCCTGAACCTTCATGAGTGAAGCTTTATAGAGCTGACTCAGATGAGTGCACATGAGTACTCAGAAGATCTTTAGATGTTGTTGTGTATTATTTAGAGTACCCATATAATACCAACATGATTGTATTAAATAGCAATACAGCATTGCCCATAGTTTTCGGATAGTTGAACTGGTTTTTGTATCCTCGTGATTCTTTTGTAAGTCAAAACATTCATAGTTTCACTAGATTTGACTATTGTGTGATTGTTTAGTATTAACTTATCTATTGTGTAGAGTAATTGATGAAATGCACTGGAGACAAAGCAGCTTAGATCGCTAAGCGTGAGAACTAGTTTCAGATAAAAGACAGTTCTATCAAGGGTACTCGAGATGAAGCACACAAACTGATCAATAGCATTGTCTTTTTTACTTACATTGTGGAGCGTTGAAGCTCATGCAACAAACAAAATAAGGTGCTGATAGGTTATGAGACAGTCAGGAGTTGAATTCTTTTTTCATATCAGCAACCCTGTGAGTTCCTTTTCTAAATGATAACAGTTAATCACAAGCATGAATATTTGGATCATAGATATAGTTCATACAAAGCCTAAGTGGATTCTTTGAGTTAAACAGTGAAACTGAATTTAAAATATATTCCAAATGTCAATGCAAAAATATTTAATTAAATTTCTTCTATTTATAAAAATACAAAATAAAATAAATTATGTTTACAATGAAGTCTAAGTGATTTAGTGTTAAAATTATAGCTAATACCTCAAAATATTAGGCACTGTTTTACTCAAACTTCAATTTACGAGTAAGTCTGGAAACCCTCAAGAAAAAAAGGTTTGTTTAGTATAACAATTTAAAGTAACGCTACTGTTATAGTTTTGGGGCTGTAAAATCACATAAACTTGTACTTGATGTTCTATTAGTATCTGAACAAGTTTGATAAAGCATAATAAAAAAGTGTAGCTACTCTTTAGTTCTCTTTGCGCTATTTGAGCAGAAATATTATACTTTTAATATTGATGAGCCACAGCATACAATAGCCTTGATTTTTTAAGCATAGCCACAAAACTAGGAAGAGTCACAATTTGTGCATGGTTATATTAGTAATGAGAAGTTGTTCGTGTCAAGGATCAGGATATTTCAGACCATACTTTTTCTAAAGCTTTGGCCTGCAGAAACAGTAGGAGAATGATCATTTGATTAGAGCATAAAACCCAAATATGCATTAGATGATTTGGAGACCTGCTTCTCGAAACACATATGTGGTAATTATTGAACATCGATACTGTAACTCTCTTGTTTGCTGTGAACAGGATTTTTGTCTGCCAAGAAGTGGACAAGCAGAAGACCAAAGGTATGGTTTACTATTAAATTAGAAAAGCTTGGCTATCCTGTTCATTCTTATTATCTGGATATCGGTATCCTCCGAGCATCATCACCTTTTATTTGATGTTGTTCTACGCATTCCGTAATTTAGATATCAAACAGATATGAATGTTTACATCAGTGATCCCAAGAAGTCAAGTTACAGAAGTAAAATTTTGGCAGCGTTACAACCTCAGTTCAATCTCACTCTCATGGGAAGTTTCTATTAATTTCTCTTTAGTGTCCACCTCCAACATTTTGATGTCTTAAGACATCAAAATTAATTACTAGTAATTACTACAAAATGAAATAACAAAGTACAAATGTTAGGTCTGTACAAATCTCTGACTATTAATCCTAGTCAGAGATTGAACTCTGACGAGAATCAGACTTGTGTTTTGTCTTTCACATTGTAAGTTCTTTGACCTAATATTTGTCATTTTTTATTTCATTTCGTAGTAAGACATCAAAATGGTGGAGGTAGAGACTAAAGGGGTATTAGTAGAAACCTCCCATAATAGTGAGATTGAACTTTGCTAATTCCCAGTCTAACTCCTGCTAGATTTGCTTGTATACAACATTATTTCTTACCTAATCTGATGCAACATTCTCACTTTTTCATCTGTTTGTACAGTCATTGAGTTTGGGTTTTATTGAATGTGATTTGTTTAATCAAATACTACAACTATAGCCTAGAAAGATTGCGTTCTAAGATTACATTAATTTCATTATGTTATTGAATTCTGTGGTTATGCAGTTTAATAAGCTTCAGTTTGAGAATTCCCAGCAATTTGCTATGATTTTTTAAACGATATGAGATTTTTTTAGTTATGAAAAAATCAGGAAAAGACTAATACAAAGACGCACAGCAAATATGGTATGCATTTGTGGTTAAACCAAGTGGTGGAAGCATCCGCTAACAAAATTTTAAGCACCCCATTTGCTAATGAGTAATAAGCTGCTGTTATATGGAGCAGAATAGTTGGTCTGACAGAAGTAGCCTTAGAAACCATCAGTATAATTTATTGGGCTACTCCTTGACCACAGAAATATGATCAACGCTGAGAACTAAAGCGAAAATCACGAAAGTCCAATGATCATATCATGAAACATAGATCAATAGACCAACATCAAAGAATGAACCCATTTATGTACACATATAATCAGTCTCAACACTTTCTGTCTAACCTATTTTTACCGTCTATTATATTACTATTGAAAACTAGTCAATACCTTAACCAGAAACAATTGTTAAATAATATCAAATTAAAGAATGAACAGATAAAGGAATAAGGGATGGAATGCACTGGAGACCAAGTAGGATGCATTGTTCAGCCTGAGAACTAGTGTCTAAGATGGTGGAGTAAGAAGAGTAAGAGATGTGATATCTTACTTGTGATATCTTACTTACACTATCTTGTGTAGAGAAGGTTCAACACATCAACAGATCTTTAGCATTTTCTTAAGTCATTTATACACTGGAACTTTCAATAAAACTGATTAATATAGTGTTTTCATGATGCAATTTTTGTTTTTTGCAATGTTTGCAAATAATCAATTATCTAGCAAAAATCAGCAACTTTCACATAGCAATCACATTTTTCGTCTTAATTTTGCTGTTGCTCAGTTCTCTACAGTCATATTTCAACATAAAAAAGGTTCAGGCACTTTGTTACAAAACTTGTAATTTAATTTATTTGCATTTTGAGTCACCATTTTCTATACAAAATTACTAAATACATATTAATATGTTGAAATTTTATGAAAATAAAATCTAAACAAGATATTGTGGCTGAAAAAACGTTTTTCTAAATGTTGTAGTTATGCCCCTACAATATTTAGTTGTTACAATCAATAATAAAATATAACATATTTATGTACAGTACTGTATGGAGTTTTTGCCTACAGACAAAAACAGGCATTTTGTTGAACGGGGGTTTGAGAGAAACCTGAGAACAACTCGTTCAGTCCACTAAACTTATGTGACCCTATGTAATAGAGTTTTTGAATTTAACTTCAATTGATTTCACTTACTAAACACACATTTGAAGCAAAGTTTTAATCTTTCAATAAGTTTACTCCAAACTTATTGTAATATTTTCGAGTATCTGTTTTTGGATAAGCATCTTTTGCTTTCCAGAAGCTATAACTTTTAGCCAACTTTTCAAACAATTTTCAATTGGTTTGAAGAAAACGACCAAATAATGTCGCTCTTAAAAGCCTCTTCTTGCATCTCTAGCCATATAGTGTAGTGACTATCCAAAACCGGCTTGTATGCTTGTATGCTCGTATCTTAAAAATTACTCAATATAAGGTTCTGTGTATGAATATTACATTATCAGTTATTTATTACTTAAGATACTATAAAATAGTATAATCAGACTTTAATCAGTCAGTGTTTTTGAACTTTTTCCAAAAATGAGTTTTTTGTATTCCAGTAGAAAAAATGTGTTGTAAATATGTTGTTCAATTGGACATTTCACGGTTTCAGTGTAGATTCAATACAAGAGCTACAAGGTCATCTCCAAATCAGGGATTTAGTTTCACCTGTAGACACTCACAAACTTGCAACCTAGCATAACCTCTCAAATAAGTTTATCACTGGCTACGATGTATTTCAGCTTTCAGAAAGGGATTATTCGGTTGATGGAAGTTGAATGCATTGTTCATTTACAACAATGACCGAAATTTAGAGTATCCAGTTTTTGGTTCCTTGAATATTTAAGTAAGCTGTTAATTTAACAAAAGCGGTTGCATTCATAATAAATTCCAGCTTATAATTCAAAGATCTGACTCTATATTTTAATCGTTAAAATTCCTCCTCAACTTATACAGAACTGAAGCTTTTTAGGACACAAGTTCTAGTGGATTCAGGTTTAAGAAAACCATCACAAACCAATAGGTTTTATGATATATAGGAATTTAGATACAAAATAGTAAAATATTAGTAATGTTATTCAATGTGAGATGAACCAAACTCAAATTTCCATTCGTCGCCATTCAAACTTTCATTGTAAGAATTTTATCTTAGAATAATTTTATTTAGAATTTAAATTTTTTTTCATGATATCTGATGATGACCTCACACTTCAATAATCGATTTGTCAAATATTTTATCATTAATCTTTTCTTTTTTGGACGTAAATCATGATTGCTGGCCACCACAATAAGGAAGTCTTGTTTTTCCAG
Organism: Watersipora subatra; assembly: GCF_963576615.1. Lineage (NCBI taxonomy): Eukaryota > Metazoa > Bryozoa > Gymnolaemata > Cheilostomatida > Watersiporidae > Watersipora > Watersipora subatra. The sequence goes on from NC_088713.1 coordinate 61,614,820, forward strand.
TCCTGTGGTCTCCACCTAAATCGTCTCCTTTTATTTTTGATTGATCATTGTTGTATTGCTGATGGCACCAAAAAGCTTCGGCATTTCTATTGACAACGCAGTTGATAATCTGATGCCATTTCTTTAGTTAAACCTTGCCCATCTCCGATGCCGATTAAAATACACTTTGCACACAATTTACTATTTTAAGTAAAACATGTGTCTAAGAAAATCTTAGCTAAGTTTTCAAGTGTCTTTAAGACTTACATGCTGTTTATAAGCCGTCTGTAAGCTGACCGTTTGGTTATACAGCATTTAATGAACAACAGGAGCCTTGACTAGGATACCTTGACTAGCACCTGCTTCCGGCTAATTCACTATATGTGACAATGGCTAGCAAATGTCTATTAGTTATGTACACATGTCACTAGCATTTTGTAAAAGGTTGCTGGATCTTTAACAGATTTATTCGTCCACTAGTAGCTGATTGTGATTAATATTTGCTCTATTCAGAGGCGTTTCTGTTCAAAGCCTTATTTTGATGTAGGGAAAAATATTGCACGGCAGAAGATTTGAACTCGTACATTTGGCTTGGTAGTGAGGCACCCTACTATCTGCACCAATCAAGCGCTTTGCTGCACTTTGGAACAATTATGCACGTAGTTAATACACATGACAGTTTCTCATAATGGATCGGACTGCCAGGGCACTAAAATTATTAATATTTTTAATATGCACTTGAGGTCAATTTTGATCAATAGAACTTTTAAGAGGTATACATCATATTATTCTACAAACTATTTGAACGATTTTTCTTCATTTATTTTACCCTCAAGTAAAGCTTAAGATTTAGTTAAGTGTACTGTGTACTGTATGTTATATGGAACCTTGGGACTGGCCAATCTATTGCTGATACGACGAGGACTACAAAACTCAAGATCGCATACAAAATTTTTATAGGACGACCAAGACAGGCTAAACACTAGTGATGAAAGAGAGGCTAGCAATCATAGTACTGAAAACTGAACATTAGTACCTAAGCGAGACAAGACAACTGCTGTATTGAAACCTAAGTATACATAACTTCAAGAGAAGACAACTAGTGTGAGAAGAACAAAAACTTAAAGATACACAAATTCGCGGAATTCAATTGATAGATCAGAGAGCTTTTTTTAACCAAAATAATATATTTGCTGAAGACAACAAACGAGAATGCGCATAAGACTCTGTCACACCTTCTAAGTTCAGTAGAGTATCCCTATGTTTTTGTTAGAATTCATTTCAATAATTGTATGATTATATTGAGTTTTTTGATGATTAGCAGTAAGTGTGGCCGTGCTAAAAATTTTTCATTTTCTCTCAGATAGTCTGCGGGTAGCTCTGCAAGTAGCAGATGCCCATAAGACTATTGATCTCAAAAATACAATGAAGTTTTGAAAACAAATATTTGAGTGCCCTAGCAATAGGTTTAGAGCATATGTGTGTAAAGTATAAATCTAATCATTGATTTGAGCCATAGAGTGTCCGGGCTTTACAACTCATGCAAAAATACTGCTAGTTACTACTAACATGCTTGAATGATTGTGTGACAGGTCAGGGTGTGTAACAATTGTAAGCAAATTTATTCCAGAGTTTTTCCAAGTTGCCTCGATGATATATAGTTAGTGGGCTTAGCATCATGTTTGGCTTTCCGGGTTCGATTTTGGTGCTGCAAAATTGTTTTGCTACCAATGGCCCCTTTCTGGTGTGGCTCTTATTATAGTAAAGATTTGCATTAGTTAAAGTTACTAGCTTACGTTACTAGCTCAAGATACTGAGAACTATCAAGTAAAGAAATTTAGCCAATCACAATTACATCATTTGCCACAGTTTTTAAGTTGTTTTAAAACTTGAATAAATTTGTAACGTTAAAAGTAAGAAATATTTTTCAACAATCTGATATAACTATTTTTGAGTTTTCAAATATTTGAATTATGTGTTGCTTAGAGACAGTCAGAAATAAACTAATGCTTTTATTTATAAGTTAGAATGGTAGATATTTTATATGTTGGTTAAAAATGGAAACCTCTTGTATGAACCATGCAATGCCTGGAACTCATCTAGTCATTAATATCCACCATTTCATCATGAAGAGGAACTATTGTTTGTATATAAGATATTATGAGGATTATCTGTTTATCTAAATATGGTTGCCATACAGAGAAGGCAGGAACAACTTCCCATGTACCTTCAAATTTCTGTAGGTATGAAATCGGCTGAAAATCAAGTTTTATCAGTTACCAGTATCATGCACCAAACAGGCATTATAGTCCTCTTGTCATCTGGTTTTTTAATATCTTACTATTTTTAAATAAACAATATTTAAATAATTTAAATAAACAATAAACTATTGTTTGTTCTTAATTGCAGTGTACAATTAAAAGACTTACGTACTGTCATACCGTACTGCAGTGAATAATTCTGACAAACTTGAGTTGATAACTAAAAAGCAAGCGGGATCTTATGAAAAGGAACTTTATGAAGCGAATGACCCTATGAATGAGAATAGCTACTGAATAAAAATCTTCGGTCAGACTTGAGCAATTGCTCAGACTCTGTTGATGACTCACAGAAGGTAGCCCTAGTGTTTTAACATCAGCTGCAATTAATATTGTTATACTATCATTGATACAAAAGTGTTAGTTTTTATTTACATCTGGTCACCCAAACTAAAACTATTAGACTAGATAATCGTATCCTGTTGCATGTTACCATAATAATATGCAACAGCTCATTGTTATTGTAATGTAGGAGTAGGAACTTTTTTCTAGTAAATATTTCAAATTGGGATATTACAGATTAATAGCTCTTGTTCTGATTATCACAGCAAATTTTTTATTACCCATTAAATAAACAAGTCTGTAATTAAGTCTAGTGCTCGTTTTATTACCTGAGACTAAGTACCTCAATGTATTGGTGTCAGTTCTGATGCATATCTCTTTTGGGATGTTTCTGCTTCTTCTTACTAGCAATAGAGAACTCGAGTGTTTCATCAAACAAAAGTTTCCATAAACTGCTACTTACTTGGGTTGTACATATATATATTCTATACACTAAGAGTTTTAATGTATTGTAATATTATCTGAGGAAATAAAACCCATTTAGTTAAACTATATCATCAAACTGGCTATTATTAATCTCCTCTAACTCCGCCAGTACATAATTTTAAAAATTTTATTCAGATAAACTTAACTTGAACTATGGGACAGCCAGTTAAGTCAGCCAATTACAAGGCTGTATAACTGGCTAATCATGAAGCTGCAGTAATAAACACCTCCTATTGCTTCATTCAACACCCAATCAATTCATCATTGTTCACTATTTGATAACTCCTAATCAGCTCAGTCAATCATGAGACAGATCACTTAGATCATCATTATTGCATTTAGCTACAAGCTACTAAGAGCGATGTAGTAGCCAGAGCGGGTGACAAACCAAATAGGAGCAGGTAAGTATAACTTATCTATCAAATTTGCATATGTTGATATTGTACTTACGGGAAATGATAAAGAGATCGGGGGAGAGACTGATTCAGTGTGATTATAAAATAATTCTGACCTCTTGAGACTATTATTTTTCACCCTGATAAGACTCAAATGTTCTATCATGTGGTAAGGTCAATTTAAGGTCACGGAGGCTCTTGTCTTCTTCTGCCGTCATAATCAGCCCAGCCAACACTTATAATAATTATGGCAGATATTTTACGTTTATCTTATGAATAGAGTGAGGACCTCTGAAGCTGTAGTTTGTTTACTTGTCCTGCTTTTATTCTGGTCAGAACCAGCTGCAGTCTACTGATTGCGTTTATTATTTAGTCTTTTAGGAAATTAGTGTTCAACGCAGGAGACTGCAAACACTTTCGCGCAGAAGCTAAATTTATTATTACTACTATTTTCATGGTTTTACTGTATTTATTTTCACCTGGTTAATTTATAATAAAGCAAATAACAGCAACGTTGATGCCTTATTTTTCAGATCTGCCTGAATATCACATTCTTGGCCTTTTTTATACTCTTTAAATATTTGGGGTTCACCTGCAGTCACTCCGCTATGGTAAGCAGTTTTCTAGGTAAGCAGTTGTTTGAAATTTTGTCCTCATTTCTTTATCATACTTTATGATGTGAAGCAGCTAACACTGTGCAAAATTTTTGTAGCAGTTATAGACGGAAGTCTTGTTAAGGAGTTATTTCAGAGATCGAAAGATAAAAATTCCTTCCTTGAGGGTAGCTGTAGAAAGCACTCAACCAGCTAAGTTACTTAAGCTACTGCTAACTCTTACAGTAGACTTATACACAGCTGTGATGATAGCTGCAGATGGAGCTCACACAGAAGCATGTCGTCTGCTTCTCTCTCCCATCAGAGGAATGGCAGATGAGTTGTTCTGGATGAGAAAGATGGATGATGAAGCTACAGCTCTACATATTGCTGCAAGAAGAGGATACAGTGAGTGTGTAGAGATACTGCTCGACACAGTCAGTGCTGAGAAGAAGTACAAGTTTGTTGCTGAGAAGAAGGAAAATGGTGACACAGATGTAGTATTGGTTGCAGGGTATGGAGGGAGAGAGTGTACAGAGTCTCTCCTTAACACCTTCTCCTTACAACAGAGAGACTCACTAATGGAAATACAGAATAAAACTTCACCACTGCACTACACTTTGAAGCAAAAAAAGGAAAAACAACTGCTTTGAAGGTAATGCTAGGATCCATGCCTTCAGTGACAGTCGCTTCACTCCCTAATATAAAGAATACCTTCAACAGTACACTACTGGAAAATGCTGAATATTGGGGTTAAAGGAAACATCAGAGCTACATGAGAAATGGCAGAATGATCCAATAGGTGAAGGTAGGATTGTTATACAGTGTGATACCAGCTAATCACTAGAAATGCTCCACCGGATAACTTAATTTAGGCTTAATTTACTTTTATGAACTTATATAAGCTATGGGACTTTGTGGGCTTCCAATTCTTATGCTATATGCAAGTAGTAACTTCTAACATAATGTTGAACTAAGGTTGATATACATATTCACTACGTTTCCATGATGCACAGTTCTTCAGAGTTTCGCTATCTCTGAATCATGGAAACGACATCTTCGCAATGAAGTCACTGCACACTGATCAGTGCGAAGACAGCGCAAGTTCGCATCAAGAAAACAGCGATTGCGCAGTGGCAGAGCATAGCTCTCATGCCGCGAAGACGGATTCTTCGAGGGCCATAAACTAGTACAAAGGTTATCCCGCTAATCTTTTTTTTCTATTCTTCCGATCTTCTTTCATCTAAATTTAATTATGGTCTGCATTCACGAGGATGATGAGGTGTTTATTTTCCTGGACTTTGTTATCGATGCCAACACTTTTTGAAAAAAGGTGATAAGTCCTAAATTAACTTTTAAATAATATATTACTTAAAAATACTTGTTAAAAAAATACTGCTATGTAAAATTTGTGTTAAGGTTTGTAAAACCTTGTGAATTTGTATTGTAAATAAAAGTATAATGACGACAGAAGCATAAAAAGACCGTTTCTCATGTTCGGTATCCGTGATCGATTCTATTTTTCCATCAGGCTATTCGATTTATACAATTTCTCTTCTGGCTAATTTGCTGAAAACCACTGCGCAGCATGGAAACGTACAATCCCCTCGACTTCGGAGAGCGCTGCGTTGCAGTACTACGCACCATGGAAACATAGTGATTATGCTGGCACTCTTAAAGCAATATTTTTTGCATTTTTGAAATACTTTATTCTGTCTGCCGCTGCATAGAATCATGAATAGACAGTATCATATTGATATTGTTGCAGTTATTATCCGCATCTCTATATATATTTCTCAAAGTTGGTCGTACATGCACTCGTGTAAGCGACATTGTGATTGTCAAGCGATAGTTATTATTTCAGCATTGCGACCACGCTTTATGATGCCTCTGTTAAGCAGTATTTTTAGGAACCAAGTATATGCAACACAATGCTTCATGTTTTTTTCGTTATGGCAATTTGCTCCGCTCAACGATATCAACAATAATTTATCTCAAACTTGAAAATTGGCAGTTTGTGTACTGATTATATACGTTATTAAAAGATACACATCGCTGAACTCGACATGGTGAGTTATCCGTTTTTTAATATATCCTGTATCTGCTATAATAAAAACGATTCGCAAACGAATAAATGATAAAGTTTCTTCTAAAAGCTTGAAGTTTACTAAAAATTCCTAAAAGTATATTTGTAGGAAACTAAATTCATTTAAGTTTGATTCAGCGTTTATGTTACACGTCTGTCTCGAAAGTAAGAACTCTCCACATAGTACCTTGTAATGTTAAATGATATTTCAGATCATAACCACAAAATGCACTAAAGCCATTATAGTTACTTATAGTTTTTATACCGCTCTATCAGTTTGTGTACTGATTATATCTGTTATTAAAAAATACACATCGCTAAACTCACGATGGCAAGTTATCCGTTTTCCAGTATGTCCCGTATCTGCTATAATAAAAACGATTCACAAACGAATAAATGATAAAGTTTCTTCAAAAAGCTTGAAGTTTACTAAAAATTCCTAAAAGTATATTTGTAGGAAACTAAATTCATTTAAGTTAGATTCAGCATTTGTGTTACACATTTGTCTCGAAGGTAAGAACTCTCCATGTAGTACAGTGTAATGGTAAAATATATTTCAAATCTTCTTTTTTTCATATTTTCAGATTTCAGAACAAACTTCACTAAAGTCAATATAGTTACTTATAGTTACTAAGGTTACCATAGTATTTTGGTACTATTTTTAATGATGATGACTTTTACCAGGAGGTTATTGCGTTAGATATTGACTATTGGTTTCTATACCACTCTATGTTCGTCTATAGCCTACGGTATTTTCACATGCCAACACTGAAATGAACTGAAATCATATAATTGTATACCAAATACACATATGTAGTTTTTGATTGTAATCATAGGAAAATAGACTATATTTAGCCATTACTCGCTAATGATTTCACATTTACATTTAATCAATGTTACATTTTTATTTTTTCTTCTATTTTATTTTACCAAAACACTTCTATAAAGTTATAAGATTTTAAACTTACAGTTGTTTGAAAACCTTTGCAGTCTTTTTTATTTTCTCTCCTAATTTATTTCACCAACACAAAACACTTATCTCATAATACGTAGTTTGAAAGTTAGAATGGCAAATGTTGTTATATGTTAAATACAAATCTATTTTCGGTCGACATACTTTTTTATTACCAGGGCATTGATAGGTAGCACAGCTAGTATAGTTATAAAAATAACATCGCTCCATGTTCTGTTATCCTGATATATGTTATATATCAAGTTGGTGTCATGATGCCATGAATTATTTCATCATAATTTTTAATCCACTTTTTATTAAGCACCATCTTTATATGGAGCCTTTATTAATATTATCCTAATAGTATTATCCTGATACACTGTCAGAAAATGAGCCTCTTGGTTTTGCATTGGTTTATCATAGATGTTGAAATCATAATTTTGATATATGTGACCCAGGCAGTCAGAATGTACAATCGTGCTAAAATCACATTTTTGAGTTGTTTAAAGATTTAAAATCAGCAAATTCTGAGGATTCTAATGCATTTTAATTTTTTAAATCGGTTTATTTATGCCAAGGTTATGCAAGATTTAGTAGAGAAGGTCTCGTGATGAGCTAAAACTGTTGTTTTGAGTTTAATCAGGATAAAGTTGGTGATTCATGAACTTTAACTCATGGTATTTGTTTACAAATCAAAATGCCATAGCAACCAACCACTTAATCTCAACCTATATTGATGAAACCTGGCATTCTCCACAATAAAACCATGAAAAAGATGATCATTGCATTATTATTCCAGTTCGATTGACGGTTGACCTCCCAATGGTCATGGTAAGGTTAACAATATAATTATGTGGCTAAAAGCTCACTGTCCTGGAGATATTCATTAAAAGGGTATACTTCAAACTGGGCACTTCTCATCAAGCTATATTGCTATGACTGCATCTAATGACAGGCCAACAGCTTAACAAAGAGTTGGAAGTATATTCAGAATTGTCCACCTATACAGAAGGTCATGGTAAGGTCAATGAAAAGTAACAACAGAGGGCATCAGTATGCGGAAATATTAACCCAACTCATCAAGTGACCATTCAATCTAGAGCTCTTTTTATGTGGTTTACTACTCACAGAGTGTAGCACGAGTACGCTGCAGAGATTTATTGTAGCGCATTGGAGGGGTTTGTTTGTTATGCTAGTGGTCATTTGTCTCAACACAACCATATCCAATGTTTCCTTCGGTAATTCTTGATACTAGTGTTGAGCCGGTATCTAATTTAGTGCCGGATCGGATATCCTTGCACATTTTTATCGGTTTTTTCGGTATCGATATGCTCGGTATTCACCATCTTCAGTATCCTTTGCCAACTAAGAAAGTTCGGTATTGTCGGTACTATTGTTCGGTATGTGGTTATCAGTGTGTCTTTAAATGGGTTAAACTTTAAATCATAACTGTCTCGAACCATTTTTATCGTTGTGCAAAGAGTAGCCTTTGCAAAGAGACATTCTTTAGTCAGCAGTATATTGTTACGGCAAAAAGACTCCTTGTTTTAGAAAGCCAAAGAAAAAAAGAATGATGGAAATAAAATTTTATGATAGATGTTTTTATTGTTTAATCTATTAAAAATATAGTTATTGATACAAACGTTATGTATAATAAAGAACAGATAGATAATGGCAATGGGCTCTCTTTGTTAAATATACTGAAACAGTTTAAAAAACTCTTACTATCGCATATTGTAATCAGGTAATGTAATCACATAATTATACAAAGTCCAATTAAAGTCCAGTCCCTTTAGAGTCTTTATACGTCTTCCCATCTGTATAGAACTCCCAAACCTTTGAGGCTGGTGGTATTATCAATGTAACGTAATATAATAGTAGATACAGTAAGCATGGAAATCTTTGTTGAGTTTGTTCGCCAATGCGTGCTGAGATTAGCATGTTCGTCATGAAGCGTTTTAAAAATCTCTCCAGATATCCGAATAACCATTTACCGGTAGGCTTTTACGGATAAATACCGATCATATCAAACCGGCCGCGGATACCTAGCTGACACCGAAAGTGATTTGTTTCCTCAGATACCGAGAATCCCTCGGTATCGGAAAGAGCGGATAACCCAATACCGGCTCAACACTACTTGATACGCAGTTCTAATGAGGTTTAATTGTTCAGATGACATACAACTAGCGCATAATACCCTACATTTGCACTCACTTATTGGTTTGATGTCAACAGCTAGAATTGGAATGCTATCAGCAGTGATAGGCTGATCGTTATTCTCTGTCATTTGATTTGATTCATTCCCATTGTCGTTAACAGCCACATATTGCGTAAGCAGCTGTATTTCTAAGGTTGCCCTATTATCAGAATTCTCATCATCGCTTTATCTATGATCTGAGGCAGCTGACTCTGATTCTATGTGGAAATACTCATCTCGCATCAACTAGCCGTAATTTTTGTGATGGTTTATTTTGTTCTAGCTTGTAGCATTAAAACATGAAATAGCCACATACATGCGCGCACCCGCAGTTAGAGCCTATATTTATGATCTAGGGTTATGAAAAAATCCATAGCAACCACCGATATGGGTATAGTTGAATGGCACTTCTGGCTTTATGATTGGTCAGACACAAAAATAAACAAGACCATGTGAAAGAACAGGGTTGAATGCACTATAATCCACTGTTTACTAAAACAGTGACGGTGAGTCATATAATAGCGTAAAGCACCCTTAGCGCTATTGTGAACAATGCAATTACCGCATGATTGTACATTCTGACGGCCGGGGTCACATATAGTAAAAAGTAATATATGCATAAATAAAATATATGAATACCTTGAATGGCTAGTTGGCTTAGTTAATCATTTGTTGAATTATCTGTTCTCATGAACTAAGTTACTGCATAGTCTCTGTTGTGACATTTTTATTAAAAGTTAAAACTATCATATTGTAGTTTTTGCATTCGCAGGCGACAAAATAAGAGATCTCTAGTTGGCAGACAAGCAAAAGACCAAAGGTATGTTTTATTATCAACATAGCATGTGTTGGCTAATTGTCTTCATCATCAATATCTAGAAGTTATTCTTCTGATAATATCAGCAACAGTAACATGCCCCGTGTTGTTACTGACACATAACTTTTCCATTGCCAAACTTTCCATCAGTTTATCCCAACCTGACTTTGCTATTTATTAAATATCAAACCATTTCTATGTGAGACTCAGTTTTTACTCTCACTACATTAACTCAGGGTGTAATGTTAGATGGTTCTCAATCAGAACAATAGCTGTTTGACTTTTAGATCAACTTTAGTTTGGTCTACAAGGTTTGGCAAGCTATTTTTGCTAACTGCTGTCATTGGTAATATGCAAACACAGGTTCTGGGATAATAGATTTTGGGTGATTGTTAGTGATTGCTTTTTTCATCCTTCCGTTTATTTTAAACATGTGTAGTAATTATTATCACACTGTTTTCTATATAGGATTGTGAATGCTTGTAAATATGATTATGCTTCAATTAATATACTGTCTTTGATAAAGGTAATAAAATCCCATCAATTGAATTGTGACCTGCAGTGGGGTGGCCCTGGGACGATATGCAAATTTCACTTTCGCGAGATCATGCAATGCTTGAAATTAATTAGTCTCAATAATGCCCCTCAATATCACAATAAAAAAGAGAGCTAGTGCATAATATAATCAGGAAAATATAGTAACGTACTTGGAATCTGAGCTGTTTATCATAGAAATAATCTGTACATGGAGAACTAATTACACTGATTACTTGCTCATCATCATTGGTTTGTTAGAGTTGTCCTACCTTTGCCTGCCACTCGCGTCATTATCGTAGTTGATAAATAAGTGGTAAGAGCACACAACACTGAATATGGAAATTGTGACATCATAATTCCCGAGGTTATACCACTGAACATTTTTGCGGTAGAGCTCTGGAGAAATCTTATAAACACCAATCAATGTTTGTCTCACCATGTCAAATAATGCCTCATTTGAACCTTTAAATACCTTTAAATGCTTTGAATAAGCAAATTCGCTATATTCAATTGACAGGTGATTATCTTAGAGAATATTTTCTATGCCTAGCAGCCGAAGCCTCTTTGCCAGTTTTAAATACTTGTAATGTAAGATGGTCAGTCAAGAGTGTTACCTTGCACAAAAAATATAGAACCACAGAAACACAATTAGATTTTATAATTTTCATTTTTATTAAACTTTCATTTTAATTACAATTAAATAATTTTATATATGTCATTAGTTTCTGTTGAAACAAAGGTATTCATCCCAATTTTTGCAAATAATTTTATTTTCACAATTATTTTAACGTGTATTAAAAATTATAATGATTGTCCGATATCAGTTTTGGAAGAAAACATGAATATTTTTTGCAATGAAACCATAAACTACTATGCCCTATGATCGCAAAAAAGCTCGTAGAAAATAGATTTAATTACAGTACCTATTATTCTTCAAAACACCAGACCACTCAGATGATGTCATACATGTATGTCAACTGAGCAGGCAAACTACTAATAACTGTATCCCACAGTAATGTATACATTTATGTATATACTTATTCTGATTTGATGAAACAAATCAATCGCCCACATATAAAACAGAAGGAGATATATGATAATTAATTTACTATCTAATCCAAAAATAGGCTTATACAAAGTAGAAAAAAGCCTCCATGCACACGATCTCAAGATACAACAAAACATTGAGTATGTGTCATGGGAGAAGATTGATATTTAATAATTGTTTTTTTTGTGTTTCTTTTGAGTGATTTACTATAATGGTTCGATTGTTTTATGCCTAATGGTTAGCGTCTGAACCTTGAGTTCATTTTCTCCCAAAACAAATTTTTACCGCAGACAAAGTGGCACTTCTACCCACCAGAATTAGACTGCTGCTATAAAGCAAAATTGAAACAGCAACTCAACGGAGAATGGCACTGCTATAATTCTCTTTGATATTCTTTTGATAGGTAATGTGCTGTTGCAATAATGAGCCCAAGTATCAATGTTCACAAGTAGTATTGAGATTGCAAGGCCTACAACTATTTGTAGGCAAATATCCAATAAGCAACAATAACATGCCAGTGGTTTGTTTTCAAGTGGCTGTAAACTATATTTCCTTTAGGAGATCAAAAGCAATAATTATTGTGTCAATACTCGCTTGCCAAAGCAAAAATAACAATGCACTTGCATACTTAGCCCTATTACATGTAGTTAAGGCCTCTCTAGGCTCAATAATGATGTGCATCTACGAGGCGTGTAGGGACGAGGCGTGTAGTGACGGCTCCTTCTGTTGACAGAGGCTGAATATACTCTTATCTCTGTGCTTCATAGCTTTCTGGCTTTCCACCTCTTTGGGTAAGTTGCGTCTGCTGTGTTTCCTTGTGAGTTGATCATCTGCAGGCTGTTAGCTGTAGACTCTTTTATCTTATATTAGCCTCCCTCTATGCGCCCTATTTTGCTGCTTGGCTCACTGCCAGCTTCTAGCTGTTTTCTCTGGCTCACTGCCAGTTGTAGTTTCCTTGGCTTGCTGCCAACTCCTCCTTATACAATTATTCTCAGATTATTGTCAAATGTCAATGGAGTCTTAAAACGTTTTCATAATGTCTCCTTGTAGTGTCTTCGATGTCAGCCAGCATTTTTTTCTGACATTTGATATCTCGCACTTTGACTGCTGACATCTTATGTGAATCTATGACAATTTGGTACGCCCTTGAATTAAAGTAAGTCAAAAATTTGTATAAGATTGGCCGTAACCTGAAAACCGTCAATAGCTGCTAATGAAAAAATAGATTTTGGACTTTATACCAATAGATCGTACATGTATAATACTTATCCCGAGACAGTTATAATTATTTATCTTACTTGAAGCTAAAGACATATCCATATTTCATGCAATACATTCTATAGTCATCACATTAATTTTGTTTTTCAAGGCATTAAAATTCATGCTAGTGATATTATGATTTCACAAAGTCATATTATCTATAATAAATGGTTTTATAAGCTATATTTATAAAAGTCTTGTGAATATTTGATTCGTTTATGACTGGTTGAACGTTTGATGTATGTATGTTCTTGCTTGTGTTTGTCTCTTTGAAAAGATGTTTGCTCTGTAGAATAACCTTTAGTAATTTTGATGATGTACTGTCTTCCTTCATACGTAGTAATGACATCATACATGGTCATACATCCACCAAGCTTTTTAATGTCTCTCATCAGCTGTAATGGGTAGATGACTTCTATGCTTGATAAATAGGAAAAAAGAATTAGTACATTATTTAATATGCTGTCTGTAGCAGCGGGGTGGGATTGCCTCTTCTTTCAGTTTTTCCATGTTTCTTACACTGGCTGTCATAGCAATGCTTCCAACACAGATGCAATCCTAGCTCGGCAGTTTTTCAAGCTGACCTGATCACGCTTCCATCACTGATGCAGTCCTATCTCCGCAGTCTGACACGCTCACCCGCTAGAGCTTCCGCTACTGATGCAGTCCTAGCTTGGCAGTTTATAACATCTTTGTTTTAGCGCTACAATATCTGTGATGCTAACCCTAGAGTGATTGCTGTTTTCTGTTTTTTTCAAACTTTCAAACTTTTCAACCTTGACATATGTCACATAGAAAATAATTGCATTGCTTGAGTTTATGCCTAATATTTGTATTTTTTGCTAATTTTTATTTTTGTCTGATGTTAATTTTCGTATTTTACGCCAATTTTATTTTTATTGTATGCAAGCAATCTCAAATTAGTCTTTAGAAACTATGAAACTCATGAACAACAATCATTTAAACAATGTATCCATAGCAGCCCAAACACTCAGTAAAATAACTAAGTATTGCAAACATTCTTGGCTCCCCAATAAAGGTAATGTGTTCAATAACAGCAAATATGCCTGATCACCATTTGTATTTAACTTGCAAAATTCTGGCAAAAATCTAATTAAAACGTACTCTTTTTAAACCTCCTGTTTGAAATGAGCCTTTACAAGTGATTAAATTAGAACGGGCGACAGAGACCAAAAGAGTAAAATATTACTATCTTTTTTACTGCTAGACATCATGAGAAAAAGTGAGAGCCAGTTAAGTCATTTGGTCAATTGCTACCCTAATTTTAATACGTACCCGAGGCCAATTTTGATCAATATAATTGTTATGAGGCAAACATCATATTCTACAAACTAATTGAACCATTTTTCTCATTTTATTTTATCTCCAAGTGAAGCCTATTATTTTTTAAAGTAAAATGTGTACTGTATGTTATATTGAAGTTTGGGACCGGCCAATCTGTTGTTGATACGACAAGGACTACAAAATTTAAGATTGCATACAAAATTCATTTTAGACGACCAAAAGAGGCTACCAACTAGTGATAAAAATAGGCTAGCATTCATAGTAGTGAGGAGTGAACATCAGTACCTAAACAAGGTGAGACAACTACTGTATTGAAAGTTAACAATACATATATTCAAGAGAAGAAAACTAGTGTCAGAAGATGTGTATGTGTGTACGATCTAAAGATCATGCACACATTTGCTGTATTAAGTTGATCGGTTAAAGAGCTTTTATCTGAACCAAAATAATATAGTTGCCTGACACTACAAGCTGCAATGCACATAAGGCTCTGTTACACCTTCCAACTGTAGTGCAATATCTCTATGTTTTTGTGTGATCTTAAAAGAAAGCATTTTTTTCTATCAGTTGATATGTTGTTTGATGTGTTACACGATCTCATTGCCAAGATATTTGAAGATTAAAATCGATAAAATCTGATCATGGTAAAAACGCTCAGACCACAAAAACGTGCCCAGACTTGCCCAAAATGATGTCACGCGTTATACAACCTGTCTCTATCTCTCGTATTCACATCGGCTATTTGCAATAAAAGTCTAGTCCTACGCGGCTTTATTGGCATATATCTTATTTTGTATTTGCTCATGTTGGCTAGAATAACATTTTAAATCCAGTTACAGGTGCATTATTATGAATGTTTCAAAGGCATATAACGAAAATAGAAAATTCGTTCTACTCACTTTCTCAAAATGTTGTGTAAACATTTGGGTAGCGACTGCCAATTCTACCGGTCTATGGTAATTCTGTCAAGCAAACTATGTAGAATAAGGTCCTTGTATCAGCACAGTTCTGCGGCTACCCATACTATCGATATACAGCCTCCCATAAGTCCCGCCCACCTCATGTCCTTCGCTTATTCTTAAGGCGGGGCTGTATATCATTGCCTACACCGACTATACTAGTTTTTTACTACCGTAAGTAAGCAAGCCATGTCTTAGTAAATAATATACATAGGGATAGAGTTTTAAGGATGAGAAGTCTACTGCAAACTGAATTTGAACTCACATTCTCCAGTTCTGCGGACATCCATGTACCATATCCAATTCACTACAGTATTCTGCAAATCATGCTTTGCATTATCTTCAACAACATTATTTCATTATATAATTTTACAAGCAAAAATATTTTCATCTCAACATAAAGCTTTTATTAAAAATATTCATCAAGTCGTGGCCACTCACATAGTTTTATCTGATACAATAAGACATATTCATCTGCTGCAACAAACTCAAACAAAACATCATGGTTTATGCAGCACATATTCAAGTCTCTCTTTCCCCTTTATGGCAGTTTCCACACTGTTAAAGCTGCTTCGGCTGGTGGAATGACATAAACATTCTGTAATCAGTAAAACAAATGCAATAAATATGTGTCATTCATAGATATGTCATTCTAAAGCGTATCTAATGAAAGCTTTCAAATTGGGAACTAAATAGAGAGTGTGTGTAATTTTAAAAACGAATAATTGTTTAAGAAAGGCACAAGTATGCCAAGCCAACGATTCAAAGCTTTGGTTTTGGAAATTAAAGATTTGCATTGATCAATCAATTTTCTTCACTTTCTACCAGTGAAAAGTAAACATCTAATGTAAAATCATAAAACTAATTTACTAGATAAAGCTGCCACAGAAAGTTTGAAGCAAATGTAGCTAGGTGAACCGATAAAAAAATATAAAACGATGATTAGTGATAGCAAAAAGTTATAATTTTATTAATTATTACATGTATTAATGAGTACTAAAATATTACCTTTAGTATATTCATCAATCTAAGCCATTGTATAGCTAGATGCTAAAGATTAAAAAGAAGCCATCAAGAACTCACTGTACATACGTATCTCGCACGCGCAGGAAATTACATTTTAGCCTCAAACAGGGAAATATAATCTGAATGTAAACACAACAGGAAACTCTATAGGAGACTCAAAGTAAAAGATAAATTTACCTCCATTCTCTGATCTTCCTCCGTAAAACTTTAACTACCTGATGCCAAGAAAATTCGGAGTCACCTTCGCAGAAACTTTATAGCAATTTTACAATTAAATGTATGTTGTTCGCGAATAAAACGTGTCGATCGAGTAATTAATTAAAGTAACGATGTTAATTAATTTAGTAAATATCGATGTCCATGCAATTTAATGATAGAGTAAAATCCCTAAATTTGAGATCACAGACAACACGTTTTACGAGTGATAACATTTATTATGGCCTATATAAAAATTTTGCGCTGATGATTGGCTAAGAAAGTGACCTCATATTTATCGCTCGTGGTTTCTTTTCAGATGTATTGCTTGTGACGTCATAAAAGAAGCACCCGCTGGAACGTCATCTTTTTAAAAGACGGCCCCATTCAAACGCATATATCTTTGGACAGAGTTGGTCTACAAAGACCAAAATTGCATCAAATTGTAGCTGATTTTTTAGCCTTTTTTGAGTCTTAATTTCATTAAATTGAATTTTTTGACGCAACCACATCTTTAAATAAACAAGTTTGTAATGAGACTAATTACTTCAAAGTATTGGTGTCACTTCTGTTGCATTTCTCTTCCGGGATGTTTCTTCTTCTTCTTACCAACAATCGAGAACTCGAGTGTTTCATCAAACAAAAGTTTCCATAAGCTTCTTCTTACTTGGGTTGTACATATAGATATTCTATACACTAAGAGTTGTAATGTATTATAATATTATCTGATGAAATAAAAACACATTTAGTTAAACTGTATCATCAAACTGGCTCTTAATAATCTCCTCTAACTCTGCCAGTACCTATTTTAGTAATCTTATTCAGATAAACTTAACTTGAGCTAAGAGACAGCCAGTTAAGTCAGCCAATTACAGGGCTGTAGAACTGGCCAATCATGAAGCTGCAATAATAAATACCTCCTATTGCTTCATTCAAAACCCAATCAATTCATCATTGTTCACTATTCGATAACTCCAAATCAGCTCAGCTAATCATGAGACAGCTGACATTATTATACTTACCTACAAGCTACTAAGAAACATGTAGTAGCCAGAGCGGGTGGCAAACCAAATAGGAACAAGTAAGTAGAACTTATCTATCAAGTTTTCATCTGTTGATATTGTACTTACTGGAAATGATAAAGAGATCGGGAGAGACACTGAATCAGTGTGATTATGAAATAGCTCTGACCTCCTTAGACTGTTATTTTTTACCCTGATTAAACTCAAATATTCTATCTTGTGGTAAGGTCAATTTAAGGTCACAGAGGCCGTGGTCTCCTTCCGCTGTTATAATCAGACCAGCCAACGCATGCTACGGCAGATATTTTCTGTTTATTTTGTGGATAGAGTGAGGACCTCTGAAGCTGAAGTTTGTTTACTTGTCCTGCTTTTATTCTGGTCAGATCAGTCTACTGATTGTTTTTATTATTCAGTCATTTAGGAAATTAGTGTTCAATGCAGGAGGCTACAAACAATTTTGCGCAGAAGTTAAATTTATTATTTCTACTTTTTTCATTGTTATTACTGTATTTATTTTTACCTAGTTAACTTGCAATTATAATTAAGCAAAAAGCCATTACTACTTGATAATTTATTATTACTAATTTTTTCATTGTTATTACTGTATTTATTTTTACCTGGTTAACTTACAATTATAATAAAGCAAAAAGCAGCAATGCTGATGCTTTATTTTTCAGATCTGCCTGAATATCCCATTCCTGGCCTCTTTTTATAGTCTGTAAATATTCGAGGTTCATCTGAAGTCACTCTGGTATGGTAAGCAGTTTTCTAGGTAAGAACTTGTGTGACATTTTGTCCTCATTTCTCGACCATATTTACCGTGTCAAGCAGCTAACACTGTGCAGAATTTCTATCACAGTTACAGATGGAAGTCTTTTTAAGGAGTTATTTCAGAGATCGAAAGATAGAAATTCCTTCTTTGAGGGTAGCTGTAGAGAGCACCGAACCAGTTAAGTTACTTAAGCTACTGCTAACTACCCGAGTAGACTCATACACAGCTGTGATAATAGCTGCAGAAGAAGGCCATACAGAAGCATGTCGTTTGCTTCTTTCTCCCATCAAAGGAATGGCAGATGAGTTGCTCTGGATGAGAAAGATGGATGATGAAGCTACAGCTCTACACATTGCTGCACAGAGGGGATACAGTGAGTGTTTAGAGATACTGCTAGACACAGTCAGCACTGAGAAGAAATATGAGTTTGCTGCTGAGAAGAATGAAAATGGTGACACAGCTGTAGTATTGGCTGCAGGGTATGGAGGGAGAGAGTGTACAGAGTGTCTCCTTAACAGCTTCTCCTTACAACAGAGAGAGTCGCTAATGAAGATACAGAATAAGAGCTTCACCACTGCACTACACCTTGCAGCAAGGAGAGGAAAAACAACTGTTCTGAAGGTCATGCTAGGATCAATGTCTCCAGTGACAGTCTCTTCACTCCTTAATATGAAGAATATCTTCAACAGTACTCCACTGGAAGATGCTGAGTATTGGGGTAAAAAGGAAACATCAGAGCTACTAAAAATGTGGCAGAATGATCCAATAGGTGAAGGTAGGATTGTTATACCGTGTGGTACCAGCTGCTCAATAGAAATGCTTTACAGGATAACTTAATTGAGGCTTAATTTACTCCTATGAACTTATATGAGCACTGAGACTTGGTGTGCTTCTTTTTCTTATGATGTACGCATGCTAGCAGTAACTTCTAATATAATGTTGAACTAGGGTTGGAATACATATTATTCTGGCACTCCTAAAGCAATATTTTTAGCATTTTTGAATTACTTTATTCTGTCTGCCGCTGTGTTGAATCATGAATAGACAGTATCATCTTGATATTGTGTCAGTTTTTATCCATATCTCTATATATATTTCTCAAAGTCAGTCGTACATGCATTCGTGTATTCATCATTGTGATTGTCCAGCTATAGCTATTATTTCAGCAATGCGACCATGCTTTATGATGCCTCTGTTAAGCAGTATTTTAGGAACTAAGTATATGCAACACAATGCTTCGTCTTTTTTCGTTAGGGCAATTTGCTCCGCCCTACGATATCAACAATAATTTATCTCAAACTTAAAAATTGGCGGTTTGTGTACTGATTATATACATTCTTAAAAGATATACATCGCTGAACTCGGCATGGCGAGTTATCAGGTTTTCCATTATATCCTGTATTGGCTATAATAAAAACGAAATGCAAACTAATAAATGATAAAATTTCTTTTAAAAGTTTGAAGTTTACTGAAATGTCCTAAAGTATGTTTTTAGTAAACTAAATTCATTTAAGTTAGATTCAGCGTTCATGTTACACGTCTGTCTCAAAAGTAAGAGCTCCTAACATAGTACATCGTAATGTTAAATGATATTTCAGACCATAACCACAAAATGCACTAAAGCCATTATAGGTACTTATAGTTACTAAGGTTAACATAGTATTTTGGTACTCTTTTAATAATGATGACTTTTACCAGGAGGTTATTGCATTAGCTAGTGACTATGGGTTTCTATACTGCTCTATGTATGTTTATAGCCTACGATATTTTGGCATGCCAACACTAAAACAAACTGAATTGATATAGTTGTATACCAAATAGTTTTTGATTGTAATTGTAGGGAAATAGGTTATATTGAGCCATAACCTGCTAATTATTTCACATTTACATTTAAACAACTTAACATTTTTATTTTTTGCTTTATTTAATTTTAACAAAACACTTCTCTTAAACTTACAGTTGTTTGAAAACCTTTGCAGTTGTTTTTATTTTCTCTCTTAATTTATTTCAACTACACAAAACACTTATCTCATGATACGTAGTTTGAGAGTTCGAATGGCAAATGTTGTTATATGTTAAATACAAATCTATTTCCTGTCTACAGACATTTTTATTACCAGGGCAATGCTGGGTAGCACAGGTAGTATAGTTATAAAAATAACATCACCCCATGTTCTGTTACCCCAATATATATATATTCTATATCAAGTTGGTGTATTGATGCCAATAATGGTTTCACCATGAGTTTAATCAGCTTTTAATTAAGCACCAAATCTATATGGAGCCCTTATTTCTATTATCTGAATAGAATTATCCTGATACACCATCAGAAAATAGGGCTTTTAGTTCTGTATTTGCTTGACATAGATTTTGACTCTTATATTTGGATATATAGCTAACAGTAATATCTACATAAATGAACACGGGAATGTCAAGAATAGCTAGATAGATTAGTTAATCATTTGTTGAATGTCTCCATTCTCATGTACTATATTACTGCATAGTCTCTGTTGTAACATTTTATTAAAAGTTATTACTACCATATTGTAGTTTTTGCATTCACAGACGAGAGAATAAGGGATCTTCAGTTGGCAGACAAGCAGCAGACCAAAAGTACGTTGTATTATCAAAATAATGTGTGTTGGTTAATTGGTTTCATCGTCATTATCTAGAAGTTATTCTTCTGATAATATCAGCAACAGTAACATGGCACTTACTGTTGCTGACACATTATAAATTTTGCAATGCCAAACTTTCCTTTAGTATATTCCAACCTGGCTTTGCTATTCATTAAATATCAAACCATCTCCATGTGAGACTCAGTTTATACTATCACTTCATTAACTCAGAGTGTGTTGTTGGATGGTTCTCAATCAGAACAATAGCTGTTTGACTATTAGACCAACTTTAATTAAGTCTAAAAAGTTTTATAAGCTATTTTTGTTTACTGTTGTCATTGGTAATATGAAGCTTTGTCTTTATATAAATTCTTATTTAATCATGTACATAAAAAGGTTTATTTAGATATGGCTGCCATGGAAAAGAGGCTGGAACAAGTTACCATTTACCTACAAATTCCAGGAGATACGAATTCCTCTGGTAACCAATATCATGCGCGAGACAGTTAATACCAACCTCTTCCTTTTGTCTGGATATAAGTTATCAGGTTATGAACTGAGTTTAAATATTCTACTACTTTATTTGTTTATATCAATTCTTAGCTCGTGTTGTCCTCTCAACTCAATACATATTTGTACTTCCTGAGATGCAAATACTCTATGTTCCACATTTTATTCATAAATGAGTTTATTTGAATATTTCCTATTATTCATGAAAATAGTGTTGCCTAGCTTTTTTGCTTTCTTTACTCAAGTATGTAAACAAAAGACCATAGTAGGAAGTTGATAGAATTGGAATCGACTATAATAGGAATCGACTATAATATAATAATATAATATAATACAGAAATCGACTTAAATAGGAAGTCGATAGAAAGGTTTAAGTTGAAGTAGTGGTAGTTGCATCCCTGGTATATTAAAAGTCAGCTTATAAACAATGAGAAGTAATGAAAGTTGCCTGCCATTTGCTGTTAGCCTGGCACATTGACAATGTATAATGTTTGCAAGCTTACTAATAAGAGCTACCGCTTCTCATGCTGTTACGCCATCGTGTTACGTAGTAACAGAGAGTGAAAGCGTATTTTCTCCCAAATAGCAACAAATATTGCCTAATAAATACATCAAGCTCATATAGCTAAATTGGTCAGATGTCAGACTGGCACATCGTAAGACCTAAATTAAATCTTCTGCGGTACGGATTCTTCAATTAAATAAACATCGTCTCTAGAGGAAACAATCATTATTGATATCTAAGTATAATTACAGTAGACGCTTCTACAACGTATACCTCCTATAATGTAAATTCCAGAAAACGTAAATAATTTATCGAAACTTTGGCTTCTTACTATGTAAAAAGTTTCATACAACACAAAGTGTCGAGTCGGGTGAGTTTTCATAATTGATTCGAATGTTAGTTTATCTTGCCGCTCTTTGAGAAGAAAAAACGTCGTAAGTATAACGATATATCTATTATATATAAGTTTTGTAACATTGTAGTTCGTCAAATTGATCCTTAAATGTGGCGAAAACAAGGCGAATAGAACAGCAGTGCAATAGTTCAAAAATACAAAGACGATCAATTGTTGCAAATGTTACAGTGTCGAGTGACCAATCTAAATATCTTGAGTTGGAATATCGTCAAAAGTTATCTTTTATCCTAACTTTGACCACTGGATGTCAAATAGACGATGAACACGTAGAACTGCTTTATATGATGAAGATACTTTATTCTTTTTCCTTATTTTAGTCGTACACAGTATTTGTTACTAGTTTTACTATGCAGCATAGACTTTGCTGTGTAGAGAAAATAAGCAAATCTTTGTATATGAACGTCAATAGTGTGCAGTCTCCATAAACCCATTGTGAAATTACAGCAATAAATTTTAATTGTGTTCTATAAAACCAGTGAAATTGATCATTAAAAAGAAAAAAATGGTTGAGGCAAACTAGTAATACTGCAGTTACAGTACAGCCCACAAATTAATAGAGTTAAGTTGATATTCCTTTCTGCATTGCCTAAGGGGTGACTTTTGGAGGATCTTAGAACAGATTAGGCAATTCATGTGTATTGGAACAGATTATTCACGTTGTAGGAGCGCCTACTTTATTCTGGTAGGGAGCTTCTGCTTCTTCATTTGTTTATCATAGATTTTTATTTCATTACCTCTCATTGATTGTTTGTCCGGTTACGGCGACAAAGTTGTAGGAATAGAAAGTCAGCTGTGCACTGTAATTGGACTTTAAACCACCAGTTCTGTAGACAGGAATTTATCCGATACACTGCACGGTCCAACTAGTTATAATATAGAATTAATTGGTCACATACTTATTACTCTTGCCACTTTTTCATGGCTTTAGTTAGTTCTTATACTTGAATTTTTAGGCTAAAAAAGTGCTCAAACTTGCATAGCAAACAAGACTCTGGCAATCAATTAAAATATTTAATAGACGCAACAGCTGGTACAGTATAAATTACTTAGAAATAAATACAGTGCACAGAAATAAACACAGTACACAGAATTAAACACCATACACAGAAATAAACACAGTACATAGAAATAAACACAGTAAATAGAAATAAACACAGCACACAGAAATAAACACAGTACACAGAAATAAACACAGCACACAGAAATAAACACAGCACACAGAAATAAACACAGTACACAGAAATAAACACAGTACACAGAAATAAACACAGTACACAGAATTAAACACCATACACAGAAATAAACACAGTACACAGAATTAAACACAGTAAACAGAAATAAACACAGCACACAGAAATAAACACAGTACACAGAAATAAACACCATACACAGAAATAAACACAGTAAACAGAAATAAACACCATACACAGAAATAAACACAGCACACAGAAATAAACACAGCACACAGAAATAAACACAGTACACAGAAATAAACACAGTACACAGAAATAAACACAGTACACAGAATTAAACACCATACACAGAAATAAACACAGTACACAGAATTAAACAAAGTAAACAGAAATAAACACAGCACACAGAAATAAACACAGTACACAGAAATAAACACCATACACAGAAATAAACACAGTAAACAGAAATAAACACCATACACAGAAATAAACACAGTAAACAGAAATAAACACAGCACACAGAAACAAACCCAGTACACAGAAATAAACACAGTACACAGAAATAAACACCATACACAGAAATAAACACAGTAAACAGAAATAAACACAGCACGCAGAAATAAACACAGTACACAGAAATAAACACAGTACACAGAAATAAACATTTTTTATCAGACACGCAATGCTTGACATTCAACTAGTTTTGATATTTAGCCCGCAGTTCCTTTCACATAAATAGAAATATGAACAACATGATTGGCTCTGTTATCACTACTTTAATAAATTTATTTATATCATACTATAGCTCTCACTTTTGCTGAGGAGAAGATAAAAAACCTTCAGATTGCTGACCAAAAAAGACTAAAGGTACATCTTATCCCTAACATCAAGTAGCTTGGCTCGTGTGTTCATTTTTGCTATTTTGATATTGTTATCCTGATAACATCAGACTAGTTTCTCATTGTTATTCTTTAATTTTTTTCCAGTCCATTTTGTTGGTTATGTCATATCCTACCATCTACATGTACGTGTAATATTCAGTTTGTACAATTACTGTTTTGGTAGCTTTAGCAGAGGTTGAACAGGGTATTAAAAATCTACAGGAGAAAGGTGAACAAAGAAACAGCTCTACAGAAGGAATGTGAGTTACACTTACTAGTCAATAAGAGTTAGTCATTTCTATAATTAATAATTTATATCAAAGTCTAGCTTTGTAGTCCAATGTACACATGCCATAATGTACATGTTCTGCACAGTCCTGCTGTGAAAGTCAAATACCAGCAGTCAGATTACTTGCATATGTAACAGCTCAGCTCATGATGCAAACTTAAATGACTTTAAATCAAAATGGCAGCATTCAACTTTTAGACTCTCTTTACTGAATTGATAAAGACAACACTTACTATCAGACCATTGAATCTCCAACTCAACTGTAGGAAAAACTCTTGTTTGTATAAAAATTATAATGAGAAATATATGTTTATTTAGCTGTTACTGTCATAGAGATGAGATTGTGACAATACCTACAGGCGCAAGGAGATACCAATTCTTCTAGTAGTCAATATCACACTCCGAACAGTTAATACCAATGCCATCTTTTTATCCAAAGATCCATTGTGCACAAATATTCTATGGTTATAATTATACATAGTGAAATTTACCTTGTTTTCTTTTTTTCACTTGAATATATCTGTTCTCCTTGAAATAAAAATACTCCCTGTGATTAACATTTTATGTTTTTGTATGTTTTTTATGTTTTTTAATATTTGACTCTTATTCATGTAAATAGTAATACTTTCCTTGTTTATTTTTTTACTTGATTATGTAAATAAAACATCAAACTGGTATTGGTCTTGACCACAGTGTATGATTCAATAGAAATTGAGCGGATAACTACAATGTGCTTTTTGAGCAACGAATCGAAGGGACCTTGTAAAATAATTTGAGATAACCAAGTGATTGTCAGTAAATTTGAGCTATAATTTTTCTACAGTTTTTCGATACCTTATGAATTTTTTTTACATGTAAAAGACAGAATAAGTGAGCAATACCCAAAAAAAGAGAAGAAACTATGACACGGTAAACATCACCTTTGCAATGAAGGTATTTAACTAACTGTCAGAATTGGTGGAATATAAAAGGTATTATTTTACTCTAATTAAATGAAAGTCATATTTTGGTAGTCAACCATGAAAGACTGAAAGCGCTGTCTAGCAGACCCAACTCTATTCTGTACCAACTTAATCTTTCTTATTCTTCAAACGCATGGAATGATAAAGGTATATATCGAAAATTATAGACTATATTCATTTTAACTGGTGCATACGAGATCAATATAGTCATAACAGAATGAATATCAAAATGCTCATTGCCTGGCAACCAAATAACAAATCGATAATTACTCTTTGTTACAATACTGCTAAGTGATTTCACGTTTGTGTATACAATCAATATCTTTTAGATGAGATAAATGCTTGATTGCGCAACACCTAGCGTTAAAATAACAAACCTTTTGCGCTATCTCCCAACTTATGAGTATTGATCCCTCTGTTGGAAGTGTATTCCCTTATACCTGTGTTTGTATAGCAGGGCCTCTCTCTTTTTAGGTGGGAAATATGAATAGCTTTGAAAGGTTTTGCTGAGTGGGACTCAGACCAAGCTACTCTGATCTCATAAACACTGTCAAATTTAGTACTCAGCAAACAAACTTACATCTAGCACCTTCTGTCCTTCGGATATGATGTTACCTATTAAATTATGGTCATTCGTTAAAAATAATGCATACCACTACTAAAGGGTTTGCCTACTCCTAGTGAAAACATTTCATACAAACAACCGGACTGAAGTAGTTTTTTAGCTTCTTATTTTATATAGCTTGTGTACATGTGTAGACAGAAAGCCATTTGTTAGATTGTATGAATAGAAGTGGTTCATTACCAAGAACTAGATAAGTAGGTTACACACAGTTGATTCACATGGGTTAAGTAGGTCGCCTACTACAAACTGAGCCTGATGGATAGTTGACACTCACTGAGTGGACTACACTACGATTCCACAGGCTTTTATGATGGTTTCCGAAAAACAGTTTTTTGGTAAAAACTACATTTGGCGTTAAACATGACTCGATTCAGCTCAAGTCTCATTTATATATTAAAAACTCAACTCCCAATTTTTTCGTTTTTTTCATGATAAGTCGTGTAAACATTGATTCAATTGGGTATTTGAGCATAACCAAACCATAGGCAAACCATAGAACTTTACTATATTGGTGCATAGTACATTATTGATCAAAAATATATGCAGTGATATCGAGGTCTAGTGAAAATATGTTTTACTTGCAACACTGGAGTGTACCAGATAGAGAGATTGGTATACTTAAATATTGCTGACAATGATGAAAGTTTGTCATTGTGGTAACCATTTTAGAGATAATAGTAAGAAGGAAACCTTTTACACATTTTTGACTGGAGCAATTTTACTAATTGAAAATAGAGAGCTGGGTCAATTTGTCTATGATGACAATAAAAAGCCAATACAATACAACTTGACTGTTATGATGTGACAATTTAATTCAGTAAGTAAAAGAAACCAGATCATTCATTCAATTCAATTTATTTGTGAATTGAGCCTTAGGGCTTGCTTGAATGACTATGTTAACTTGATTGCTTATCTCTCCTATGCATAAATATTTAACTATGTTATTTAAACAGTAACAACATTTGTGGGAGTGATAAATAAAGTTTATGTAAGCTGTGTAAACTATATTGCTGATCAAACGGAGTAATTTTATCACTAGGAGCACTCATAAACTTAGGAGACAGGAAAAAAAAATTAAAACTTTCTGTGTACAAATATATTAGTAAAGTAATTAAACACAACAAAAGAAGATAAAAGACGATTGGTATTGATTGGTAACTGATCTGATCATGATACTGATTAACAGTAGAATTCAGATCTCCTGGAGTCTTTACGTGTATGAAAAGTTGTTAATGTTTTCTCCGCTTGACAGCTATATCTAAGTAAACCAATTTCTCTCATTATAAGTTCTAATTGTTACAATTATTGATAAACTGGTGACATCAAAGGTGACAAGTGACATCTAACACTACAAGATGCTTGTGTCACACTAATATTTCAGAACATAAAACATAAATATGTAACATAAACCAAGAAAACGTAAAAACTACATAGAAAAAAAATGATGCACGCAAAGCAATGTGTCAGCATGTTGGCAACTCTCCTTACAGTATGCTCTAGTAACGCTTACTTAATAAGGATTTTACAATATACAAACAGTAAAATACATGTAAATTGCCTAATTCACTCGTTGGTTTTTTTCCAAACTCACCCTTTTGGGCATACAAAATGGAAAAACTAGACAATCTTTTAATTTGCGGTCTGTACTGTAATTGTAGTACAATCGGTTTGTACTGATAACTTTTCTCCTCTTTGCTGAGCACTTAACTGGTTTTATAAACCATGATGGAGGTAATTTCAAATAAGTTGATGGAGAGCTCAATCTTCGACAATCATTTACAATAATTTGCTTATATTTTCTAAACAGCAAAGCCTATTCTGCAAAGTAAAACCAATAACAAATATTCTTTACGCCTACTATAAAGCAAAACAAAAAATATTTTTTAATAAAATGAACAGTACTATCTGTTTGTCAACTATCTGTCTCTGTATCTGTAGAGGTCATGGTTAAGATTATGGGTAACTTTCGACGATACTCCAACTTGTGACATTCAAATTGGTAGACCGACACTGTAAAACCTGCATCAATCAATCGTCTTACCGTATTTATGAACAATTACACAGCTACCTAATTCTCTGTTTTGTCACACCTGACAGTCTACAACAGTAAACTAGAATGTCACAAAAATTTTATAATGGTATAAATACGTTGTGTTTTTGCCTGCAAATGCGGCGAGATAGATTACTATTCAAATTGAGTTTGAGAACTCGCTCTGCGGGACACTTTACAGTACCTTGAATATAATTTTGACAAAGTATGCAGCAATAATTGTACATGAATTTTTTACGCTCTTTAGAATTCATGTTATAAGAGTGTCTATTGTATTCTCAAAGGTGAACCTACACAAAATTTAAGTAATCTCTATCAGGAAGTATCGGTATTTTTCTATCAATTGCGATTGTATTTGATGTTTGAGGTTATCTGACTGCCAGGATGTTTCAACATTAAAATCGACAAAACTCTATTGTTTGTAAAATGGTCAGAAGATAAATATATGCCAAAATGGTGTCACTAGTATTGCGGCTGCCTGTCTTTCTGATAAATGATATCAGCTACAGAGCTCAAGATGCAGCATTACGCATCATCATTTTGTCAGCTTTTTTGCAAATGGCGGCTCTTAAAACTTCCTTTTTTATTTTTTTCAGTCTTTGTTTCCCGTGTAAACGCACCAGAATCTATCCAAAAAGAGGTTCAATAATGCATCTTAGCAAGCACTAAGGAAAATCAATGAGTTCATGTGTGGATTGTCATAAAAGCAGCATAACAAATTGCAATGGAAATATATAAACATAGTACGAGTTCCATGATGTTAAAATGTTTCGCAAGAAGAAAGAGTAATAAAAGTAAATTTTCAAAGCTTCATGCGTTATCTACAGCTTTATTTTACATAAAAAAGAAAGACAACTCCAAGCAATGCCAAGTTCAACTGACAATCCTAAAAGTTTAGTTTTCTACATAAATGCAGCATGGTCTATCTCATTACAGACACAAGTATGCATATATGCATGCATTGAAAATGTTTGCTATCTATGAACAGTTGAACACATTCATGGATTGTTTTTGTGAAAGCCATGAAGTTGTAGAACAAGAAATAGACTTAAAAAAACTCCAGGCTTACTGCTAGGTATCTATAGACTCACAGGATTCCTGAGATTTATTTATTCTTTGATCAGATAGTTAACAGATGGATGTTTGAGAAGATGGTTCCCAAAACCAGACAGAGATTTCAATCAAAGTTTTGGCAACTTTGCTGAAAGAACGGAGCATATGGGTACCAAGTTTAGTCAAAATCTGCCAAAAAATGTGGAAATACATAGCGTTTTAGCAGACAACCAGACAAACAATAGCAAATTAGGGATTATTATTTCTAATTATATACAAAGAAAACTGCTGTTTCCTTTACTATCCACAAGTCAGTCAGGCTATAACACCAAGCGTTAAACTCCAACGATATACATTGTGTATATATATATAATATATATATATATATGTATATATATATTTTTTTTATATATACGAGGGGCGATCGTAAAGTTCCAGGAATTGTCTCAGTACACAAAAACCGTTAATCGTAATTACTTAATTTAAACTGTCCCCTTCAAAGTAATCGCCTGAGCTTGCTATGCACTTGTTCCATCTGTGTTTCCACTGATCCATGCAATGCTGGAAATCACTTTCCGTAAGGCTTCGGAGTTGTCTCGTCACATTTTCTTGAATAGTTGGTATGTCGTCAAATCTTTCACCTTTCATTGTCAATTTGATTTTGAGGAATAGGTAGAAGTCACATGGTGCTAAATCAGGTGAATAAGGGGGATGGTTAAGCACAGTCACCTTATTTTTTGCCAAATACTGACGTACCATCAATGAGGTGTGAGCCGGAGCATTGTCATGGTGTAGGTACCAGTCACCTGAGAGCCACAAATCTCGACGTTTCCTTCTGATACTGTCTCTAAGTCTTATCAGAATGTATGTGTACACATGCTGATTCACAGTTTGACCATGTGGCAGAAATTCAGAGTGTACCACACCTCTATTGTCGAAAAATGTTATCAGCAGTCAAATAAATAAATATATATACCTCGTATATATATTTATATATATATATATATAATGCTTTGTCTATCCTTTTTAAAATATTTAAAAGATTTCATAATGACTTCCAGTAATAACAGTAATCAAAAACCAAGATATTGAAATGCAGGAATACATAACAAAATAAACTATGAAAGTTGGTTTCTTAACAATATCGTTATATGTAACCTAACAAGAAACAATATAATATACTATAATATTATGAAGTAAAACATAACATAGTATGATATGGTATGCCAGTATGCTCACTTGTACACTACTGCAAGCATTTAAGTTAGCCATCAAAAGGTCACAAGGTTAATTTTGTTGAGTATCTGAATTTGACTGTTCAAAGCTTTTGTTTACGTTTAATAAACAGAAATCTTTGGGAAGCATTCTGCTGACATTTCATACTTATCAAAAAAATGTAACATACACAAGTAAAAATTATCTCTAACTTACACTTCAGCTTTGCTGATCACTGTGTGCCAGTCTTTGTTCAAAGTCTTCATCTAAGGACCAAATTTCTAGTCTCTCTTAAATATAAAAAATAGTGCTGTTTTGTTAGTGTGTCAAAATTAGGCTAACATACGCATAGTGACACCCGAAGCTTACCCTTGATAATAAAATAACTCTATGTTATTAGAATGGACCCTTTAAAGTTCTTAGCAATCGACATCACAACTTCATCACAACTTTCATAATCACTGGTTTTGCTAAGAATCTTTACTGGGTGCTTCGTCATTTCTCGACAATCTTTTTCTAACTCTTCCCCGCCTCTTTTTGTTCTTTTCCTTTCTTATTTTCCTCTTCTTTCTCCCTTTTGTCTCTCTTCTTCCTTAGCCATAACAGTTATTTTAATCTGGAATGGTTAAGCATTTCCTTTTCTTTCTCCTTTTTGTCTCTCCTCTTCCACAGCCATAACAGTTATTTTAATCTGGAATGGTTAAGCATTTCCTCTTCTTCCTCCCTTTTGTCTCTCCTCTTCCAGAGCCATAACAGTTAATTTAATCTGGAATGGTTAAGCATTTCCTCTTCTTCCTCCCTTTTGTCTCTCCTCTTCCACAGCCATAACAGTTATTTTAATCTGGAATGGTTAAGCATTCCCTCTTCTTTCTCCCTTTTGTCTCTTCTCTTCTACAGCCATACCAGTTATTTTAATCTGGAATGGTTAAGCATTTCCTCTTCTTTCTCCCTTTTGTCTTTCCTCTTCTACAGCCGTAACAGTTATTTTAATCTGGAATGGTTAAGCATTTCCTCTTCTTTCTCCCTTTTGTCTTTCCTCTTCTACAGCCATAACAGTTATTTTAATCTGGAATGGTTAAGCATTTCCTCTTCTTCCTCCCTTTTGTCTCTCCTCTTCCACAGCCATAACAGTTAATTTAATCTGGAATGGTTAAGCATTCCCTCTTCTTTCTCCCTTTTGTCTCTCCTCTTCTACAGCCATAACAGTTATTTTAATCTGGAATGGTTAAGCATTTCCTCTTCTTTCTCCCTTTTGTCTTTCCTCTTCTACAGCCATAACAGTTATTTTAATCTGGAATGGTTAAGCATTTCCTCTTCTTCCTCCCTTTGGTCTCTCCTCTTCCACAGCCATAACAGTTAATTTAATCTGGAATGGTTAAGCATTCCCTCTTCTTTCTCCCTTTTGTCTCTTCTCTTCTACAGCCATAACAGTTATTTTTCTCTGGAATGGTTAAGCATTCCCTCTTCTTTCTCCATTTTGTCTCTCCTCTTCCACAGCCATAACAGTTATTTTAATCTAGAATGGTTAAGCATTTCCTCTTCTTCCTCTCTTTTGCCTCTCCTCTTTCACAGCCATAACAGTTAACTTAATGTGGAATGGTTAAGCATTCCCTCTTCTTTCTCCCATTTGTCTCTCCTCTTCCACAGCCATAACAGTCATTTTAATCTGGAATGGTTAAGCATTTCCTCTTCTTTCTCCCTTTTGTCTCTCCTCTTCCACAGCCATAACAGTTAATTTAATCTGGAATGGTTAAGCATTCCCTCTTCTTTCTCCCTTTTGTCTCTTCTCTTCTACAGCCATAACAGTTATTTTAATCTGGAATGGTTAAGCATTCCCTCTTCTTTCTCCCTTTTGTCTCTCCTCTTCCACAGCCATAACAGTTATTTTAATCTAGAATGGTTAAGCATTTCCTCTTCTTCCTCCCTTTTGCCTCTCCTCTTTCAAAGCCATAACAGTTAACTTAATGTGGAATGGTTAAGCATTTTCTCTTCTTTCTCCCTTTTGTCTCTCCTCTTCCACAGCCATAACAGTTAATTTAATCTGGAATGGTTAAGCATTCCCTCTTCTTTCTCCTTTTGTCTCTCCTCTTCCACAGCCATAACAGTTATTTTAATCTGGAATGGTTAAGCATTCCCTCTTCTTTCTCCCTTTTGTCTTTCCTCTTCTACAGCCATAACAGTTATTTTAATCTAGAATGGTTAAGCATTTCCTCTTTTTTCTCCCTTTTGTCTCTCCTCTTCCACAGCCATAACAGTTATTTTAATCTGGAATGGTTAAGCATTTCCTCTTCTTTCTCCCTTTTGTCTCTCCTCTTCCACAGCCATAACAGTTAATTTAATCTGGAATGGTTAAGCATTCCCTCTTCTTTCTCCCATTTGTCTCTCCTCTTCCACAGCCATAACAGTTATTTTAATCTGGAATGGTTAAGCATTTCCTCTTCTTTCTCCCTTTTGTCTCTCCTCTTTCACAGCCGTAACAGTTAATTTAATCTGGAATGGTTAAGCATTCCCTCTTCTTTCTCTCTTTTGTCTCTCCTCTTCCACAGCCATAACAGTTATTTTAATCTAGAATGGTTAAGCATTTCCTCTTCTTCCTCCCTTTTGCCTCTCCTCTTTCACAGCCATAACAGTTAACTTAATGTGGAATGGTTAAGCATTTCCTCTTCTTTCTCCCTTTTGTCTCTCCTCTTCCACAGCCATAACAGTTAATTTAATCTGGAATGGTTAAGCATTCCCTCTTCTTTCTCCCTTTTGTCTCTTCTCTTCTACAGCCATAACAGTTATTTTAATCTGGAATGGTTAAGCATTCCCTCTTCTTTCTCCCTTTTGTCTCTCCTCTTCCACAGCCATAACAGTTATTTTAATCTGGAATGGTTAAGCATTCCCTCTTCTTTCTCCCATTTGTCTTTCCTCTTCCACAGCCATAACAGTTATTTTAATCTGGAATGGTTAAGCATTTCCTCTTCTTTCTCCCTTTTGTCTCTCCTCTTCCACAGCCATAACAGTTAATTTAATCTGGAATGGTTAAGCATTCCCTCTTCTTTCTCCCTTTTGTCTCTTCTCTTCTACAGCCATAACAGTTATTTTAATCTGGAATGGTTAAGCATTCCCTCTTCTTTCTCCCTTTTGTCTCTCCTCTTCCACAGCCATAACAGTTAACTTAATGTGGAATGGTTAAGCATTTCCTCTTCTTCCTCCCTTTTGCCTCTCCTCTTTCACAGCCATATCAGTTAATTTAATCTGGAATGGTTAAGCATTTTTTGTTAACCTACATATATTTAACTCAAATCGGCCATTTATTTTGCTGCAAAAGCTGATCCATGCTACCAGATATCTGTCACCAGCCAGTTCTTTTTCTCTTATAAAACATAGCAATCGTGTAACACCATTACTCGGTCTAATGACTTGACTAGTTGTTAGTAAACCTACCGAGTGTTCTAAAACATTTTTTATTCATCGATGAGTTGACAATTATTTTTTATGTTTTTTTTTGTAACTTTGAACATCATTACAATTTAAACAAGGTGACATTCTTGATATTCTGTGGGCTGCATTTAATTAGTTTTGATGACGAGCAAGAAAGATCATCCGAGTCATTCAGCAGACTTTTAGATAAAAGAGACAGCAAAACGGTTCAACGAAGTCAAGCACAATGGTGTTACTAAAACCGCAGAAGCTGCTTTATTATAAAACCTCTTTTTGCTTCAAAAATTATAAGTTTATGCTCTCTGTCTAGAATGCCCACTACCAACAAGGGGTATGTTAGTTTCCTTTTAAACACAAAGTTTCTAGTTCCATAAATATTATTAAATATCATGTATACTCTCTCAGAGTGTTTACCAACGTTATGTATCTTTGTTTTTATGGTTAGTATGATAGAACAGCAGGAGTTGTTTTTGCATATCTTTTGGGATTTAACAAGGTAACAATGAATGAGTTTTTGGTTCACAAATAAGTCTGTAAAATTTGGAGTCATCCCCCGACTAATGGCGGTCCAAAACCTATTACCGTCTGTTACATCGGTTATGTCTACTATCCAACCCTTAGAAACTGCCTCAGTAAAATTACTTTCTTATATGCATGAATGTATCAATCTTAATTCTTATTGGTATAAAAACAACCCTGTTGACCGTTTAGATCTCAGACTCAACTTACCTGAGTATCACACAATAACAGCACTGCACTAACATTAAACAAGATAGAAATTTAATGTTTTATGTGCTCTAAAACATCAACATATACAAATAGTTTTATATAGTCTACTTATACTAGTCTTGTACCTTCCTAGTCAACATTATGGAACTCTGTAATTTTGGTGATTCCACGTTATAACTGTTTTATTTTAGACCAGATATTCTCATAACAATTCAATGTAATTCATTCTACAGCCAAAATATTACTTAATTTGCTTTCTCTCTTTCCAACTTTTGTCTCCCTTTTTTATGACGTCAAACTGCTAAAATAAAATAAAACAACAATCTTAATTCAAGAATTCTTATTATAAAAACTTTGCTTTTGCTACCTACATGTAGTTTACTTCCTTACTTTTCATAAAAAATTACAATTTTGAAACAATTTTACACTTAAACTTAAAAGATTGTATTTCTCCCAGCCGATTTTTAATTAAACAATTTCATTCTGACTCTAAATACAAAATTTAAAGAGCTTTTTATGCAAAGGCTTTATAGATCTAGGTAAATCGTTTTGGTTTGTAACAACAGTGGCAGATGTTTTGTTTATTTGAAAAGCGCAACAGCTCTCAATTGCATGGGTGAATAGCTAGCTATGACTGTTGTTGCAGCTTTCCAACTGTCTGAAAATATACTTAGAATGATCAGAGAGTAGTCAGTTGACCTAGTTAATGCTTTCATGTTAGGATAACTCTCTATTTCTCTTTAATTATGGTTGCTGAAATAATTCCCAATAACTGATAATAAACCGTTTAATATAGAATGCCATAAAAATTTTAAATGTGTAAAAGTTTCTTTTTGTAAAACTAAATCATTTTAACAAGAAACTATCAGTATTCTTACAATTTTGTGTTTGTGATATTTTGCTATCAATTTCATTATTGTCCTTGTTGCTGCAGATAGTAAACCCTGTCCTGCTTTTTGAGATTTTGTGCTCATACATGCTTAACATAGCTTTGTTAGAATGTTCATCATAGTTTGATGTTTGCATTGATGGAAGTCAGAGTATAAATTTACTGGCAATATTTTAATCTGCCATGTTTTATTTTGGTCTGTATCACAAATTAAAATGTCTGCCATGGTGCTATTTTTGAAGAAACACCAAAGATTTTATGAATTCTTTCTTTCAGTTGTTTAAACATAATTGTTATCAAACTTCCACATAAGTTCTGGCTTTAAAAGCTTGAAAGCTTTATATTTCCTACAGCGAAATACAATCTTGCACAAAGTTTTACTGTAGTTTATCACATAATAATTTTCTATCATATGCAATTGCATTTGATGTTTGACAAAATCTGATTGCCAGAATGTTGCAAGAGTAAAACCAACTAAAAATAATTGCGGTTAAAAGCTGTTAAACCACAATGGTCAAATGGTTTAGCTGCCATGTTTTCGTGTGTGCGCATACACACACAAATTTTTACCAAAATTTACTTTCAAATCACAGATTATTTAGAACACACATTTGTAAATCAATAGTAATATGAAAGTATAAACATGATTTTAAAATTAATTGAGATTAAGGTGGGAGTAGAATGCATAAAAGTTATAAACTAGCAATTTGTGTAATAATTTGGACAGAGTGATTGTTAGCGGGTCTAAATATCTTGTCATAGTACTCGCAATTACTACATAAATTATCAACTCTTTATAGCCTTGTGGTGACATTACATAACATGGATATGTCTATGCATGTCTTAAATATGTCTATGACCGCATCTATGTCCATTAAAAAGCCCAAAACCTTGCCCATGTCTATGCCCACAACCAAGCTCATGGCCACATCAATTTCTTTATCAAAGTTTACGCTCAAGTTTCTGTTCATGTTTGTTTCCATGCTCATGTTCTAGGTCATGCCTAAGACCAATGGCTATTATCATACTAATACCCATACCCCTGCCCATTTTAATTTCTATGACTATAATAAGTTTGATGTATTAAAATTATTCTACAAATAGTATCTGTTAATAAACAACATAATATAAATAAAAAAGGAAGGTAATCACCATAAAACAATCTTATTCAAAATCATCCAAACAATGAAATATGTTTATCATCCTCATTGCTGATATATAAGTTGTTGATAACAAAGGCATATTAACTTTATGTACAAATATGCATTTAAGGCTGGAACACAGATCTCATGATTTAGAAATAATTATCATGATGTAAAACCAAACACTTGGCATGTTCTGCCACTTTAACAAAAGGAGGTTGTGGCAGCAGAAAAAAAGGTAAAGTTTTAACTTCTGACAGCGCTACATCTAAATAAGCAGTTGAAGATCATACAGTCAACCATTTAGCTAAGAAAGTTGATAGAAGATAAAATATGATGACAATAATAATGATATTGCTAGTGTAACTTCACTGTAGAGTAGCCAGACTTGATGAGACCTGATCATGAATA
This sequence comes from Watersipora subatra, assembly GCF_963576615.1. Taxonomy (NCBI): domain Eukaryota; kingdom Metazoa; phylum Bryozoa; class Gymnolaemata; order Cheilostomatida; family Watersiporidae; genus Watersipora; species Watersipora subatra. The sequence goes on from NC_088713.1 coordinate 61,651,962, forward strand.
TTGTTATATGATGACTAATAAGAATATGGTCCTTATTTCTCACTCAGTGTATAGAAAAGCAACTTGTGAGTGCGCCACTGAGGTATGACCAAGGTATTACCAGCACCACTCAGGCTAAAGATAGGGTTGCGAAATGGACCTTTGGTTTGAATAGCGTCACCGCTCATCTCTGATACTTTCTCACCTGTAATAAAAGTATATGAATATTTCAATTATTATTACTGTACAATCATCACATCTACACTTATTATATACTCGTATGGATAATTAGTACACAGAGAATGCATAACAACGCTTTTATTAAAAAGCCTATGCGGCTCTAATTTATAATAATAATATTGTGATTGAATAAGCAAATTCGTCTACATTTTGCTATAATAAGATAATTTGCAGGTTTTTTGCGAGAAAATTAATAAAAATTTAGCCGTAGGCTGCCATTAGGCCGCCAAAGATAAACCATGATTACATTGACACATTAAAAAAATTGATCAACTCAAAAAAATAGTGTTTATGAAAGAAAGTCGTTCCCAAAGAGCAACTTCAATTTGCTAGAAAGTAGTCGCAACATCAGAAAGCAACAAACAAAGTTGTCAAGTCATGGGTGGTTTGAGTCATTTATTGTAACTACCATTCCTGGCACACCTTTTACAAGACCACTATAGATGTTACTGCAGTAGTATTCATTTGTATAATTGTTTTGATCCTTTCAAAAACTCTTTTGCATGCCAAAAATGCCATAACATGCCGCACATAGTTTTATAATAATTCATCGTATTTTCATTAATTTATTCTACAATCAAAAATTTATTGGTGACTACATCTGGTAATTATATACTAAATTTAAACAAAGTCATCAAATGAAACTTCAAAAAAAATTATCTATGAAAACTAAATGCAAAATAAGCGTAAAAACAATAAAATGCTGATAAATGGAGTTTTTATGGTCAGCTGTCAATTTTCATCCTTACAGATCTTTTAAAATTTATATTAAGGCGTAAGCCATGTTTTGACTGTACTTTTAAAAGTTGACTTGCAACATAATTTACATTACAGTTATTTAGTAACGCAATATTCACCATGTCTTAATCTGCTGTGTTGTAGGTGCAAAATATGTGAAATCTGATTACAAGCTCTTAAAAGCTAAAAATTGAGCAGGTAATCGCAGCCATCGCGAAAATGCCATAGTCTGGAATCCCTTTATTTTGACGGCATACTCAACTTGATGTTGTTGATGTTCTGACACGTGATATTATTACGTGATGTTATGTAAATAACGTGATGCCAATAAAAGCCTCAGTATTAAACTTTTTGTAGCACTAGTTTATGACCAAAACTTCGCGTTCTACCAAAAAGTCCTCATCAAATATAAATGCTCGCTACTTTACTGTTTTGCTTCAAATTTGTCTAATTTAGTCGTAATCTGATAATGTGACTCATAGTTCCTGCAAAATGGCGCAAACAATTTATGCAGCATTTTTTCGACTTTCACAGGTGACCAACAGGCTCGTCATGTTTGTCAGAGGATGATAAGCAGTCTTTCGAGCAAAGGTTGAAAAATTGAACAAATTTTTTTGGTAAGTTTTGAGATATCAGCGGTCAAAGGGACAGCATTACAATAATGATGATAAAATAGACACGTAGGAACAATAGACCTGGTTTTATTGAATACATGAAGTATGTTTGTAAAAGCATTTTGATGAATGAGGTTGCATGAATGTGTAAACAGAAGCCATCGTGTCCAACTACCTCCTATTTGAGCCGTTTTAGAAAGGGGTTCCAACCTACTGTGTTTTAGTGATGGCTGTGATTAACTGTTCATTTTTGAGCTTTTAAGAGCTTTTAATCACATATCTACATAATTTGCACCTACAACGCAGCAGAGTAAAACATGGCGAATCTTTTGATACCAAATAACTGTAATGTGAATTTTGTTGCAAGTCAACTTTTGAGCAACAAGCCAAAAGCCGGTACCTGAGCCCTGGCCTACTGTGCTTGATAAAATATTTGGTGAGACTTTATTTAGGATGTTCACCAAGTTTACTAGCTAAAATTTGTCACATTTCCATGTTTACTTGTACAAATATATATGTAACATAACCTGTCGTTACAAGGAGCAGAAAGAGACACCAGTGAATACTAGGCTCAATCTGTTAATATGTTTATATAAGCATTAAATACAATAATCGTTATACTGTTGTACATATACTCACAGTTAAAAAGAAAACTGATCCTGACAAAACAACTTAATAACCACTTTGTATTATCTTACTACGTTGGTGAGCTTTTTACTCATATTAAATTGTAAATAGGAAATTATACAATAAATATCTAACATTTTGGATTGCTTTTGAACGAGGTACTGTATAAACAAGGCATTTTTTCCCATTTCTTCCACATCGGAGAACAACTAGAGGAGATCTTAGATCTTTTACTGAATGTGACTAAGATGAAATTTAATCTACTTTGTTTTTAAAAATCATAAAATAAGTTACGATGAATCTAAAAATACTTATAGCAGAATTTTCAAACGATATTTCAAATTTTAATTTTCGGCAGATTTTTTTACTAATTTATAAAATGCTGCATAAGCTAACATGACACTCTCAATGAATATTAATAACCAACACCTCATACGTACAACTTACCTGTAGCATAGCTGAGTGTGTGGATGATATTGCTGTTGCATGCCGCTACTAGTATGTAGTCTCCATAGCACAGCAGACCCAGTGGAGGATTAGGATGGGTGAAAGTCCACATGACATTCCCAGTGTTCATGTTAAATATGAAGACTTTCTTTGTTTCATAGTCAGCTATGATGACATCATCACCATGTCCAGCACATATCGAAACCGGATTGTTACTCAGAAGGGGGCAGCTGATGTTACGCAGAGTCTTACCGGTGAGAGAATAAATTGTTAGTCTCTTGTTAGGAGGATCAGCAACCACTACATTACCTGCTGCTACTGTCAGCATGCTACAGTAATAGCTATGATTAGGGTGCTGCCAGGTTGTGATCACTTTCCCTGACAGATCATAGACACCTACGGTGAGAGGTTTACTATAGCACAATATGTATAGTCTGTTCTCATGGAGGCTGATGGACTCAACAGTATCAGAAGTGGAGATGAATGAGTCATGCAGCTTGTTGTTTTTATCAATTTTACTGACTGCACCACTATACAATCCTACATATGTAACTCCCTCATGCTGACATACTGATACAGAATAGGATGGTAGTTTTATGGATTTGAGTAGAGTTATAGACTTTGGAGGAAGACGGGATAAAGGAAGTTCTAGTGGTTGAGGAACTGCGTGGTGCTGGTTACTGTTAACTACTATGTCATCAGCTGAAACAATCTTCAACTCAATCTCACGCTTTTCACCTAAAACATTAAGAATATAATAACATAATGACATATTTACAACGTGTAACAAAATATTTGTATGCAGGCAGCAAAGCATCTTGGAAAAGAGTCAAGACAGATTACCTAATTATTCTTTTACTTTGAATAATTAAAACTTATTGCTATTGGCTCAAATTATATATGAAAGACATCAAAAAGTTTAACGTATTAAATTGTGTAATATGAAAACAATAAGAATAATAGAAATAAATGTTCTTTTATCGACTGACTAAAATTTAGGGGTGCTAAAAGTTTTTGAGCAACAAAAACACAAGTTGTATAAACAAAGATGCTGCAAAAGTTTTCCTATTATATTTTAACCTGGGAGCAGAGCATTCATCTAAAGACTGGCTAACAATTAATACAGCGCACAAATATTTTTAACGGTCTCTCTAATACATGTATATTTTAGCCTGAGAGTATAAAAGCTTGCATGCAGAGAGTGTACAATTTTTACTAGCTATGTGGGCAAATATACTGTAACAGTATATATTTATGTAATCTTCTAGCCTGAGCGTAGAGTGTGCATATCTCTGCATTTTCATTGCGTTTATCATTTCTGTCAACTTGCAGGCAAATATGGGATAAATTGTAAAGAGTTGTTGATTATTGAAAGGTAAAAAGAAAAAATATCACCTATTTTATCATGGGTTCCTATTTAGTTAAATAGTATGCAAATAGGACCATTCCTGCTTTTCTTCTAGTACCCATTGTTGACTCGTCCTTTGTCGTACTTTTATAGGCTGTGGGTTGATCAGGCAAATAATTCTAGAAAAGAAGTTTCTTTGGCACCCCTTTCAGTGGAAATTTCCGCCGTGATTTGAACTAATTTGGGTATGGAGAATTCAAAACTCAAGAGTTTCCATTCTCACTTCTGTGAGAAATTTGCTAAAAATCATTTTTTTAATGAATTATCTCTCCTGTCAATGAATCTCCTTCCATAGAAGCTTTAGATTTGCAAATTTTTCTCATAATTATTTTGCAGTAAACTATTATACTTATTCATATAGTCATATAGTAGTGCTAAGCACTGGTACTAGTACTCGTTGAACTCGCGGGTTTATCTTCTCTTGAGTATCGGGCAATAGAGATTTCGAGTATTTCGGTCTTTCGGGTTCGTGTTTTGACTTTCGAGTTTGGGTTTTAGTACATGGGTCTGTCAAGTAGTGTGAACAAAAACCCGATCTATTGCCCCTGCGCAATGAGATTTGTTTAACCACGTGCCTGCTAAGATTAAATGCATGAGTACCACCCGATAGAAAATAGTAAAAATAATAACTAAATTCAATAGATTTAGGATAAATTTTAAAACATGTCTGATGTTTGGACATTTTTTGCGAAATACAAAATTACTATTGCTATTGGCATGGAGACAGTTAGATGCATTTTGTGCAATTCAACTATGAAGCATAGTTATGGCTCTACGAGTTCCATGAGAAGGCATATGCGAAAGATTCATTCTAAACAATAGCTTGAGAGGCAAGATGTAGTTGGTACCGTAAAAACCATCAATTAAACTTTAAAGCAGCTAGGGAATCTGCTGCCTCTAAACTAAACAAAATTGTGCATCCATCTCAATCAACAATTGATGACGATGAAAGCCTAAGCAGCGAGGTAACGACAACACCCTTAGTTGTTGCTACCACTTCACAAAGTTTGCCGTAAACTATTTTCAAGTATTTTGATATAAAAACTCATTCAATAGCTAGTGTAGATAAATGGATAAAATTTTTAAAGCTTGTCGCATTTTATTTATGCCATTTTTGTTATACTTTTTCTATTAGTAAGTTCAAATTTGTTATAGCTGCACCTATTCTCATTGATGATGATGACGACTACACAGATCTAACTGCATTTCAAACTCCTATCGTTTGCAAAGGAGCCAAACCTAGTTCTAGCGGTGCCTTTGAAAAAGCAAAAAGGCAGCAATCTATCTTACCATCATTTACGGAACCCTACGGAAGAAACAGTGGTCAACATCGGAAGCTGACTTCTGCAATAACTCATTATATTTGTAAATATGGTGTTCCAGCATATGCTGTTGAAAAAGAAGGTTTCGAAGCAATGATTGCTGAGTTTGATAAAAGGCATGAAAGTAAACAAATATATGATAGGCTTCATGTAATTCCAGCACATGCCAGTTCTGTAAATATCAGTGTTTGGTAGCTATCAGTGTCTGAAGTGGATAGAGATTTATGGGGGTACTTTCTGTCATGTCAGGAGGGTAGTTTCCAGGGCCAACGGCCTTGCTCGCTGCTCACAAGGTGAGTCTGAGAGGGGCGCTGTGCCCTTTCGGTAGAGGGGCGTTCGGGGTTACTCCCCCGTAAAATTTTTAGCATTAATGCCCCTAAATTATGCTGTTTCGGTAACTTAAAACCCTGTGTTGTATCCAGTAAAAAATTATAAGTGGGCTTAGCTGCACAACCTGTGTGCTCTATGACTATGGAGACTCCAGGTTGTGATGTGAGTGAATCAAAAAACCCTATGGACAGTCCACACAGACCCCAGACACAAGACAGTCCAAACTCCAAGCCACCATGAATATTATTATATGATAAGCTCAGTCACTCACTATTTTTTTAAATGCGGACTCTAAATTCATGGCAGTCACTAATTCTTACTCACTTTTAAAGAAGTTATTTATTGGCCCATGCCGTTTCATTATAAATTGAAAGACGTAGATTGAAAGAAACTACATGTAGTATAATAAGCAAGAATTTATTCCAAATTACCATCCAAAACACAAAAGAAGAACCCAAGCAATAATTAATCTCAAGCTAATCGAGGATTCTACAGGGCGGCCGACACAGGGTTCTGTCAATTGAGTCAGTTGATAGAAAACTGATCGGTTGTCAGATTTTTAACCAAACAATCTAGTTGATCTGCTATAATAGCAAAGAATAACTGAAGAGATTAAAGATCAGTAGTGTAATTCTCTCGTCCCAAAAACGTGCACCGCTTTCGGTGTAATGAACCTGAGCTAATATTAGTTCGGGAAGAAAAGGAAAAAACTTTGTGTGAATATTTCACTTCATTCCGATTTTACCGCATTTAATAAGATATGAGCAACCTTATATGAAGCGGTACGCTTCCTAGGGAGTACCCCACTATTTTTTTTAGGGGTACGACGTACTCCTGCGTACCCCCCTCTCCCTTTCAAAAACTAGTAGCTATACATGTAATATTTATAGATTGATAAAGCTGTTTTTGTGTGTGACCATTTTTCATGAAATGTGGCATATTACAATAATATAAATACTGCTTGATATGGGAATATTTGTAGCCATAATTTGTTTTTTATTTAATTAATTATGTTGATTTTCTCTTCCGGTTTAACTTTGCAGCTGCGTAATATTAGGATCGATGTAAAAATCTGAAAATGTGTTTTGGCCTTACATTTTTCATTATTAGTTCACACCAGTAAATTTAATGTTGTTTGCAATTAGTCTTGCTTTTCTATGTTTGCTACGTATTCCATTCCAAGTCGACATCACTTCAGTCGCTTAGGCCATCCCTGAGTTGTATGACAATGTGTATGGCACCATTAAGCAGGAGATTGCCACTGCTCAGTTTTATGCTGCTACTACGGACATGTGGAGCTCACGCACTAGGGCACCTTACTGTGGGTTTACCATTCATTTTATATCTGACTGAAAGCTTAGGTCAAGGTGCTTGCAGGTATGTTTCAACACCAATATGCGGCATCACATTGCGAATTTGTAGCATTATTAAACATGAGTTTTTTAAAACAAGCCTCATTACAGCGCTTATCGCACACCAACTAACAAAACTTTAGACGTGTTTGCCATAATTGGGATTGCTTAGAATTTCAAATTTATTTGCTAATAAAAATTAATTTTAGTGAGGTTCCTGTATTGGTTAGACATATTTTTTAGTAGTATAGCTGAACAAAGTAACTTTTAGTAAATTTTAATCCTACTCCAAACCAAATTTTATATCTTATCTCAACAACAGAGTGATGCAATATGCTACTGTTTTGTAGTTAGTTTTAGCAATAAAAGCTCGAGTGGAAAGTGTTACATTTCCAAACCAAATCAAATGACTGAAAGTGGCAAGCCCATAATTTAAAAAACGCATCATAAATTGTTATATTTTGCTAGGTATTACATGCCCCTGAAGATCATACCTCTGAAAACCTAAAAGCTGGCATCATCGGGGTAATTGAAGACTTGGGGCTGATGAGGCTAAGTTGACTGCTAGCTCCACTGATAATGCTGCTAGCATCATCAAAGCGCGCAGAGATGGAGCTAACTAATTTCATACTAAATTGCATTTTTTGTGACTCCCAAATTCGCCCTCTTGATTGTCAACAATTTATTTTAATAGCAGTTGAAAAGTTTTAGCTGCTATATATATAGATTGACAAAACACAGTTTTTTGTTCATGTTTAGTCTGCTATTTCTATTTACATGTATACCATACTTTTTCGGACTATTAGCCGCTACATTTTTCTGATGTTTTGAGCCATGCGGCTTATATAAGGGTGTGGCTATTCTGGGGGTTTTTTTCTTTCACCGCTAGGGCGCATTAACCGGAATATCCGGTTAGTGCGCTTTTAGCGGTGAAAGAAAATGCGAAACAATGCCTAACGGTACTGCTCCCTTAGGCGCTGAGTTAAAAATCATGGGTTTACGCAGAACAGTGCCTAACAGCACTGCTCCGTTTTAACTAGCAAAGTTGCTGCCATGTTAAAAAGCACTGTCCTAAGTTCTGCGGCCTTTACAAAAGTGCGGCCTATGTATTGTTTCATTCTCGGTTTCTTGAAAATAAAGCAGATGCGGCTTATATAGGGGTGTGGTTAATAGTCCGAAAAGTATGGTAAGTAAATTGGTTCCCATTCAATCCTTGATAAGCACACGACTACAGTGAGTGTTGACTAGCATACCTAGTTGTGATTGTTTGCAATGCATTACAGGTTAGACCAGAATATCATGTTTTGGTCACCGCCTTAACCTAGCAGTTGTAAATGCACTGAAGGGCGACAAAACAATAGATAAAGGCATTTCAAGCTGTCGAAAGGTGGCTACACACTTTGCTCACTCGTATAAGAGTAGTCTTCTAGAGACCGCTCAAGAAGAACTCTGTCTGCCAAAACACCATTTGCTAAACGAATGACCTACGAGACGGGGCTCAAAGTTCGCGATGATCAATTGCTTTCTTGAGCAAGAGTGTGCTGTGAGGAAAGCGCTTTCAGCCGATAAAAAACACTCCCATTTAATACCAACAGGAGAGGATTTGGCTACCTTGAAAGCCATCAGAAGTGCTTTACAACATGTGGCGCTTTTTACTGACATGCTATCAGGTAGGTTTTGTAAACATGTACTGTTAATATAAAGATTGCCACTACAATCCTAAGCACCTACTACTACAAATGTGTTTTAAAAATTAATATAATGCATATGACCAAATGTAATTTAAACATATACTCTGCAATTATACTATTTGTAGGGTCTTTCATTAAAATTAGTTGTTTAAATAATAAATTTTGTGGCCAAAAATAACATTTAATCGTTATTTCAGGAAAAATAAGATTGAAACCTTTTAGTGATGTGGACTCGGAAAAAGCATGACAATGCTTGCTCTTTCCTCTATACTGCTATTGGAGATATATTAGTAAGTAGTCTTTTAGGTTAGCCATATTGATGCCATACTATGATAGTCATCTGCTTAATGCTTTTCTTATAGGTGAAGACACGGTCACAATATCACTTGTTCAACCGACGGTCATACTGTTTAACAAACTTTTAGTGCCCGAAGAGAGTGACGTTGCCTTGACCCGACAGATCAAGTTTTCCATTTTAGAATATATCAATAAGCACCATCAGCACAATGCTGATTATTGGCAGCTGCTTTCAAAATGTAGCTTTTTAGATCCAAAGTGAACAAATTCTACTGGCATTTTAGTGTGACAAAGCTACAAGATACATAGTATAGGCTACACTGCAGGTTCGAAGCTTTTGAAACAGTGCTGTATATAACTCTACAGGATAAAAATAAAATTTTTCTACTGATACTTTAATCATTAGTAGAAAACACAGCATTGTAATATAAAATGTTGCAAAAGTTTCTTTTAGAAATTTTAGATTCAAAGCTACCCACAATGAGAGTGTGACCGATATTATACTTTGTGAGTGTGAACAGCTGGCTCCAGATGTACAAGAAACATTCACAATAGAATCTGCCACCATCAGCTGTATTGCTTCAACAAAACGAAAAAGTTGGGAGCGTATCTTAATGCCCTCACTACTCCGGCTTTCAGTACTGCTAGAGGTGAACGGCTTAGCAAAGAAGTCTCATTATACACAAGTCTACTGACAGTGGCTGAAAAAGACTCCGACTTTTGACTTGGTGGGGCCAGCATAAAACTTTGTTTCCTTGCCTCGAAAAGCTTGCTAAGAAATATTTGTGCATTCAAGCTTTGAATGTAGCTAGTGAAAGGCTGCTTTCAACCGTCAGGAACATTACCACAACCAGGCGAAATAGCCTAAAGCCTGCCAAGTTAATCAACTATGTTTTTTATCCACAAACCTGGCATCTCTGTCAAACAAATCCCATAGCTGAGATTTTTATGTGTTTAATGTTTTTTAAAATGTTGGTAAATTAACTAAAATTATAACACATGCTTTGTCTATATAGTAACTGTTTATTAATCTAACAAAGTTGAAAATTTTCTAGTTGAATACTTTGAATTTTTGCCTGTGCAGGTATTATAACTTCGTCTATTGCCCAACTGAATATGGTGTAGAGCAGTGTATTTCTTAGTACACTCTTACCGTTTTATTGTCTGTTTGAAGCTTTGGCATATTGTAAAGGATCTGACTCCGGTAGCTGAGTCAGCTTTACTTCCTAACAAGGGAGTCGCAACCTGGGCTACTGGCTGACTTTGTCCGAGGCCTGATTGACCTGCCTGTGGCGGTCAAGTCAGTCCAAGGCAAGAACCTAGTAGTCAGGCTTGCTCTGAAAACCAAGCCCCCGGCCTGCCTCTGGATCTCTATCCCAGGCTAGTCCGGATCCACTAATGGCTGGTCTTAAGACTGGATCTCTAGTGCCATGGCACACCCGATCGAGTCTAGACAAGGCCGTGGATCGCCTCTTAGCCTTCTTAGAGTCACCCTGGCAGTTCCGTCTGTTGGTTGTACTGAGCCTGCTTGCACAATCGGTGAGCCAACCAGGCAGGCGTCAAAATAGAGGCAGTTCGTATGAGTATATAGTAGTTTATTATCGATATCTTTAATACAAGTATGCACGAGTATGAGTGAAATCAAGCACACCTTGCCTGTCTATCGCGCTGGCTTATATAGCCAGCGCCTATCGTTTAACTCCGCCTACTGATCTATTTATATCACAAAGGAAACAACATGATGGTTATGTAACAAAAAGGCAGTTCAGTAATACAAGGGCAGTTCAGTGATACAGTTATATAATAATAAAAAGGCAGTTCAGTAATACAAGGGCAGTTCAGTGATACAGTTATATAATAATGAAAGGGCAGTTCAAGCATGCAATAAGGGAAGTTCGAGAGGTTCGGTTAAATGATAGTGCGGATATATATATGAGTGTAGTAAATAGTACATAGGCATGTCCCGGTCCTCCACACTCTCCCCCCCCAATTGTTTGGCCAGGGGTGAACAATTAAGTGATCTCAGTGGAAACGCCGCGCTTGTGTTCTCAACCTCTGAGCTTCTACCCGGCATTCCTCGGCCATCCGGATATGACGTCGGTATTGGTCCTCTTCTCTTCCCGCTCTACGGTTGTACTCTTCTCGCCGGGCCCGTGTGTTCTCGATGGCCCTGGTTACCCTGCTGCTGGTAGGTTCCTTGGTCTTGCCATCGGCTTCGGCGTATACCCCAGCGATGTCGTCCGCATTGACGTGGATCTCCAGGGCAGTCTCGCTTTCTCCCGCTATCTCTGTCTCAGCTCCCTTAGGCGGTATGTTTATTTCCGGATTGATGAGTCTTGTTTCCCTCTGTTTTACCCTTGGGATTACGTACCCTTGAGGAAAAGGCCTTTGGACCCGCTCCTCTCTTCCTCCGGTGGCTCGGCATCGGTTTAAATGGACGCGGAGGTCGGCTGGTCCGTCTCTCCTGTTGTCCTGGAGGGTCTCCGGTTCAGTACACCCCCTTTCTTCTGGTGACTCTGTCCTGGGTCGTTTTTGCCCCATCCTTCTACCTCGTACCCACCCGTTCCCATCCTTTATGGGAAGGCAGGTTCCAAACGGGGGGTACTCTGTCCATTTCATGTATGTACAAAAATCGGTGTACCACTCCTGATCTACTTGGTATACAATAGTAGGGTGTAGTCCGGAGTCCTTGGCTTTCTTTTGGTGCTTGTATATACTAAAGAATGATGATGAATTTTTCTGACATTTGCACCAGTAGCGCCAAAAGTGTTGCCGAATATGTCTCCTTACTACCCTACCGTCCTTGTTTTTGAAACCACAGAGTCTGCACTCTCCCTTCTGGCGGTCTTCCGCGGCCTCCATCCTTGCGTAGGAAGTGGGGGAGTACCAGATATCCTCGGCTACTCCGTCGAGGGTCTCTCGGCTTTTTCTTCTCTCGGGCGGTCCGTTCACTTTTTTCTGATCGACCGGAATCGTTGTTAGGTTTATCGAGCAGGCTTGTACTGGTCCTGGTCGCGGTTGAGTATCCAGTTGGTGCCTCTGGCTAGTCTCTAGCGGAGGGCCACCCTGGAGTGGCTTACCTCCGCTCCTGACTTGGAAACTCTGGCCCTCAGAAGTTTGCCTGGCCTGTTTTGGCTTGGCTTTGTCCTGGGACACCCTGTTCCCTATCATTTGCACCATCCTGGTAGTGGTTATCACCGGTTCTACTGGCCTCGCTCCCTTATAGGCAATGGGTGCGATATTTTCCTTGGCTATAATATTCCCAGGTAGTTTTACTTGATCGACGTCTTGGTTCCCTGCCGTTATCTCAGTTCCCTCCAAGATCTCGTCCAATTCTGTTAATAATACCTGCAGTTCTGGATCCTCGATGGCGTTGGTTTCATCTGGAGTTGGTCTCATATTCGTGATATAGGTTTGTGGAGAGAGCTGGTTCTTCGTTAGTGCGCAACGGTTGAAGTGACTGGAGGCTGTCTCAGTTTCATAAGATGGCCGCTTTCCGGTCCTGTCGTGCTCTTGTTCCCGAATTGTTCTATCGTTCGGAGTCTGCTGTCGAAGGCCTTCATTGCCGAATGGTTCTTCTCCTGTTTGGTTTTCTTCGTCTGCCTCCGTCTCTGTCTCCTTTCCCGGGATATTTCGGTCAGGTATGATTGTATCTGGTTGCCCTCCTCCATGGCGGCTTGCGGCCATCATTTCTTCTAGTTCGGCAACCGACTCTTTTAGAATTGTATATTGAGACATCAGTTCTAAGTTCGTCCTCAGACCTTCCCTCTCGATCAAGGTCTCCAGTTGTTCCACCATAGCTTTGGTAGACTGATACCGTTCCCTGAGTTCGGCCTGTCTTTCTCTGGCTTCCGGTCCTTCTTCTTCAGGGTCGATTTGGTGGCACACAGTCTCGCCGTATCTGATAGGAGGACCCACCATTCGCCGTGGTCTCCCGTCTCGTCTTTCTCCCATACCATTTTTTGTTCTCCTGGGTTCTGTGTTTATTCGCACCTCTTCTTCAGCTGGTGCTGGTGTAGAAACTTCGGGTTGGGGTGGATCCCTTTGTTCGGTGACCCCGGAGTCGGAGGCCTCCTCGACTGCGGTATCGTCTGTCTCTCCTTCTGTCAACTCTTGTCCGGGGGGCTCCATCGGGGGTTCGGAACAGGGCCCGAGACTTGGTTCTTCTGGTTCCGCGTTGGTTATACCGGTTTGCTCTGTTGCCTCCCTAACCCCTCCGTTGGAATCGTGACTGCCCGAGGCAGACTCTCTTTCTCTGGCCAGGACCTCCAGAAGTCGTCTCCTGAACGTGTCACTGTCCATATCCGGGGGAGGTTCCATCCTCTCCTGCCGTGTTGGCGGGGGGGGGGGGGGGGGGGGGGGGGCTCCCTTCCAGTGTACTCTACTGCGGGCAGCATCTCCCCTAACTCTTCCAGCCTCCTCTCTCTTCGTCCCGTGGCACCCCTCATGTTTGGCCTCCTGGAGGGTTCCTTAGTGGCCGGGGCCCGCCCATCGGCCTCTGGACACGCGTAGTATGGTTTTAATCTCTCTTCGTTCTGTACTGAGATTTGTCCTTGTCTCTCTACTTGGTACGTATGGTTGGGATTGCACCTAGTGACTGTATAGGGTCCCACATATTTGGGCTGTAACTTGGGGTTTTCTCCACGTCTACGTCTCTTGTTGACCAGCAGCACCAAGTCGCCGATCCCAAACGATGGGGGCTCTTCGTCGTCCTCCACCCGGATTTTCATTTGGCGGTCTCGGAGAATTTCATACGTTTCCTCCAGCCGGCTAGCCAGTTCCAGTACGTAGGGCTGTACCGCCTGGCCAGTGACTGCAACGGGTTCTGAGAGCTGGTCTGGCAATCGCAGTTCCCTGCCCATCATCAGGTAATTCGCGGTTTCTCCCGTGGCGGAGTGGGGAGTGCCCCGGAAAGCCCTCATTATCTGTGGCAGCAACAAGTCCCACTCTGTAGGCCCACGGCGCAGGAGCAAGGCTCTCAAGGAATCTCCCAGGCTCCGATTGTTTCGTTCTACAATACCATTCCCCTGGGGGTGGTATGGTGTAGTCCGTGTTTTGTCTACGTTCCATAGGCTACATAATTCTCCCATGAGTTTAGACTCAAATTGGGCCCCTTGGTCGGAGTGTAATTCCTCGGGTAGGCCGAAATAACAGAACACCCTTTCGTCCAGGGTTGTGGCTACCACCGGGGCAGTTGCATCCGGGATTGCTAATGCATCCTGCCATCTAGAGAAATGGTCGCTAATCACTAAGATCCACTTGTTCCCTCGGTTAGTCACTGGCATTGGTCCCACCAGGTCGACCGCTAGCTTCTGCCACGGTCGCCCGGCGTACAATCGGTGTCTGCTCCTAGTTGCGTGATTCCCGCCGGTTTTTGCCACTTGACAGATATCACACGTCTTGATGAGTCGTCTCACGTCGGCATTTAGTCCCGGCCAATACCAATTGAGTAGTAATCTTTTTACAGTCTTGTGAACCCCCGCGTGGGCAAGCCTGTGCGTGTCCCACATTACCCGGCTCCGGTCCGCCCGAGGACATAGGGTACACCATCTGGGGTGGCCGTCCGTCGTTAGTCTGACCTCCAGGACGCCGTTTGGGGATAACCTCAGAGCCTCTCGTCTCTTGTGTAGGACCCGGAGCTCGTTACTCCCTAGAGTCAGCTCCTCCTCTGGTAGCTCTTGATCATTTTTTACTGCCCAGTACATCCTGGCCACGGCCTGTGTCCCTTCCATTTGGCTCTGTACCAGCTGTCGAAAATTTCGGTCTCCTGGTAGTTTAATCGCGGCCACGGCGTCGGACTCTCCTTCCAGCAATGCCTGTTTGCTGGGGCCCCCGTCTCGCTCCTCTATTCGGACACACTGTCGACAGTCGTTTGGGCAGACCTGTCGACTCAGGCCGTCGGCATTCCCGTGCTTGACTCCTGATCGGTGCTCCAGTAAGTACGAGAACTCTGATAGAATCTCCAGCCACCGAGCTACTTGGGCCGACGGCTCCCTCCTCCTACACAGCCATCTCAGGGAGGCATGGTCCGTGCGGAGCACGAACTGTTGACCATACAAGTATGGCCGGAAGTGCTTGACGGCTTTTACTACTGCCAGGAGCTCTCGGCGCGTTACACAGTAATTTTGTTCGGCTGGGCTGAGGGTCTTGCTGTAGTATGCCACTACGGTCTCCCTGCCCCCCTGGTTCTGGGACAGGACGGCCCCCACTCCCACATTACTGGCATCGGTGTCCAGAGTGTATTGACTCTTTGGGTTGGGGTACCCCAGCACTGGTGCCGAGATCAGGCCTTGTCGGAGGGTCTCGAATGCCTGCTGCTCTTCTTCTCTCCACCTCCACGGCTTTCCTTTGCTAGTCAATATCGTGAGTGGCTTGGCAATAGTGGCGTAATCCCGCAGGTACTGTCGGTAGTACCCTGTGGTTCCCAGGAAGGCCTGCAGTTCTTTTATATTTCGAAGGGTTTGCCATTCGGCCACTGCTTTCACCTTTTCTGGGTCCGTGGACACTCCTTCCGGGCTCACCACATGGCCAAGGTACCTCACTTTCCTCTGGAGAAGCTCGCATTTAGAGGGCTTCAGTTTCAGCTGCGCGGCGGCGAGTCTCTGGAAGACCTCTCCCAAACGGGCCAAGTGGGTCTCGAAGTCTGGAGCAATTACGATGATGTCGTCCAAGTATAACAAGAGGGTTTTCCAATGGAGCCCGTGGAGTACAGACTCCATCAGTCTTTGGAAGGTGGCGGGGGCCGACGTCAATCCGAAGGGCAGTACCTTCCACTTCCACAGCCCGCTTCTCGTGGCAAAGGCGGATTTCTCTTGAGCGTCCGGATCTAGCGGTACTTGCCAGTATCCACTGGTCAGATCCAACGTACTAAAAAATCGGCTTCCTGCCAGGGCGTCCAGGCTTTCATCAATCCTAGGGATAGGGTACACATCCTGCTGGGTGACCGCATTCAGCTGTCAATAATCAATACAAAATCTCCATCCGCCATCCTTCTTCCTCACCATGACGACCGGGGAACTCCATGCCCCATTGGCAGGCTCGATCAAACCCTTTTCCAGTAGTTCCTGTACTTGTTTGTCCGCTTCTGCCTCCTTGAGGGGTCCCAGCCGGTGGGGGGGTTGTCTGATCGGCCTGGCACCTTCCATCAGGGGTATGCTGTGGGCAACTCGGTCGGTCCTTCCTACGTCGCCATCATACTTGCTGAACACGTCCTGGTATCTGGTCAGAAGATGGGCCAGGCTCTGCTTCTCTCCTTCGTGTCGGCATCCTGGGAGGGCCTGCCGATATAGCTCAACCAGGTGACCCGGGACGGCTTCCCCCGTCCTTACGGTGGCACACCCCACTCCTGATTCGTCGAGGCTCCCGTGTTCCGGCCCAGACCAGAGATCCGTCTGTATGTCTTCTTCTTCCACAGCCGTGTATGAGCCAATGACGTGTCCGGCGCCCAACTCGATCGGTTGACGTCCGGGGTTCAGGCATCGTATAGTGACATCACCCCCCTCTCCAGGCCTGCTCAGGCTGCATGCCACGGGTATGTGTGAATCTGAGCCCTCTATCAATCCCATCGGGACGTAATTTCGGGCGGAGATCTTCCCCGTCACTCTTACCTCCGACAAGGGAGGGATAATAACTTTTTTCCAGGCGTGAACATTGGACACCATTATCCTTCCGTATTTGTCGGTGCAAGTAAGTTGCCTATCCCCTAGGGAAATGACGGGTCGGTCGAATTCAATCTGACACTTGTGGGAGATCAGGAAAGGCATACCCAGAATAGCGTCTTCGCTGATCTGGCTTACGAGGAAGTTCTCCTCTATGGCCACGTCCCTGATCCTTCCGGTTAGCCTTATCAGTCCATAAAACTGGAGCTTGCTACCATCTGCCATGAGTCCGTACCGGTCGTTCTCTTCTAACTGCACCCTCACTCGCTCCGGCATTCTGTCGAACACCTTTTTGGAGAGTAGGTTAGTGTTGCAGCCGGTGTCTATGAGGAACAGGAGGTCTTGCCTCTCTACCTTCCCCGGTAGGAAGTAGCTCGACCTATGGGGTTTTTCCAAGGCTCCAACCCTTGGCCACCCTTCCTCCGTTGCGGCGGTATCGAGCATCTCTTCCGACTTTTTCTTCCTCGGACGTCCCCTAGGCCTGTCCGGTGATGGACTCTTTTCGAGCTGGTCCTCCAGGCTTTCCTCGGGAGTAGCTGGCCTTGTGCTCTCCCCGTACTGGCCTGTCGGACCCGACACCGGACTCGTGGGTTGGCCTAGATTCCCCCCTCGGAGATGGCCGCCTTGGGTCGGCCCCCGTCTCGGGGGTTCGGCTTCATTCCAGCCCCTTTCGTCTCTGGGTCTATGGTACTCCGGTCTCTGGAGATGCTCCGCCATTGCTGGGTCCTCGTTCCATCCCGATCCGGTTGATACGGATCTCTTGGACGGATCAGCGCCGGTGGGGCCATCTCTCTCTGACCTAACCCGTCTAGGCCTACGGCGAGGTTCCCTCTGGGTCGCAAGCTCCCTTCTTCCTGATCTGTACAGCGTTGGTCTCTCGAGAGCTTCAGTTACCCCTGAATGCGCTCTCTGTCCCGACCCTTGCTGTCCAGATCGCTCGGGGCGCTCAGCCCTAGGGGGACCTCCCTTCCGCCCTGGCCTCTCGGGTTCTCTGGTACGTCCATAAAATCTTCGTTTCTCGTCCAGTCTCTGGATCTGGTGGAGGTACTGCCGCTGCGCCTGTTTGGCCGCCCGCGGTGAGTTCCGGGGGCTCGCCTCGCATCCCTCTTCCTCCTCGTCCAGTTCCCATAGACTTTGGTACGGGTTGTAGATGGGAATCGTTTCTACCGGGGGTCTCTTGACCGGTGCCGCGGTTTTAGTCGGATGCTGCCACCCCTCCGGATCAACTCCAGATTCCCTTCGACTTGTATTGTTACATTGTCTGTGTTTTTCGTGTCCGGGTGCCCTTGTGCAGCCAGCAGGTAGACCTACTGCTGCGGGCCGTAGGCGTTTCCCTGGTCCTGCTTATAGGGTGTCCTCTGATTTGCCTGCTTCCGCGGACAACTTCTCCTCTGGTGGCCTTCCTGGTTGCACCCCCAGCATCTCGCCATTTCCTTTTTCCTCGTCCCGCTTTCTGTAGTAGACTGCGGTCGATGGATATACAATTTTAACTTGGCCACTTCTTTGGCTAGGTCCGTCACCGAGGTCAACAGAAGCTCGAGGGTATTCGGGGTAGTTCTAGCCACCACAATCGGCTCTTCGGGGCCCCGTCCTCCCTCGCCCTGTCCTGTCTCGTCTGGCTGGACTGCCCTGACGTCCGACCTGAAAGGTTGGGCTTGGTGAGACGCTATACTAGGTCGAACCTGTAAGTACTCGTTCCCTGCTCTCACGGCTGCCTCCAACGTAGGAGTAGGCACCGCTAGCAGATGTCGCTGCAAATAAACATTGCCCAGCGTACCACAGAACGTGTCCACGGCCATCTCCTCTTTCAGGCGGTCTGACATTTCCCCAAACGCGATATCGGTCAGCTTCTCTATTTGGGTGGCGTGCTCAAATAGTGTTGCTTGCTGGTCCTTTTTTAGGCCCTGCAGTTTGGCTCTGGCTTCTTTGGGCGTCAGTCCAAACCTGGCCCGGAGGTTGTTAAATACGCCGTGTATGGTCTGCCCGTGTCCACAGTCCTTAGCCTGCCCTCGCAGTCTCTCCCGGATGTGTAACAGTGCGGACCCTGGCCCCCAGTCATTTGCAACGACTACATCGTTGAACTGCCGGATGAAGGCCTCTACGTCGCTATCCCCGTCATATTCCGGGGCTCTGAATGTTTCTCTTGGCGCAGGGGGTCCCTGCGTTCCCTGGTTGATGAGCAGTCTTTCCAAGACACCTGTCAGTCGCTCTAGTCCCTCCGTTCGGAGAGCTTCCGGTCTTTCCGCGCTGCGAGTCCGTCTGGTCATACCTGCGTCGTCTTTTTAGTCCCTGTTAGTCGTCCTGTTGTGGGTTAAGCAAATCCCACTGCTGCCACCAGTGTAAAGGATCTGACTCCGGTAGCTGAGTCAGCTTTACTTCCTAACAAGGGAGTCGCAACCTGGGCTACTGGCTGACTTTGTCCGAGGCCTGATTGACCTGCCTGTGGCGGTCAAGTCAGTCCAAGGCAAGAACTTAGTAGTCAGGCTTGCTCTGAAAACCAAGCCCCCGGCCTGCCTCTGGATCTCTATCCCAGGCTAGTCCGGATCCACTAATGGCTGGTCTTAAGACTGGATCTCTAGTGCCATGGCACACCCGATCGAGTCTAGACAAGGCCGTGGATCGCCTCCTAGCCTTCTTAGAGTCACCCTGGCAGTTCCGTCTGTTGGTTGTACTGAGCCTGCTTGCACAATCGGTGAGCCAACCAGGCAGGCGTCAAAATAGAGGCAGTTCGTATGAGTATATAGTAGTTTATTATCGATATCTTTAATACAAGTATGCACGAGTATGAGTGAAATCAAGCACACCTTGCCTGTCTATCGCGCTGGCTTATATAGCCAGCGCCTATCGTTTAACTCCGCCTACTGATCTATTTATATCACAAAGGAAACAACATGATGGTTATGTAACAAAAAGGCAGTTCAGTAATACAAGGGCAGTTCAGTGATACAGTTATATAATAATAAAAAGGCAGTTCAGTAATACAAGGGCAGTTCAGTGATACAGTTATATAATAATGAAAGGGCAGTTCAAGCATGCAATAAGGGAAGTTTGAGAGGTTCGGTTAAATGATAGTGCGGATATATATATGAGTGTAGTAAATAGTACATAGGCATGTCCCGGTCCTCCACAATATAGCATCAGAATTTTGGTAGTTATAAAATAAAAAACAAGTTTTTTCACTAATTATTGCAAACTACAGTAAGTACATATATAGAACAAGATTAGCCTGAAATTAAGGTGCACCGCATATAATGAACAGCACCCATTTTAGTTTCATGGATATTCTACAAGTTTTTGCTCCCAGCTTGTGTCTATAATGAAAATGATATTATTTGTCTGGAGTTGTCTCCGCCATCTGAAAAACTAGTACGGTGAGCAGTAGACATTAAATCTGTATCAACAAACCCGATACCCAAAAAACCCGTAGGCCAAGAAGTACTCGTGCCCACCATCGCTAGCTACTCGATACTCAAAAAACCCGAACAAAAGAGGACAGAGTTTAAACCTGCTGGCCAAGAAGTTCTCGTGCCCAGCACTATCATATAGTCACATGGTAACTTAGTCAAAACTCATTGTATTTCTATTTTCTAGCATTTTATTCTTACGATTGTTACACGTACCTGAGAACTATATAAATGTATATATACATGTGTATACATATACATATATATCTATATATATATCTATATATTTATATTTCTCAAAGTCCGTGTGTCATCATCGGAAATTTGGCTATAATTCTTAAAATCTTGATTTTTTGCCATCTGATGGAATCGAACTCGCAACGGTTTCACATCGACGATCCATGATACAATCCAGTTTATCTGGATGCTTTACCACTGAGCTATAACACCTTAGTAAACCAGTGTGTTTTTATATACTCTCTCATATAACAAATACGCTATGTGCGTACAAACTATAAATTAGCCTTGCTAAAAAAGCTATTTAAACATTGCCATTAAAACTGCCTTTTAACTTGCGACAAATTTAACGGATGCGCGCGTGCTATTTACTCTGCCCTTGTGCCCACGAATTACGATGCTACTGTTCCGAAATATTTTGGAACCTAAGTATATGCAACGCGATGCTTCTCCATATTTTTTTTTCGTTAAAGCTGGTAAATTATCTCGAACTATAAATTTGATGATTTTTGTACAGATTATATACGTTACCAAACTGGGTATATACGTTTCGTCGACATTTCGTACCTTACATACCTGCTATTTATTTTACATCTACATTTAGTTACTAATTTATTTCTGCTGCTCAGGAGACTTTTTCACGGGTACATATTGTTTTTTGGATTCTCATTTGGTACCTTGCATTCTACAATCATTATATACAAACTAAATCATTGTTTGTTTAAAAAACTTTTACGTTATTTCTTTTAGTTCAAATTAAAACATCTTTGTTTGGATGAATATTTTGCAGTTTGTTATTAAACCTTCATTTTAATAGCCATATAGCATGTTACCAAGCGCAATTTCCTTTTCTCAACAGACGGATAAGATGAAGTTCGCAAACGCACACGAAAATCACAAAAGTTCCTATCAGTGCTCCCTTTGTGTACTAACTTACACATCTTTCCTTCTAAACTAAACCAATTAGTAATTCGTAATTAATTTTAAATTTTACAACAAACGTTTTTAAGATTATCTATTAGATTATCTGTAAGATTTATCATGTAACGTTACAAGTATCAGTTATTCCTCGCTATCTTATATTTACACACATTTGCATATTTTGAGAAATATATATTTAGATTTACATTCTCCTATTACATTCTTCAACTTCTTATAACTTTTGAAGTTTATAATATTAGATTTTAGAGTTTGTTTAATTATCGTTATTATTTCACCTTGCATTTTTTGAAACGTAATTTGAGTATCGTGTTTGAAGTTTTAACGTTACTCATTTTCAAATACCGCTATTATTACTTAGTCAGTTTCCAATCTGTATTATTAATCTTAGTCATTTGTAATTAATTTTACATTTTACAACAAACATTAGTAAAATTACCTGTTAGATTGTCTGTTAGATTATTTGTAAGATTTACTGTAAGATTTTTCGAGTAACATTATAAGTATCAGTTATTTCTCAACATTTTATATTTACACACGCCTTTGTAAACCTAGATATATATCCGTAATTAATTTTACATTTTACAACAAATATTTGTAAGATTACTGTAAGATTATCTATTAGATTATCTGTAAGATTTATCATTTACATGATTTTGAGAAATATATATCTAGATTTACATTCTATTACATTCTTAAACTTCTTATAACTTTTGAAGTTTATAATATTAGTTTTTATAGTTTGTTTAATTATTGTTATTATTTCACCTAGCCTTTTTTAAACATAGTTTGAGTATTGTGTTTGAAGTTTCAACATTATTCATTTTCAAATACCGCTATTATTACTTGGTCAATTTCCAATCTTTATTATTAATATTAGTAATTCATAATTAATTTTACATTTTACAACAAACATTTTTAAGATTATCTGTTAGATTTACTGTAAGATTTTTCGTGTAACATAAGTATCAGTTATTCCTCACTATTTTATATTTACACACACATTCGTAAATCTAGATATATATTTTGAGAAATATGTATTTAGGTTTACATTCTCCTATTACATTCCTTACGGTTTTTAATAATCTGTTTATTACATGTTTTCTTAAAAGTTACACATTGTCTAATGTCTCCAAAGAAAAGAACCTGCAGTGAGTCATCATAGAAAAGAGAAAAAAGACTTAGAAAAGACAGACTGAGGAAAGCGGCTGCTAATGCCTTGGAAACTGAGCAGCAAAGAAACGAACGCTTAGCAAAGGCTAGAGAAAAGAGAGGATCACAGACTGAAGAACAACGTGCACAAAGACAAGCGTATGATCAAGAGCAAATTGCAAGTGTAAGATCTTTGGAGATCAATGAACAACGTGCAAAAAGACAAGCGTGTGATCGAGAGAGGATTGCAACTTTAAGATTGTTGGAGACTGACAAACAATGTACACAAAGACAAGCGTTTGATCGAGAGAGAATTGCAACTGTAAGATCTTTACAGACTGACGAACAAAGGGCTCAAAGACTAGCGTGTGATCAAGGGAGGATTGCTGCATAAAGATGCACATTTTGGAGAAAAAAGTTTAATGCAGCATTTTTGTATGACTGCTCCTTTAATTATGAAAGTGATTATTTTTGTTTAATAGGAAATTTGAATAAAATTTGTCACCATTGTCAAGCACTCAAGGGGAAGGACGAAGCTTCAGGCATGTGCTGCGCTAATGGAAAAGTCAAAATACCAGTCATTACTGCACCCCCTGAACCATTTCAAAGTTTAATGATTGGAGATAATGCATATTCTCGCCACTTTCTATCTAACATTTGCAAATATAACAATTGTTTTCAGATGACATCTTTTGGAACTTCAAGAGAAATTCGCGAGCAAGGTTTTATGCCCACTTTCAAAGTGCAAGGACGGATTTATCATTTGCACGGATCGCTTTTGCCAGCTGAAAACTAAAACAACAAGTTTTTGCAAATTTTCTTCATGGGCAATTCTGATGACGAAGTAAATCAAAAAGGTGAAAATGTCTCAAGTGTCAGGCGTAGCATCGTCCATGATTTGCAAAACTTTTTTCACCGCTACAACAACTATGTTCAGGAATTTAAAACATCAATGAAAAATCTAACAGATGACAGTTTGAAAATTGTAATTCGTGCAGATAGGCAGCCAGCTGGAGAGCATGAACGAAAATATAATGCACCTGAATTAGACAAACCAGCAATTGTTATTGTAGGACAGGACTTTGATAAGAGAGATATCGTGTTGCACAAGCGACAATCAGGACTTACAAGAGTTTTTGAAATGCATATATCCTACGATGCGCTACAGTACCCAATCAAATACTGGCGAGGACAAAATGAATATCATCTTACAATTAAGCAGGTGGACCCAAACACAGGCAATGAAGCACAAAGGAAGAAAGTATCTGCCATGGATTTTTATGCTTTTAGGATAATGATACGAAACACAGGATCAAACCACTTACTCAGATGCAGATACCTGCTCCATCAATTTCTGACGGACGTGTACGCAAAAATTGAGAGTGAAAGATTGGCTTATATTAGACATAACCAAAGAAGACTTTAGAGCTGACAGTTACATTCACCCAAGAGACGCTATGCTAAACGATGATGCACAGAACATTGGCCAATTAGCCATTCTTCCTTCTTCCTTTACTGGAAGCCCTCGATACATGCATGAGTATGTCCAAGATGCTATGACCTATGTCAAAAAAGATGGAAGGCCAGATCTATTTATAACATTAGCGTGCAATCCAAAATGGACGGATATCAAAGAAACTCTCCTAGATGGACAAGCAGCTCATGACAGACATGACATTGTGGCTAGAGTGTTTGGGCTAAAAGTGAAACTACTGCTCAACTTGCTAACCAAGGGAAAAAATTTTGGCGATGCTCAATGTTTCCTTTATTCAATTGAATGGCAAAAACGAGGTCTGCCTCATTGTCATCTTCTTCTATGGCTGGTAAAAAATACGCTCATTTCAGGTCGGCTCAATAATATCTGCAGAAATTCCAGATAAAAAGGAGGACCCAACTCTGTACAGCATCGTTACCAAGCAAATGATACATGGACCATGTGGCAACCTCAATCGCCTTTCTCCCTGTATGAAAGAGGGAAAATGCACCAAACAATACCCGTAAGCACGAATTCATGACACTCTGACTGCTGATGATGGATATCCACAGTATAGAAGACGAATGCCAGGGATGGGAGGACATTTTGCAATAATTGAACGCGGTGGAACAGAAATACAAATTGACAACAGATGGATTGTGCTATACTGCCCTCTTCTATCAAAGATTTTTAACACCCATCTCAATGTGGAATATTGTCATTCAGTTAAATCCATAAAATACATTTGTAAATACATTCACAAAGGTAGTGATCAATCAGCTTTTGTTATAGAAAATAACAGGAATGAAGTTACTACTTTTCAAACTGGTAGATATATTTCCAACAATGAGGCTGTTTGGAGGATTTTAGGTTTGCCAGTTCATCAGAGACATCCTGCAGTAACACACCTTAGTGTACATCTAATAAATGGACAGCGAGTATACTTCAATGAGGAGAACACCGAACAACGTGCACAGGAACCACCAAGGACTACTCTAACAGAATTTCTTAAAGCATGCCAAAACGATGAGTTTGCTCACTCCACTATATCATCAAATGCCTACTTACTACACATGGACATCGCAGAAAAAGTGGCAGTCTAGAAAACAAAGAAAAGTGATTGAAAACTGGCCTCACATACGTGCATCAGATGCGCTGGGAAGAGTGTATACCGTTCATCTAACAAACATAGAATGTTTTCACTTGCGCATTTTACTACACAAAGTTACGGGACCTACTTTGTTTCAACAGCTTCGAATTGTCGACGGAATTGTTTGCTTAACATTTAAGAAGACATGTATCAAACGAGAATTACTAGAAGATGCCAGACAGTGGCACAACACTCTTCAGGAAGCTTCAGTTTCAGATTCACCTTCTCAGTTGCGTAATCTGTTTGCTGTTATTCTTATTAGCTGCAATCCTTCCGATCCTAAACAATTATGGCTAGATCATAGAATTTGAAATACAGATAAATGTTTTCTAGCCTGACACTGATAAATCATAGAAAATAAAAAGAAAGATGCAAGCAGCTAAAAAGGTGATTAAAAGTAGTAATGCTACTATCAACAGTTTTACAAAACGAGCTGGTTTACTTCTAAATATTGCACATCTTAACTATTTGTTTAATATATTGGGTTCTTAATCATTGACCTCAACATCGGCATCCTCTCCTCCTGCCACTTCAGCTTTGCCGCAGGGTACGCCTGTGCAAAGCCCTGTGTAAGGCAGTTTTGTCATAATATCGGCACATCTGCTCCCTCACCAGCTGGATTTTTGACACTCACGTAGAAGTGTGCGTGAAATATCAGGTGAACGATAATTATTCTGGTATGAAACATCAATGTATACTCATTGTTTTCCTTACCCAGCATTCACCTATGTAAAGAAGGATATGGTGCATTGGTAAGTTGTCTTTTTGCCTCTTTCCATATCCACGTAGGCATCTGCTACATAATTAGTACAATGCACACATTCTTTCAGCGATTGATAGCAGTTAGGGAAGGACTGACGCCCCAGAAATGGACACAAATAGCCTCTATCTTAGTTAGCCAAGGTCTGTGTCATTTTACTGGGTGCTATCTTTTGGCCCATAGAGTCTGTATGAGTCAGTTTTATCGAGAGAATAAAGTTTCCCCGTAACTTAAATGGTTCTTTGAGTCCTTCCATTGCCTGCTGACAGTTCACATCTGTTTTGATAATGTTTCTGTTACTCTTTTACCTTTTGCCTTCAAATGACAAAACTGCATCACAACCAGAGAAATTTTGTAAACCTATGAGAGTCTTACAATGGTAGATTATCTCAGAGCTTAGTAATCACTTCACTGATATCTATTAGCTACTTCTCTTCCCTCTGTCCAATAAAAAACAGACTCCACAATTCATATTCTTATCATCAGCAAGTGCCACGATAGCAACAGCAATGTCAAAAGATTTGATACCGCATGCACACATGTAGTCATCAGCAGCATGACATGCATTCAACAAAAGACAGTGCGTGTCTGCCTCATTATAATCGCAAGCCAAAGTAAACCTCTCTACAGTAGCGGATTGAGCACAATGGTTAACATTAAGCCGGTAGCATAATCTTGTTGTTATAGTGTAGATTCTCAGGGTATCACGCTTCACTGTAGTCTTCCAGTGTGAAAAAAGAATGTGAACATAACTTCGTTGTTGCTTCCAGACTTTACATAGGCTTTTTAGTTTGATGCCTTCACAGCTTCATTACTAACAAAAAGAGTGCTTTGCAGTTTTTGTCACCTTTTGCTCTACTCAATTCCCTTGATTCTCTTCTTGTAACAGTTGTCAATTACAAAGTCTACTCAAGCAGCCTACATTTTTGCGTGAGCATTAAGCACACCGATAATAGTATCAGCAAGTTGACATAATACATAAGGAATGGCACTGGCAGGCAGCACTTGGATAATGACCATGGCATCCACAAGCATGGCCCCACATCATCAATAGTTTAGAGTCGGTGCATTTAGAGTAGTTTGATCATGTCTGTCATAGGTATGAACTGGTTTTCTGAGAAAGTTTCTAACTCCTTTCCCCTCTGAAAACCTAAGTTGTATTATCCAAAAATTACACTTAGAAGCGCAGCTCTCTGCTTGTCCCTTTGCATAAAAAGTTCCAAGGTACCTCAGGTCAGGGTTGAACAATCTTCTTAATTGATTATGTCGAGGCAAGATTGATTAACATTTTCACCACTTAAGCAGTTATGTATCGAGCATGTTGCAGATACATGTATACTCGTTATAACACTTGTTATGAAAGGCCCTCTCTAAAGCAACTGCATCTTGATCAAAGTATTATACAGTATATGTTTTCCTGTTTGATGGTAGCAGCATTCCTCAATCCATCTGCATGTATTAGCAAGTTGTTTACGCTAAACCAGTGGTTCCCAACTACCTTAGCCAACTACCCCGGAGGTCCTTCTAAAAGTCATGGAACCCTTTACAAACATTATAATATATGGTGTTGATACCAATGCATTGTAAATTGATTTACATTATAAATTAGAATAATATAACAGTCAGTAGATTTGAAATGTTTTTATTTATTTACTTATATAAAGCAATGCTATACTAAATTGCTTTGACTTTTAATGTTCTGTAGTCAGTTTGTTAGTGGGATGGAGTACACTGGTTTTTCATCAAATTCTGAATCTTTTGTGGAAATGGTTGACCAACCGCATCATCTGTCGTCTTCAAGTCCAAGTCGGTTTCGTTGTTTCGATTTGAGAATAACCATGGAGAAAAAAACGGACTCGCATAAGTATGTAGACACAAATGGGAGCAGAGTTCGTAGGGGGTGTTTGGCTGTCTGTGGATATGAATTAACCACGAAAGGCCAAAATTCTTCCATGGTTTTATTTCCATAAACAGCTTTGGCAGATGAGTCATTCTGCAAATCTATGAGTTCTTTTTGCAGCTCATCAGCTACGCTTTCAACAAAACAGCGGAAAGGCTTCTGACAAGGCTCATTTCTGATTCATCCACCTAAGGAAAATAGTGCTGAAACTCCGACTACAAAGAATCCAAGTGAGATATAATATTACTTTGTCATGATTCAGGCATTGAAATAAGCTCTCTATCTTTGGGCTCTAGAATTAAGGAATTAGAAAAATTACCTTGAGCTACCTTTTTCTTCCATAATTCAAGTTTGCATAGGAATGCTTTCAAGGCATCTGTGAACTTGACTAAGTTTGTGTTTCTTCCTTGCATCTGGCATTTAAGTTTGTTAACTTGGTCAAATATGTCTGTCAAGTAGGCCAGATTAAGCAGCCGAACTTTATCCTTTAGCCATGTTTCAATTTCTGCTTCAATGTTCTGTTCACAAAATATCCTAATTTATTCTTGTAGTTTGAATGTCTTTGCAGTTATGTTTCCTTTGGAAAGCCAACGGACGTTTGTGTGATATAAAATAACTTGATGCTCTGCTTCCATATCTTCGCATAGTTCTTTAAGCAATCTAGAATTCAGGGACCCGCCTTTGATATAGTTTACTATGTGAATTACCTGATTGAGGATTGCTGAGAATTATTCAGGAAGGGCTTTAGCAGCCAAAGCTAGTTAGTGTTTCATACAATGTACGCCTTTGACATCTGGAACTAGCCGTTTCACTCTTGCTTGAAAGCCAAAGCTAGATCCTAACATTGATGAAGGACCATCTGTGTAGCAGCCGCATGGGTTTCCCCATGACAGCTTTTTAGTCTCAAAGAATTGTGAAACCTTGTCAAGAATGTCAGAGGTTCGTGTAGTTGTTTTGAGGGCACTGCAGAAAAGGAACTCCTTTTTTATGTTTCCATCGTTGACATATCTAACAAAGGCCAACAACTGAGCACATGATTCCACATCTGTTGATTCATTAAGTTAAATAGAAAACAATTAAAAACATGCAATTTGAATTTCCTCTACCAACTGTTTCTTGATGTTTTCTTTCTTTCTTCTTGATATCTTTCTTTTGGTCACTTTACCAAGATCGAGCTCTACCATCTGCTGAGCACACGGCTTAATTAGCTGATCTCAAATTGTATAAGGTTTTTTTCTGTTTTGCATATTGTAATGCAACTGCACATGATGCTTCAACTACCTTGTCCTGGGCTACCTGAAAAGCTCAGTCAGAAGAAAGTCTGATCTTCTTTGCCATCTGATGGAATCGAACTCGCAACGGTTTCACATCGATGATCCATGATACAATCCAGTTTATCCGGATGCTTTACCACTGAGCTATAACACCTTAGTAAACCAGTGTGTTTTTATATACTATCTCATATAACAGATACGCTATGTGCGTACAAACTATAAATTAGCCTTGCTAAAAAAAGCTATTTAAACATTGCCATTAAAACTGCCTTTTAACTTGCGACCAATTTAACGGATGCACGCGTGCTATTTACTCTGCCCTTGTGCCCACGAATTATGATGCTACTATTCCGAAATATTTTGGAACCTAAGTATATGCAACGCGATGCTTCTCCATATTTTTTTTTCGTTAAAGCTGGTAAATTATCTCGAACTATAAATTTGATGATTTTTGTACAGATTATATACGTTACCAAACTGGGTATATACGTTTCGTCGACATTTTGTACCTTACATACCTGTTATTTATTTTACATCTACATTTAGTTACTAATTTATTTCAGCTGCTCAGGAGACTTTTTCACCGGTACATATTGTTTTTTAGATTCTTATTTGGTACCTTGCGCTCCACAATCATTAAATACGAACTAAATCAATGTTTGTTTAAAAAACTTTTACGTTATTTCTTTTAGTTCAAATTAAAACATCTTTGTTTGGATGAATATTTTGCAGTTTGTTATTAAACAATCATTTTAATAGCCATATAGCATGTTGCCAAGCGCAATTTCCTTTTCTCAACAGACGGATAAGATGAAGTTCGCAAACGCACACAAAAATCCCAAAAGTTCCTATCAGTGCTCCCTTTGTGTACTAACTTACACATCTTTCCTTCTAAACCAAACCAATTAGTAAGTCATAATTAATTTTAAATTTTACAACAAACGTTTTTAAGATTATCTATTAGATTATCTGTAAGATTTTATCATGTAACGTTACAAGTATCAGTTATTCCTCGCTATCTTATATTTACACACATTTGCATATTTTGAGAAATATATATCTAGATTTACATTCTGCTATTACATTCTTTAACTTCTTATAACTTTTGAAGTTTATAATATTAGATTTTAAAGTTTGTTTCATTACTGTTATTATTTCTCCTTGCATTTTTTGAAACGTAATTTGAGTATCGTGTTTGAAGTTTTAACGTTACTCATTTTCAAATACCGCTATTATTACTTAGTCAGTTTCCAATCTTTATTATTAATATTAGTCATTTGTAATTAATTTTACATTTTACAAGAAACATTAGTAAAATTACCTGTTAGATTATCTGTTAGATTATTTTTAAGATTTACTGTAAGATTTTTCGAGTAACTTTATAAGTATCAGTTATTTCTCACCATTTTATATTTACACACGCCTTTGTAAACCTAGATATATATCCGTAATTAATTTTACATTTTACAACAAACATTTGTAAGATTACTGTAAGATTATCTATTAGATTATCTGTAAGATTTATCATTTACATGATTTTGAGAAATATATATCTAGATTTACATTCTATTACATTCTTAAACTTCTTATAACTTTTGAAGTTTATAATATTAGTTTTTATAGTTTGTTTAATTATTGTTATTATTTCACCTAGCCTTTTTTAAACATAGTTTGAGTATTGTGTTTGAAGTTTCAACATTATTCATTTTCAAATACCACTATTATTACTTGGTCAATTTCCAATCTTTATTATTAATATTAGTAATTCGTAATTAATTTTACATTTTACAACAAACATTTTTAAGATTATCTGTTAAATTTACTGTAAGATTTTTTGTGTAACATAAGTATCAGTTATTCCTCACTATTTTATATTTACACACACATTCGTAAATCTAGATATATATTTTGAGAAATACGTATCTAGATTTACATTCTCCTATTACATTCCTTACGGTTTTTAATAATCTGTTTATTACATGTTTTCTCAAAAGTTACACATTGCCTAATGTCTCCAAAGAAAAGAACCTGCAGTGAGTCATCATAGGAAAGAGAAAAAAGACTTAGAAAAGACAGACTGAGGAAAGCGGCTGCTAATGCCTTGGAAACTGAGCAGCAAAGAAACGAACGCTTAGCAAAGGCTAGAGAAAAGAGAGGATCACAGACTGAAGAACAACGTGCACAAAGACAAGCGTATGATCGAGAGCAAATTGCAAGCGTAAGATCTTTGGAGATCAACGAACAACGTGCAAAAAGACAAGCGTGTGATCGAGAGAGGATTGCAACTTTAAGATTGTTGGAGACTGACAAACAACGTGCACAAAGACAAGCGTTTGATCGAGAGAGAATTGAAACTGTAAGATCTTTACAGACTGACGAACAAAGGGCTCAAAGACTAGCGTGTGATCAAGAGAGGATTGCTGCATAAAGATGCACATTTTGGAGAGAAAAGTTTAATGCAGCATTTTTGTATGACTGCTCCTTTAATTATGAAAGTGATTATTTTTGTTTAAT
Organism: Watersipora subatra; assembly: GCF_963576615.1. Lineage (NCBI taxonomy): Eukaryota > Metazoa > Bryozoa > Gymnolaemata > Cheilostomatida > Watersiporidae > Watersipora > Watersipora subatra. The sequence continues at coordinate 61,683,469 of NC_088713.1, forward strand.
AGGAAATTTGAATAAAATTTGTCACCATTGTCAAGCACTCAAGGGGAAGGACGAAGCTTCAGGCATGTGCTGCGCTAATGGAAAAGTCAAAATACCAGTCATTACTGCACCCCCTGAACCATTTCAAAGTTTAATGATTGGAGATAATGCATATTCTCGCCACTTCCTATCTAACATTTGCAAATATAACAATTGTTTTCAGATGACATCTTTTGGAGCTTCAAGAGAAATTCGCGAGCAAGGTTTTATGCCCACTTTCAAAGTGCAAGGACAGAATTATCATTTGCACGGATCGCTTTTGCCAGCTGAAAACTAAAACAACAAGTTTTTACAAATTTTCTTCATGGGCAATTCTGATGACGAAGTAAATCAAAGAGGTGAAAATGTCTCAGGTGTCAGGCGTAGCATCGTCCATGATTTGCAAAACTTTTTTCACCGCTACAACAACTATGTTCAGGAATTTAAAACATCAATGAAAAATCTAACAGATGACAGTTTGAAAATTGTAATTCGTGCAGATAGGCAGCCAGCTGGAGAGCATGAACAAAAATATAATGCACCTGAATTAGACAAACCAGCGATTGTTATTGTAGGACAGGACTTTGATAAGAGAGATATCGTGTTGCACAAGCGACAATCAGGACTTACAAGAGTTTTTGAAATGCATATACCCTACGATGCGCTACAGTACCCAATCAAATACTGGCAAGGACAAAATGAATATCATCTTACAATTAGGCAGGTGGACCCAAACACAGGCAATGAAGCACAAAGGAAGAAAGTATCTGCCATGGATTTTTATGTTTTTAGGATAACGATACGGAACACAGGATCAAACCACTTACTCAGATGCAGATACCTGCTCCATCAATTTCTGACGGACGTGTACGCAAAAATTGAAAGTGAAAGATTGGCTTATATTAGACATAACCAAAGAAGACTTAGAGCTGACAGTTACATTCACCTAAGAGACGCTATGCTAAACGATGATGCACAGAACATTGGCCAATTAGCCATTCTTCCTTCTTCCTTTACTGGAAGCCCTCGATACATGCATGAGTATGTCCAAGATGCTATGACCTATTTCAGACAAGATGGAAGGCCAGATCTATTTATAACATTAGCGTGCAATCCAAAATGGACGGATATCAAAGAAGCTCTCCTAGATGGACAAGCAGCTCATGACAGACATGACATTGTGGCTAGAGTGTTTGGGCTAAAAGTGAAACTACTGCTCAACTTGCTAACCAAGGGAAAAATTTTTGGCGATGCTCAATGTTTCCTTTATTCAATTGAATGGCAAAAACGAGGTCTACCTCATTGTCATCTTCTTCTATGGCTGGTAAAAAATACGCTCATTTCAGGTCGGCTCAATAATATCTGCAGAAATTCCAGATAAAAAGGAGGACCCAACTCTGAACAGCATCGTTACCAAGCAAATGATACATGGACCATGTGGCAACCTAAATCGCCTTTCTCCCTGTATGAAAGAGGGAAAATGCACCAAACAATACCCGTGAGCACGAATTCATGACACTCTGACTGCTGATGATGAATATCCACAGTATAGAAGATGAATGCCAGGGATGGGAGGACATTTTGCAATAATTGAACGCGGTGGAACAGAAATACAAATTGACAACAGATGGATTGTGCTATACTGCCCTCTTCTATCAAAGATTTTCAACACCCATCACAATGTGGAATATTGTCATTCAGTTAAATCCATAAAATACATTTGTAAATACATTCACAAAGGTAGTGATCAATCAGCTTTTGTTATAGAAAATAACAGGAATGAAGTTACTACTTTTCAAACTGGTAGATATATTTCCAGCAATGAGGCTGTTTGGAGGATTTTAGGTTTGCCAGTTCATCAGAGACATCCTGCAGTAACACACCTTAGTGTACATCTAGAAAAAGGACAGCGAGTATACTTCAATGAGGAGAATATCGAACCACGTGCACAGGAACCACCAAGGACTACTCTAACATAATTTCTTAAAGCATGCCAAAACGATGAGTTTGCTCACTCCACTATATCATCAAATGCCTACTTACTACACATGGACATCACAGAAAAAGTGGCAGTCTAGAAAACAAAGAAAAGTGGTTGAAAACTGGCCTCACATACGTGCATCAGATGCGCTGGGAAGAGTATATACCGTTCATCTAACAAACATAGAATGTTTTCACTTGCGCATTTTACTACACAAAGTTACGGGACTTACTTCGTTTCAACAGCTTCGAAATGTCGACAGAATTGTTTGCTTAACATTTAAGAAGACATGTATCAAACGAGAATTACTAGAAGATGCCAGACAGTGGCACAACACTCTTCAGGAAGCTTCAGTTTCAGATTCACTTTTTCAGTTGCATAATCTGTTTGCTGTTATTCTTATTAGCTGCAATCCTTCCGATCCTAAACAATTATGGCTAGATCATAGAATTTGAAATACATATAAATGTTTTCTAGCCTGACACTGATAAATCATAGAAAATAATAAGAAAGATGCTAGCAGCTAAAAAGGTGATTAAAAGTAGTAATGCTATTATCAACAGTCTTACAAAACGAGCTGGTTTACTTCTAAATATTGCACATCTTAACTATATGTTTAATATGTTGGGTTCTTAATCATTGAACTCAACATCGGCATCCTCTCCTCCTGCCACTTTAGCTTTGCCGCAGGGTACGCCTGTGCAAAGCCCTGTGTAAGGCAGTTTTGTCATAATATCGGCACATCTGCTCCCTCACCAGCTGGATTTTTGACACTCACGTAGAAGTGTGCGTGAAATATCAGGTGAACGATAATTATTCTGGTATGAAACATCAATGTATACTCATTGTTTTCCTTACCCAGCATTCACCTATGTAAAGAAGGATATGGTGCATTGGTAAGTTGTCTTTTTGCCTCTTTCCATATCCACGTAGGCATCTGCTACATAATTAGTACAATGCACACATTCTTTCAGCGATTGATAGCAGTTAGGGAAGGACTGACGCCGCAGAAATGGACACAAATAGCCTCTATCTTAGTTAGCCAAGGTCTGTGTCATTTTACTGGGTGCTATCTTTTGGCCCATAGAGTCTGTATGAGTCAGTTTTATCGAGAGAATAAAGTTTCCCCGTAACTTAAATGGTTCTTTGAGTCCTTCCATTGCCTGCTGACAGTTCACATCTGTTTTGATAATGTTTCTGTTACTCTTTTACCTTTTGCCTTCAAATGACGAAACTGCATCACAACCAGAGAAATTTTGCAAACCTATGAGAGTCTTACATTGGTAGATTATCTCAGAGCTTAGTAATCACTTCACTGATATCTATTAGCTACTTCTCTTCCCTCTGTCCAATAAAAAAACAGACTCCACAATTCATATTCTTATCATCGGCAAGTGCCACGATAGCAACATCAATGTCAAAAGATTTGATACCGCATGCACACATGTAGTCATCAGCAGCATGACATGCATTCAACAAAAGACAGTGCATGTCTGCCTCATTATAATCGCAAGCCAAAGTAAACCTCTCTACAGTAGCGGATTGAGCAAAATGGTTAACATTAAGCCGGTAGCATGATCTTGTTGTTATAGTGTAGATTCTCAGGGTATCACGCTTCACTGTAGTCTTCCAGTGTGAAAAAAGAATGTGAACATAACTTCGTTGTTGCTTCCAGACTTTACATAGGCTTTTCAGTTTGATGCCTTCACAGCTTCATTACTAACAAAAAGAGTGCTTTGCAGTTTTTTGTCACCTTTTGCTCTACTCAATTCCCTTGATTCTCTTCTTGTAACAGTTGTCAATTACAAAGTCTACTCAAGCAGCTTAAATTTTTGCGTGAGCATTAAGCACACCGATAATAGTATCAGCAAGTTGACATAATACATAAGGAATGGCACTGGCAGGCAGCACTTGGATAATGACCATGGCATCCACAAGCATGGCCCCACATCATCAATAGTTTAGAGTCGGTGCATTTAGAGTAGTTTGATCATGTCTGTCATAGGTAGGAACTGGTCCTCTGAGAAGGTTTCTAACACAGTTGCCCTCTGGAAACCTGAGTTGTATTATCCAAAAATTGCACTTAGAAGCGCAGCTCTATGCTTGTCCCTTTGCATAAAAAGTTCCAAGGTACCATAGGTCAGGGTTGAACAATCTTCTTAATTGATTATGTCGAGGCAAGATTGATTAACATTTTCACCACTTAAGCAGTCATGTATCGAACATGCTGCAGATACATGTATACTCGTTATAACACTTGTTATGAAAGGCCCTCTCTAAAGCAACTGCATCTTGATCAAAGTATTATACAGTATATGTTTTCCTGTTTGATGGTAGCAGCATTCCTCAATCCATCTGCATGTAGTAGCAAGTTGTTTACGATAAACCAGTGATTCCCAACTACCCCAGAGGTCCTTCTAAAAGTCATCAACCCCTTTATAAACATTATAATATATGGTGTTTATAACAATGCATTGTAAATTGATGTACATTATAAATAAATTAGAATAATATAACAGTCAGCAGATTTGACATGTTTTTATTTATTTACTTATATAAAGCAATGCTATACTAAATTGCTTTGACTTTTGATGTTCAGTAGTCAGGTTGTTAGTGAGATGGATGGTTTTTCATCAAATTCTGAATTTTTGGGGAAATGGTTGACCAACCGCATCATCTGTCGTCTTCAAGTCCCAGTCAGTTTCGTTGTTTCGATTTGAGAATAACCATGGAGGAGAAAGCGGACTCGCATAAGTATGTAGACACAAATGGGAGCAGAGTTCGAAGGGAGTGTTTGGCTGTCTGTAGATATGAATCAACCATGGAAGGCCAAAATTCTTCAATGGTTTTATTTTCATAAACAGCTTTGGCAGATGAGTCATTCTGCAAATCTATGAGTTCTATTTGCAGCTCATCAGCTACGCTTTCAGCAAAACAGCGGAAAGGTTTCTGACAAGGCTCAGTTCTGATTCATTCACCTAAGGAAAATAGTGCTGAAACTACGACTACAAAGAATCCAAGTGAGATATAATATTACTTTGTAATGATTCAGGCATTGAAATAAGCTCTTTATCTTTGGGCTCTAGAATTAAGGAATTAGAAAAATTACCTTGAGCTACCTTTTTCTTCCATAATTCAAGTTTGCATAGGAATGCTTTCAAGGCATCTGTGAACTTGACTAAGTTTCTTAACTAAGTTCTTCCTTGCATCTGGCAATTAAGTTTGTTAATTTGGTCAAATATGTCTGTCAAGTAGGCCAGATTAAGCAGCCAAACGTTATCTTTTAGCCATGTTTCAATTTCTGCTTCAATGTTCTGTGCGCAAAATATCTTAATTTCTTCTTGTAGTTTGAATGTCTTTGCAGTTACGTTTCCTTTGGAAAGCCAACAAACGTTTGTGTGATATAAAAGAACTTGATGCTTTGCTTCCATATATTCGTATAGTTCTTTAAGCAATCTAGAATTCAGGGACCTGCCTTTGATATAGTTTACTATGCAAATTACCTGATTGAGGATTGCTGAGAATTATTTAGGAAGGGTTTTAGCAGCCAAAGCTAGTTAGTGTATCATACAATGTACGCCTTTGACATCTGGAACTAGCCGTTTCACTCTTGCTTGAAAGCCAAAGCTAGATCCTAACATTGATGAAGGACCATCTGTGTAGCAGCCGCATGGGTTTCCCCATGACAGCTTTTTAGTCTCAAAGAATTGTGAAACCTTGTCAAGAAAGTCAGAGGTTCGTGTAGTTGTTTTGAGGGCATTGCAGAAAAGGAACTCTATTTTATGATTCCATCGTTGACATATCTAACAAAGGCCAACAACTGAGCACATGATTCCACATCTGTTGATTCATTAAGTTAAATAGAAAACAATTCACAAGATGCATTTCGAATTTCCTCTACCAACTGTTTCTTGATGTTTTCTTTCTTTCTTCTTGATATCTTTCTTTTGGTCACTTTACCAAGATCGAGCTCTACCATCTGCTGAGCACACGGCTTAATTAGCTGATCTCAAATTGTATAAGGTTTTTTTCTGTTTTGCATATTGTAATGCAACTGCACATGATGCTTCAACTACCTTGTCCTGGGCTACCTGAAAAGCTCAGTCAGAAGAAAGTCTGATCTTCTTCAAGGATGTTTCCTGTCGTTCAAAAAATGTTCTGTCATTAATCACTAAATCAGGGTGTTGGGAAATTAGATGTAATTTTAGCTTAGCAGGTTTCATTGAATCGTTAGTCATCTCCTTATGACAGATCACACGCTGAGGTTTCTCTTTTTTGTCTTTTGTTGTTCAACAGGTAAACACAAACTCTAAACATGAATTGTCATATTTTCTCTTTTTGCTGGCCATGCTAAAATGTTTTAAAATCATATACATGTACATAGCAGCATAGAACAGCTTAAATGTTGAAATATCCATTATGCATTGCCATACTTTACTTACATTTACAGCTGAAACTACCACTGTCTTTGTTTTCTCACTGCTTAGTAAAATTAAATTATAAAAAATTATCATAAGCTATTGATCACGTGATCAAAGCCAAAATAACTTGACAACTTTTACAAGTTACACCTTTTATGAAAAATGGTGGTTATTTTACCGATCTGCTTGTCTCATTTTGTTGTTAAATAAATATAGTTGCCAAATATTGTCACAGTTATGATCAGTCAGCTGCCATTAACAAGCATTCATGATACTAAAAGTTGCCATTTTGAAATGACCCAAATTTGGTTTTAGGTTTAGATTTTGAGTATGAAAACTATACTGCACAGCTTTGCTCGCTGTCCCATATTATTGGCCAGGTCAAACAATGTGACAACAACAAAAGACTTTGTCATGTTACATTAAAGGTGGCAAAATATTAATTAAAAACTAGAGAAAAAAGGCCGTTGCCAGGTGATTTCGGGCAAACTATATTTAACTTCAAGCACATAGTAAGACTCCTACCAGTCTTGGAATTGGTAAAAATAGGTAAGCTGAAAGGTTTTATTTTTCATGGTTCTTAGTATATCGCTGAAATTGAAGAGGGAGAGAGAGAGAGAATTGTGTATTTGCTGGTTACCTGTTTTGTTGTTTTGTACTACTAACCAGTAATCTGGTACAAACCGGAGAATGATGCATGTAGGTGATAAAAGTCTAAACCCAAAAACTTAACAAAACAACGCCACCACTCCGCAGAAATTGCATTAGCCCTGAAACCCAGGCTAGCGCAATCCCAACAGAGCTCAATCGTTAAACCTCGCCCATATAATAGCTGTCGCCTATCCTTTTAGGGTTTTACATCATTGATCTAATAAGACAATAATAGCTGTAAATAACTAGCTAGAAAAAATCAATACTGGCACCAGCCTGTAGACCCCCTCAAAACCTCCTCTGAACTCCTAGGGATCCATAGACCACCAGTTGGGAACCACTGCACTAAGCCATGCATAAACCTGTCGATAGGAGTTTAACCCTTAGAACCAGGGCTATTTTTGTCAATGCGTGTCCGTGTAACCTAGACAATCTGTTCAATGATCCAAAGTTTTAAAAATTTAATTAAATATCTTTAAATGGGCTCATAACACGATGATATTTGGTAAAACACTAGTAAAAAGTTAGGCAACCCACAGCCAATGTCATCAAACATAAGAAAAGAGTACTTCCCCATTATTCAGGCTAAAACTATAACAGTTTGTACGATTTTACAAAACTCGAAAAAATATTTACAGTAGCAGCATATCCATTTAACACTTGTTCATCATCATTTTATGACTCAAAATTTAAAGTGAAATTATAGCTAGTATCATAAAACTTTTTAATCGCCTCAAAATCATTTATGACCTACCAACAAATGAGTCGTATCGATTTTTACACGATATCGTGCTAATAGAATTTGTTATTAAAACGAAATAAGTAGGTAAATATATTTGAAAACTGTTACAAATGGAAGTGAAAATTGTGGTCTAAAATCTTGTGCAAAATTTAATTTAATTGGTTTAGGCTGTTACTTATAACTGCTTTTGTACAAAAAGCCATGTGAAGGCCGGAACACTGGTCATTAGGAATTCTGAAACATCCTACACAAGGCCGGAAAACCAGTCGTTAGGGTTAACTCAGTTATGGGGTGCCATAGTTGGATGTAGGGTGATATGATGGCAATCATTGATGCTGTACCTGTACAGGTTGCGATTTAGTAAAACGTGAAATGCATGATGAATTGCATGACGCTGCGTGATGGCTAAAATGATGACATATCGTCTTAAAATTGCTCCCAATAGCTTACCAGATGCATTTTAATTGATATCCTAACAAACAAGGGAGTTTCTTTCAAAGTTTAAAATATTGTCAAGCTAACACAGATTGAAGGTTTTTAATCATGTGCGGATATGACTGCTGACATATTCTGATAGATTTTAAAGTGTTTTAGCTAATTTAAATACATTTTGGACCGATTTTGACCCTGTTATAATGTGAAGTTTCTACCAGTTGGTTTATTGTATGAATATTGACAGACATAATTTAAGGCGACTGTCTAGTTAGGCTGCTTAATCAGTACTAGTGACTCGTAAGAATCACACATGGACTACCCATAACATTGCTGCAAGGTCACCCATACTCAGTGCACATGTACCACCCTAATGCATTTTTCTAGCTGGTTGAGATGTTTCTCCAACTATGAAAATGAGTGAGGCTCAAAACTGGTTTAAAATGCATTAGAACTAGCTAAAGTTGTCGGGAGTCATATTAACACCTGCATAAAAGAACTTCAAGCTGTATAAGGCTTGAAAATAATTTAAACTTAAAAAGAAAGTCACTGGTTTGTTGAGATATTACTTAAAATGCATATGGTAAGCCATTGGAAGCAAATTGATGGGGATCTGGCATGATTTTAGCCATCACACAGCGTCACACATTTTACTAGACCCGTGAAACTTTGACTGTCAAACAATACAGGGCCCTGCCTATAAATTACTTAATCATAGTCAAAGCAACGAAAGAAATCATATCTCAAATTAATTTACAGGATATATGGACATGCCAGCAGCCACAGTTTTGCTACATGAAAGAGAGCTTTGCTAGAAGTTAATTGTGTGAGTAAAACCTTCTTTCACATATCATGCCTACGTGTTTAAATATAGGTCTTGATGTGTATAAGTGGACAGCAGAATTAGATCTGGTGCTTTTCTTTGGTTGCTCATCTTCATCTCAACAAGGTGTATCACGAGTAGCTGGTTTCCAACTAACTTCATGTTGCCAAACAAATGCCAGGACAAAATTGACTGGGAAATTACGACCACTTTGTTAGCTTAGACCAATAAACCAGAATGAAAACATGCATGCTTTGTACATTTGATACACGAGGGCCAAAATAATAGTTAATGCATAGCTGGAATAAAATTTAGTTATTTTTCAAACTGAATACAAACATTTTGATCAGTAGCCACCACTACTGGTTTGTACAAATTACCATGTCAACATTTTTTCTATCTTAACGATGATTATTAAATATGTAATTAAATGGCACAATAATTGTTTTATAGAGTAATTATAAGTCACATTACCTCACCTAAAATGTTTGAGTCATGAAATATAAGGAGCGCAAAAAATACTCAGCTCACTGTGTTTTGTTTAACAAACTCAATCTTGCTGTTGTTAGACAGTCTCTGAGAGCATGTCTTGTGAATTTGAGAGCTATTGCAGATACGTAAGTTGACGACATGCACCATTGGAAAAAGCGCTTTCAGGATCTTTTAAAGGTTTACTTGCAACAAAATTCACATTACAGTTATTTGGTGTCAAAAGGTTCACCATGTTTTATTCTATTGTGTTGCAGGTGCAAAATATGTGGAAATGTGAATGCAAGCTCTGAAAACCTCTATAACAAACAGTTAATCACAACCATCACAAAAACTCCAATGTTTGGAATCTCTTTATTGCAATGACGCGCTATAATATTTTTGTTATCGTTTTGACTCGTGATGTTATCATATGAAATTAAAGACCGTTAAAAGGCTCAATAAAAAATGTCTCGTAGCACTCGTTTATGGCAAACACGCCGGGTTCTACCGGAAAGCCCGTATCAAATACAGATGCTTGCAACTTTACAGTTTTGTTTCAGCCAGATCTAATTATCTAGTCGTAATCTGATTATGTGACCCACACTTTCTGCCAAAGGGCGAGGACAATTTTTGCAGCATTTTTCGACTATCACAGCTGACTAACAAGCGCCATGTTTACCAGAGGATGATATGTACTCTATTAAGTTGATGTTAACAAACAAAGCAAATTTTTAAAGTAGGTTTGAGATATCAGTGCTCAAAGTGACAGCATTACAATGATGATGGAATAGACGCGTAAGGACAAAAGACATGGTCTTATCGAATGCGTGAGGTATATTTGTGAAAACATTTTGACGAACGAGGTTGCATGAAAGTCTAAATAGAAGCACATCATGTTTAGCTGCATTCCATTTGAGCCATTTTAGAAAGGGATTCCAATCTACGACGCTTTTGTGATGGTTGCAAAAATCTGTTCGTTTTTTAGCTTTTAAAAATGTGGTTGCATCAAATTTGAGTTGATTTTAAAATAAGGTATTTTTTTGTCTATCAGTTGATATGTTGTTTGTTGTATAAGGCGATCTTATTGTCGAAGTATTTGAAGATTAAAATCGAAAAAGATTGATCGCGGTTAAAACGCTCAGGCCAAAAAACATGCCAGGACTTGCCCAAAATGATTTAACGCGTGATACAACCTGTTTCTATCTCTCGTATTCACATCGGCTATTTACGATAAAAGTCTAGTCCTACGTGGCTCCATTGGCAGAGATTTTATCTTGTATTTGCTCATGTTAGCGGGAATAAATCTTTAAATCCAGCTACAGATACATTATTATCAATGTCTCAAACGCTTCAGATAAGGGAGATTACAAACTGGTCATATTAGCTTCTTTTAAATGCTGTGTAAACATCTTAGTACTGACTACCAATTCTACCAGTCTACAGTAATTATGTCAATCAAGTTAAGTAGAATAAGGTTTCTGTATCGGCACAGTTCCGTCGCTACCACCCCGGAAACTAGTTACTTAGTAAAATAAGCATGCTGCATCTTTGAATAGAATATGTGACAAAATCAGCTGCATCCCTTAAAGTCATATACATTGTATAGTAGACTTTATCTAGTCAATATTGGTACAAATTTGTAAAAAACATTCCCTGGTCACATTTGATTAGTTGATTCAAGTACTAAACAGATGGTCGAGCTGTGCAAGTTGTCAATACAGCTCTGCTTACACTTCATAAATCCATGTATCAGACAAGATTTCAGCAGAGGTGTCAACGGGGCTATGATGTATTCAATGATCTGCAAATGATATTTTGCTTCACCTTCAAAAATATTATTTTATTACATAATTTTTACAAGCAAAAAAATTTTCATCTCAACTTAAAGCTTTTATTAAAAAATATTCATTCAAGCTGTGGCCACTCACATAGTTTCAGCTCATACAATAGGACAAATTCATCTACTGCAGCAAACTCAAACAAAACATCATGGTTTATGCAGCACACATTCAAGTTTCTCTTTCCCATTTATGGCATTTTCCACACTGGAAATACCGCTTCGGCTGTTGGGATCACATAAACATCCTGTAATAAATAAAACAAATGCAATAAATATATGTCATTTATAGATATGTCATTCTAACGCATATCTCCTGAAAGCTTTCAAATGGGGAGTTGCACTGTAGGTAGATTGCGAGTGTAATTTCAAAAATAAATAAATGTTTAACAAAAGCACAAGTGCGCCAAGCCAACGATTCAAAGCTTTGGTTCTGGAAGCTAAAAATGTGCATTGATCATTCCATTTTCTTTACTTTCTACAAGGGATAATTGAACATCTAAATTCTAATCATAAATCTAATTTACTAACTAAAATTGCCAAAAAAAGTTTGAAGCAAATATAACTAAGAGAAACGATAAAAAATTATAAAATGATGATTGGTGATAGCAAAAATATAATTATATTAATTAGTACATGTATTCAGTAGTATGCCTACTAAAATTAGTACCTTTAGTATATTCATCAATCTAAGTTGTTGTATCGCTAGATGATATCGATTAAAAAGATGCCGTCAATAACTCACTGTGCATCCGTATCTCAAACGCTTGTACAGAAAATTACATTATAGCTTGAAACAGGAAAATATAATCTGAAAGTAAACCCAACGGCATATCTATAGGAGACTCAAAGCAAAATATAAATTTACCTTCATTCTCCTATCTTCCTCTGTAGCAAAACACTGCTGACACTTATCAGCTCTAACTATAAGCTGCCTGTTACAAACTTTAACCGCCTGATGCTCAGAAAACTCAGAGTCACCTTCGCAGTAACTGGAAGCATTTTTACAATTCTGTTTGTTCGTCAATAAAACGTGTCGACCAAGTAATTCATTAGAGTAACGATGGTAATTAATTTAGTAAATGTCGATGTGATCTAAAAATAGAGTAAAATCCTTAACTTTGAGATCACAGACAACGCATTTTATGAGTGATAACAATTTTTATGACCTCTATAAAAATTGTGTGCTGATGATTGGCTAATGAAATGATCTTATATTTATCGCTCGTGAACTCTTTTCATATGTATCACTCGTTATGTCACGAATGAAGCACCCGCTGGAATCTGAGCTTTTTAAAAGATAGCCCCATTCAAACGGATATATCTCTGGACAGAATTAGTTTACAAAGACAAAATTAGATCAAATTGTAGCTGATGTTTTAACCTTTTATTGGTCTTAATTTCATTAAATCGACCTTTTTGACGCAACCACATCTTTATAAGTTTGTAATCACATTTGCACATATTTTGCGCTTACGACACAGCAGAGTAAGACTTGGTAAACATTTTGACATCAAATAACTGTGAATTTTGTTGCAAATACTGTAAACCTTCAATAAATGTTTTTTCAGCTTTTTAGACGGTGACTAAGTGTTTGCCTTGTGTGCTTAGCCAAAGTTTATCCAATTATTTTCTGAGAACTATTTACGTGGGCTACACAGCCAAGTGAAACCTCAAACCATGAACACATGACCAGAAAATAAATTACAGTTGGCAATTATTTGCCCTTGACCTTTGTAATAAATAGACAAACTGTGACTCACTCCAGAAAAAGCCAATTACAGTTTGGTATGAGATGAGAAAACTTCTTAAAATCTATCAAACCTAAAATGGTAAAGTTCCCCCACTAGTGGGATTGGTAAGCATAGCAACTCATTTGATATGAATTCTACACCATCAAATCTATCTACAAAGTGCAAAAGATTGCCACTGAAAAGAGGTGCCAACAAAAATGCAAGATAAACAGTTTTGGCCCACGGCCTATTTGCGCCTCCACGATTTGCTGTAAAATTTGTCTTGTCATGTTCAGCTAGCATAGCTAACATGTCCTTGAACACAATACAACTTCAAAGCAATAACCAAAGATTGCTTCTTTACTTTTAAGCATAACAGTTTTACTCTGGACTCATTTTAACATAAATAATATGGTTGAAATTTTAGTATAGACTATAATTAGCATCATATATTTTTATTCTTTGAACATACCCGTACCTGTTTGCTTTACTTGGAGTTGTTCTCCCACTTTCAGCTCAGGCAAGTCCTCCACAATAAATTGGTTCATTTGTTCTTCCAGCTTTTTGAACCCGCTTACAACGTCATCCTAAAAGTTTGACTTATTAAAAACACTTTTATAACCTTGACAAAGACAAACATAATGTGTATAAGCCATTGTGGAAAAAAATGGTTTATAGCGGATAAGACAATGTTTTGGTTCTTAGCTGACTAGTAATCGTACATTAAAAAAAGGCTAAACGGTTATTCACAAAAGATATCAACTTTCTGATGATTTTATAGAACTTAACTGATTTGTCTTGATCATTTACAAACATACATGTACAACATACATGTAGATGCATGTAGATGATTACAACATACATGTAGATATGCTCCATGTTATTATAATATAACTTTCCGTTGCCCATTAAAAGTGTGTATTTACTAAATATTTCTGTACAAGTAAAAACTGTAAACAATGTAAATGATAAGAAAAATAATTTGTGTACAAGACCTATTTTTATTTAACACGTACAACATATAACATTCTAAATTTTAAGTTTCATTGCATGAAAATGTGTCTTTGTGTAGTTCAAATAAATTATGAAAAAAATACACAAGGAGTTTATGGAAGTGTGTGCATAAAAATATTACTGTTGCAGCAAAAGCTCGTTGAATGTAAAGTTTTTATTGGACTAAGCTTGTACCTATTGGCACAAGCGTAAAAATGATATTGTAAAGGTCTCCACCAGCCCTCTACTCTCCACAAGACCTATCAGATAACTCAACAAATCAAGTGTTTATTCACAAGAGAATATTACTTGTAAGTTCAAGTACAAACAAGCATGCGGGATGCATTAGAACTACTCAAAACTTTAGGTTGCTTCTACATAAATCGAAAAACATTTATTTGAGCTTGACCTATATTTGAAGGCCACCTCTATTTGACTGCCACTATGAGAGAATTTGAAAAAGAGAGCGCCACCCTCTATTTGAATGCCACCTCCACTTGACTACCACTTTGACAATCTTTGATTTTTCTGAACTCATAATATCAAGTGATCAGCAGAGAAGTGTCCAGAAAATCGTATTAATAATGAATCTTTTACATAAATAGCAATCAATCCTCTGGTCGTTCAACTTCAAAACATTTTGCTTTTTTTGTTATAACTTTGAAAGCGACACCATAACAATAACTAACAACTGTATCAGGCTAATAATAGTTCTTTGTTTAACATGGTCTTGATACTTTGAAGTATCTGTATATAAAACCTGTTTATATTTATGATGGAAGATGAACGACTGGTTTTAGACCAAAGCTTACGTTAAGCGAGCAAAACATTTACGTGTTGCACCTGTGCCGAATGCAACGCGTATAGGTTTTGCTCCGCCCAAAAATGTTTGAACGCTAATACTGACTATTTCAGTGGTACTGAAAAAGATTTCAAGTCAAAAGACATTGTGGAAGGCACTGGAGAACCAAAAGATGTTCCTTCCATCGAAAGCAACAATCAGAACGCAGCTATCTGAGCAAACAATGCAGATATTTTAGTTTTAAGAACATTAATTTTGTTCTGCTTGTAATATAATAATGGTTCATTTATGTCGCTTATTCCTGAAGATATATTTGTAGCATATGATAGATTATCGTTATATATCTTATAAATTTGCACATTTATAGCATCTTATTTGATAGCAACATTGGATTATTCTGATCTTACAATTGATCGACAGTCGTAACTCTTATTCTATTGCCAATGACATGCTAGTTTTGGCTGCAAACTGTAGCAAACATATCAATAAAAAGATTGAATATTTATGCGAGCTTGGTAAATATGAATATAAAAAATGTCTTCAAAAAGAATGAAATAAAATTTGAATTCTCTAACAAATTGCAAAGCCGGACACAGGCCTTAATATCATTGCAGGTTATTTGTGTAATTAATAGGTTATTTCTACCGGTAGGGATATTTCTCAGTTTTACAATGCATATTTATTAAAATATCTTTGACAAGCTCATGGTAAGCTGGCAGAGTTACTGCATCCAAAATGTTTAATACCGCTCTACTAAAAAATTAGGGCAAAAAGTAGGCGACATTCGCTTTGCGCAAAAAAAGGCTAAAATTTATCTTTCCAAAATTCTTATAAGCCATTTGAAAAATAAAATGCAATCCTTTATTTGAACACCACTTCCACTATAGTTTTACTATAAATACTCAAATACGTGTATTTACTTACTGGTGGAGAATGTTTGATTTTAGTCTCCAACATTTCTCTGTGATTCCGGAGACTTCTCCACTTGTCAAGAACAACATCCTCCAAAAAGTCATTTATTTGTACTTTAGATTTCTGCCTGTTCTCAAGCACTTTCTTTTCTATTTCATTATACTGCTCTTTCAGTGAGTGTATCTACAGTTATAGTCAACTCTGATACAAAACATGAATACAAACATTACTAAAAAATGTTTCTCTAGATATATAAAGTTGTAAACTTACTTTCTACTCAGGCAGTTCACAGGTACACTGAGTTAGTTTTTATCTGAATAAAAACCTTTTGCTTTTTACCCAGTACTAGAATAGTGATGACATCACCATTCTATTAGTGGGTAGAAGACACCACTATTATATGGCTGTCTTTCAGAAATCGACAATGACTTGCATCGTAGCAATGCATGTTTAGGTCAATCAGTAGAGAAGAGGTGGCCCAGTTTTCAGTATCTCCCATTTCAAGAACTGTCAGTTTAACCTGAAGGAATGCCAGTGCAACACAAAGCCAGAGATCTGACAGAGCTAGCCAAATCTCTTGACCATTATGCAAAAGACCAAGGTGGATCTTTAACGTGCCCACTTTGTCACTGTGGTAAACAGGTCCTCCAAGTTATGGTCTTGATCCAAAATAGTTAAGAGATCTAGATCCAATTCAGAGTTAAAAGATTGATGAGAGCTTTTTTTGTCAGGTCAGCATTAAACCGGTTTTGAACCACCAACCTCATAATTGACGATCAAAGGCCCTACCATTAGGTCGCTCTGACATCACTATTGTAACAGTGATGAAATCACTATTAAAACAATGATGACATCACTGTAGTTACAGCTATAAACAGTTAGAAGCATCATTCTCATAATAATCTGTGCAATAATTATCATGCATTATTGTTAGGGGCACATTAATAATACCAACATTGTGCATAGTGGTAATTGTATAGCATCACAAATAGAAGCTACAGCAGACACTCATTACCATGTACCTCCTTTGATGTGTATTCCTCATAACGTAAACATTTATGTAAAGTTTTTGCTTGGAGCTACGTAAAAAAGTTCCCATGCTATAAAGCGTCAAGTTAGTGCTAATTCTAAAATCTGACTTGAATAATGACAATCCTGTCGTTACCTTTAAAAACATCGTTTTCTACTTTGTCACACTTTGAAGAGAAAACTCTGGATGTGGATATTTCTATTGATTGATTTTCTATTGCTATATACAAGTTTTCAATCACCATGCAAGATCAAGGTGTCGAGAAAGCTCAGGAAAATTCCTGCAATTTTTCAGAAAGAAGTCAAAAGGCGATCAATTGGTGCTGGCGTTAAAGTGTCGATATACGACGAAAGTCATGAGCATAAGCTGCAGTCTTTTCGAACACTATATTTTGGCCTGAAATTAGACAAAAAGTTAAACATCATCGCATATTTATGTCTAGTAAAGATAAAATTATTTGCGTTAGTTGTGACAAAAAAAGCGTTTTCTTTATTTTTATAATTGGCTGAATAGACCATGCTTTCTATTAAAAATGCAAAGATTAATGGAAGTTATTATTGTATGTAACTAAGGATACATTCCTTCAAATCATTGTAGAATTAACATAGTCATGGACCATGAGTCACTTAGAACTGAAAGGAGAAGAAGAAAACTTACTGATACAAACCATTAGTGCTACAGCTACTGTACAGTCATTTGCTGAAAAATTTAAGTCCAGGTTTTTTGTTTTTGGAAGGGTCAATGAGGTGAGTTAGGAAAGATCTTATAATAGATTAGACAATTCACATGTATTGTACTGTTTGTATAACATGAATTCCTTATGGTATAAATGTTCCCACAACTAATTATTTGCATTGTAAGAGTGTCTACTGTAGTTTGAAACCTGAACAGCAGTGATTTCCAATAATATACTGTCAGGTTAGTCTTAAATAAATGGTTATTAAAATCTGTTCAGTCATTGTACTTCATCTGACAACTGACTTTAAATCTTTGTGACTCATGGCTAGTTGTGACTTATCTAACTACCATTTTCTCTAACATTTACGACTTATAAATAACTCCTAGAAACAACTAGCTATAAAATTTACGGTTGTACATTTGGACTAGGATGAACGTTAAACAATACTGATAGGAACTGTCTACAGGTTTTGAAATAGAATGTTTGAGCTTTTATGAATTATAAACAAACAGGTAAGTAGAGACATTTACACTGCTGATCGGCTTACGAACAATATAAAAATGATTTATTCAGTTAAATTTTTCAGATTATTATGATAACATTTGGATTAAAAGCAGCTGACGCAATTTTGAATAGTAGATGCAATCATTATAATTGGCTGAAAACACTTTCAAAAGATTGGAAAAGCTTTTGAAGGCCTTTTAGTAATAATTAAATTCAATACAATGACAAATGG
This sequence comes from Watersipora subatra, assembly GCF_963576615.1. Lineage (NCBI taxonomy): Eukaryota > Metazoa > Bryozoa > Gymnolaemata > Cheilostomatida > Watersiporidae > Watersipora > Watersipora subatra. Next base: position 61,701,730 of record NC_088713.1, read on the forward strand.
GAAGAAAAGATTCTTCCAAGTTCAAAATCTTGAGTTCGAGGGCAATCTATCAACATAGAGATCAAGGTCAGCATATCCCACAAAAAGGAAACATTTTAAATATACGCTGTGACACAACTTTACTTCAGCTAGCTTTTATTTTTTTGAAATAGAGAATATGTCATAGTGAGACATCTGTATTGAGCCAGCTCCTAATTACAAATAATTCTATATCTTTCACTATTCTATGATAGGTGTATAACATAGGAAACAAACAATGAGTTGAAAGTGTGAATCAAAAGCTGCAGAAAACAATTAAACACAAACGAAGACTGAGCTAATTTACTAACCTGCTCATCTCTCTTCTTATGAATAATTTTTAGCATATCTTCAGTCTGACTGTCATATTCAGTGACCATTTTGGATATTCGTTTAAACAGCTCTTCAAACTGGTCATCTCTAGCTGAACTCTTAGCAGATATTGTACCTGTCAGAAGGGCTGATGCCAGGTCCTCTAATGGAAGCAAAGAATGCGTAGAACCTAAATCAAGAAGATAACTTCAGATCTACAAATCATTCATAAGAATTTAGGACTTCTGTGAAATGATAAAAACATTTGCGTGTTTGCTTATCCATTGCTTATATTACTTGCAGACAAAAATAGAATTACTCATGCTATATGATATAGTAATACAGCTTGATCATGTTACACTGACAACAGGATATCCTATGATATCATATCGAGTCACTTGGCATTCTGAGCAAGTAGATATCATACTCAAACTAATATCTTGTATTTAACAAATCTAATAGCATTCAAACACTTACGCACACCCACTATAAACCTACGCACCATTGTCACAAGTTGGTAAGTCGGAAACACACTTCAGGCAGCTGAGCACATAGCAGACTCTACATCCAAGAATATATTGTTGATCTTTATGGTTGGGGCAGCTGCTGACTTTAGCTTTTTGTTGTTGAGCCAGGTACTCAAGTATTGTTATCTTGTGATGCTCCTCCAGCATTTCATCATGACCCTGAAATAAGCCAAAATAATACTGCTACTTCTGGCTAATATATCATCCTTTTAATTTTAGAATGTTCCAGAACATTTTATCAATAATATATATATGTAATAGAAATATAGCTAGTTTATTATCAGATTGATATTACCAAAGTTTGTTGATTATGAGGCACTGATGGCACCTAATTTGCCAACACTCAATGAGTAGTTATTCAGACACAGACCAAAGTATGCTGCCTTGCTGTACACCATACTGACTCAATAAGCTAATATTTCTAAACTAAAAAACAAGTATGGCTTTTAAACATAAGTTATCATTGTTTTAAAAATGAAGAACATTAAATAACCTTAAAACCGACAATAAACCAGAGTCATCATAGTTGTGGTTACAAACAAAGTATTAAATATTACTGCACATCCAACCTTTTAAATTTTCTAGTAATTTTAAAAGTCTAAAATTTAAGCATGCGCAACGTGTTTGCTGATGAGCAAGAAACCTTTTATTGCAATTCAATAGTACCTTCTCATTGTATCTTTGTGCAGTTTCATAGTAGGCCTACTATAAAGCTCTTGGTAATCAACATCAGTTAGATGCAAAGTAATAATATATACTAACAACTTCACATAAAACTACTGCTTATACTCTATTCCAATTATCATCTGAAGATCTTAAAGGAAACACTAGTACCTCCAAATGAGCAAGGCAGAACGTCTTACAGCAGTAGGTACAATAGCTGATAGCTTTTTGTCTTGGTGAACTCTTCTTCAGACAAATATCACAGAGTGACTTATCCGTACCCAAGTCATAAGATGGGAGACTGTCCGGTGGCATCTCAAACACCTTGCTACAAAGAATTAGTCATAAGTGATCAAATTTTTGCTACATAGGTCATTCAGTGGTAAGTGATGCCTTCTATGAGTCATTCTATAATTGCGGAGTATATTTCTAAGCTTGTGTGTCGGTAGTAGATCAATTTATGAAGCTGCACCTGTAAAGGGTTGAGTTGAGAGGTTTTATTATCAAAATTAAAGTTGAAGTAGCTAAACATGTTGACACGGCTACACCATTTGATTAAGAGTCTGGTCTCTGTTTTACCTAAACACCATTAGAGATAAACATACAGAATATAACATACAGGAATATCAAGGTAGTCTTTAAGCTGAACAATATATTTCTAACTTGAAGATGAGCTTGCACAAAATTTTGACAGATTTTATCAGAAGTTATCGGTTTGTTTTTATCATCTATGATTGTTTTTTATGTTTAAGTTGAAATGACTGCAATAAGGGTTCAAGATTAAAATCAACAAAATCTGATAGCCGTAAAATGCCCAGATCAAATGAGAGAGCAATTAGGATGTCCATAAGTGCAAAGAGACAGAATAAAGACCAGTACCTCTGCAGCTTAAACACAATAGCTGATATCAATTATAGCAGTGATAGCAACTAGTGATGTCATTTAGCATATGTTTTTCTTCTGAACATTTTAATGACTATTAATTTTAGCTGATTTTAGTTTATAATTGATGTTAGACGACATACGGACAACAGACGGATGACAGACGAACGACAGGCCGACGACTGACGAACAAAATATGAACACTGAGATATATATAAGTAAATATTTTTAATGCGAAGACAGTTATTAATGAGGAAATAGTACAATAGTTTCTGTTTCTCTGAAAGGATATTTCCTATTCAGGTTCAGTAAATTATCAAAAAGCGTTTGAGAATCCTACACTGCAAGACGTAAACAGTTTGTCTGTAAGCGGCTGTCTACAAACCCTGGTGTATTTTAGAACATCATAGCTGGTACTGCTATAACGTCATATGCTCCTACTTACACAGAGTATATATGCAACATGAAATATATGAAATGGTATTGGTGTTAGAGTGTAATTTCACGGACTTGCTAAACATAATAGAGGACAACTCTGTACAATGCAGTATAAACGCTTGGAAAGTCAGCAGGGTAAGCTGATCCATAATATTAATACCATAGTAAACTACAGCTGCAGTACATGTACAGTTTCAGATTTTGAAGAATGTGCATATGCAGTGCACATAAACTGCTGGGTTTACTTCCATGTGCGTCATGGAACTAAATCTGCAGTGAATCTCAGGAAGAACTTTGCAGTAAGAATGCAGTTCCAGTAGCAGTAAGTGTAAACTGCTGATAAAAAAGTTGTAATAAAGTGCAAAATTACTATGTATTGCGCTGCAATGATGTAATGCAGTTTTAATGCATCATAACCCTGGCTATGCGCACTATTATATAATCTAATTTAAATCAACAAATAGTAAATCTCACCCACACCCATTGTTTCCACACAGTAGCAAGTGTTTGCTTTCGTAGTAGGTAGTCAAACAGGTCATACAGTGAATATGGCTGCATGGTAGCACTTTAAGGTTGACCATGGCATCACTTTTACGGCAGCAAAATTCACACTCAACATCTGCTACAGCCTCAGCCATTTTAATATAGAAATAAACACACATGTCTGAGATTTAACTCACTACATATATAGAAGTATAGCGTCATGACTGAAATTTTCATGTGCAAACTATAAAAAAATTTGCGAAAGCTTTTGGTTTGAACAAATTACAAAGTTAGATAAACTTTTAAACTTTGAGTAGTGTTTCATATCCTAGTGAGCAGCATTAGAGAACAACAAACTAATTACATTATTTAATACAAAATTATATAATACTTTAAATACAGATAACAGGAAGAGGTTGGTATTAACTGTCGGGATTATGACATTGATTACCGGTAGAAATTGTATCTCCTGGAGTCTGTAGGTACAGGGTAAATTGTTCCTGTTTCCTTACCATGGCAGCTATTTCTAAAAACACATATTGTTATAATTACAACTAAATAAAACTTAGATATAAACAAGGGTTTTTCTTACTGATGATGAAGGCCTAGCACAAAACTCATAAGTGCCGCCTCTATCAGTCAGCTAAAGTCAATGTAGAAAGGAATTTGCTGTATTTTTTGGTAAAATTTATTAAATTTATCACAATAAGCTGATGCGGCAATCTCCTACATGTTATGTAGTTTCAGCAGTATTAAAATAGGCCTAGTTCTATAAAGTTACCAGAAGCAAGTAACCATACAAAATCAAACTTTCGCAGTTGTAGCACTATGTAAAATGAAAAATACTAACAGGTGTTGGGTTACACTATGGGTGTGGATTACAAACAATGGGTGATACTGGAAACTTATATTTTGAAGTAGATATTAACTATTAACCTAGATAGACATGTACAGAATTAAAATACTTGCTCTCTGCTGTCTAGCCTCTTCCTGTACTAATGAAAACCGTCTCTCACTTTCCTCATATGCCAATGACGACTGTCTCTCGCTTTCCTCTTGTACTAATGACAACCGCCTTTTACTTTCATCCCATAATGCTGTTGTGTGCTGTTTGGCCTCAGCCAATGCTAGTTTTAATGCTACAATCCAGTGAACAAAATAAAATGATCTACTGTAACCTGTACAACAAAATTACTGCTTGAATTTGACAACACAGCGAGTGCCAAACTCATTGAGGCTTACCAATTAGATGCATGCTGATTTGCTAGCAAGTTTTTGATATACATTGCCAATAATACATGTAGAAGAAAAGAGTTCCTCAGTGCTACACTAACAATGGACTAGTAAGCTGTTTACATTTAAAATCTACCTTCTTCCTGTTCTTCAGTTTTTTCCTCTAAAGCTGAGAGCTTCTTCTGACTTTGTGTCTGTTGGGTTGAAAGTTTCTGCTCACTTTCCTTCTGTTGAGCTGAAAGTTTCTGCTCACTTTCCTTCTGTAGAGCTGATAGTTTCTACTGACTTTCTTTCTGTTGAGCTGATAGTTTCTGCTCACTTTCTTTCTGTTGAGCTGAAAGTTTCTGCTCACTTTCCTTCTGCAGAGCTGATAGTTTCTGCTGACTTTTTTCTGTAGGACCGAGAGTTTTTGCACACTTTCAGACTGCAGAACTTTAACACCCTGCTGAGCTTCTGCCAAGGCTGCAAGCAACACTACCAGTATAAGCTAAAGCCTGGTTCCTATATATGCCGCAAACACCGGCAACAGAACTGTAGGGCTATCAGCGAGGAAATGTGAACCTCAAGCAACCTTGGCAACTACGCGCCGAGTACCACTGGTAGTTGCCGGCGGTTAACGCAAGAGTTCACTGCTGTTTAACTTTCGCAAAGAGCCACATGCAAAACCTTGCCAAAATTCACTGTACAGGTGAAGGTCAGAAATTTAGAAATGGCATGGCGAGCAAACATTTTTAATGCGATTATTAGTGATGCATCTTTTTGTGAACAAAAGCCGCCGAGCCTAGAGTCGCAAGTGTTATGCTGCGCAAGATTACCACCAGGGTCTTGCATTTGATACGGGAACCAGGCTTATGTTTCACATGAAGATGATTGGGTATTCAACAATTAGCAAAGTCAAGTTGGAAAAAATAAATGTTCCACTGAGAAATTTAAGTTATAGCAGTGACCGTAAAACCCAAGTTACTGTACTGGTGTTATCAAGACGACAACATCCAGATAATAGAAATGAATACAATTGCTGGCTACATAATGTTAAGAATGAGCTGCACTTTTAGTCTTCTGCTAGTCTACCATCTGAAGAATACTTATTTTTTCATCAGCAAAGGCGAGAGCTATAGTATAGTAAAGGCCAATATATAGTAAGTGCTGAACCCAATGCTTAGATGTACCTTGACCTGTGCAGTGAATCTTTGGATTGTTAAGAATAGAACATACTATTGGTTTTCTGTTTGTTCACCAACTGAAGATCCCTTACCCTCTCATCAGCAACAGTGAGAACTACAGTACATTAGAAGCAACTTTTATTAACAACGTTACAATGGTTACTGCGCATTAAGTTATTGCTGACAGATGAAGAGATTCTACAAACTATTCTCAGCATTCCATAGCAGATGCTGACAAACAAAATAAAATGGATCACCAGAATTTAGTTTAGATTTCCAGCAGAAAGTTGAGGAAACCTGAGTAGGCTCAGCAGTAGTGCATATGAAGTGAGTAGCTGGCATTACAAAATATAACATTCTCACCTTCTACTACTGACTTGAGCTGCCATCTCATCAGTAGCTCTGAAGACTCTTTTTTCCTGGTATACTCGGCATCATCCGATGGAGTCCTCATGTATTTATTATTTATGGTAAGAAAATAATAGACAGTCGACAGAGACACAGATTCTAACATGGCCTTCAGAGTACTTGTTTCCCATTGGCAGGCTGCATGATGCAGTGTAGTGATGATGTGACGGTGTATATTCTGTATCTTTAAGAGTGAGCCTTTCTGTTGTGAGGAAAAGCTATGAAGGAGGGACTCTATCTACTCGTTCCTTCCATTCAATGCAGCTGATGCTCTAGCTGTGTCACAATAATTATTCTTCTCAGCAACAAAGTCGTATCTCCTCTCAGCACTGACAGCATCCAGTAGTAACCCTACACAGTCACTGCTCTTACTCACGGCAGCAAGGTGGAGTGCTGTGCATCCATGCTGCTCCTCCTTCATCCAAAGTAACTCATCCGCTTGACCTCTGAGAGGAGTGAGAAGCAGATGACATATTTCTGTTCGGCATTCATAAACAGCTTTCATCACAGTTGTGTACGATTGATATCTACTGGTTAGCAGTAGGCTTAGCAACTGAGTGGGCTGGGTGCTCTTTATAGCTGTCCTCAATGAGAAAATATTTATCTCTCTACCTCTGATATACTCCTTTAGTAGGTCTTCCATTTTAGCTGTAACATATGTACTACACTTTATTCACTTCTTCATACACTAAAATATGATAGAGGCATGAGTACCAAATATGACACAACTGCTGATTTATAAAGTGGTCAGCCTTAACACAGTGGCTGCATGTAAACCTTTGCTATTTACAGAGTATATAAATGAGGCCAGAAATTTTATACTCAGACAGAGCTAGGAAACAAGCATCAATCTTTTGTCTATTTTCTTTCTTTAAATTAACCAGGTGAAAAACACTAGGGTATAAATTCCGTTGCAGCAGGTAACTCTTTACAGTCTCCTGTATAGAGCACTAAATTTATAGAAAACTAATTACTAAATACAATTATCAGACTGCAGCTGATTTTACACATAATAAAGATTGGAAAAGCAAACTAACTACAGTTTCATACGATTTTATTCACAAGATAAAATGAAATATCTGCAGTACGAAGTTTTTGCTCGTTTGATTGTGATTGAGAAATGAAACCAGAGCCTCCTGCCTTTAACTTAGCCTCATTACATGACAGACTCTATGAGTCTCCTCAGGGTAGAGAGTGGTAGTCCCAGGAGATCAGAGTTATATTATAATCACTCTGACTCAGTGTCTCTCCTCATCTACTCTACTATGCTCAGTATGTACAATATAAATAGATGATAATGTAATATGTACGTTTTAGTTACCTGTTATTTAGTTACTTGCTGCGACTACAGCAGTTTCTTTTTAGCTTGTAGCTAAATATAATTAGGTCATCTGACTTGTGATTGGCAAAGATGAATTATAGTTTACAAATAGTGAACAATGATGAATTGATTGGGTGTTGAATGAAGGAATAGGAGGTATTTATTACTGCAGTTTCATGGTTGGCTGGTTCTGCAGTCTTGTAATTGGTTGTCTTCCCTGGCCATTTCTTAGTTCAAGTGAAGTTCATCTGAAAAAAATTACTAAAAAAAGTCCCTTGCAACGTCAGAGGAAATTATTAATAACCAGTTTGATAATACAGTTTACCTAAATATTTTATAACCTTATTTTACAAAAATATAAGTTATTTTATTTATCAGATAAAATTATAATTCTTTATAATTATATAAAATTATAATTCTTCATAATTTGAAAATGCATAAAAATAATTTTCATATGGCAATGTTTTATCAGTATTAACCTTAATAAAACTTGAGCCATTGTACATGCAATTATATAGAAATCGAGACAAATATCGATTGATAAATTACCTTATTGATTAACTTGTGGATAATTAGCACATTGTTGTTAATTTCATATCATTATTTTTAAATCACAAACAATTAGTTGTTAAAAAGATATTTCAACCGGAGAAAATTTGTCAGGGTATAAGTCAAGCATACCCGCCACTTACCCAGAGCTGGTGGCAAGAGTGCATAATTTAAAGACACTTGCTAGCCAATGTCACTCATAGTAAGTCAGCTAGAGTCAGGTTCTAGTTAATCAAGGCTACTGTTACTCAGGCCGTCTCTAAATACCTAGAAGTCAGCTTAAGGCTAGCTAATAAATAGTTTTGAGGTCGAGGATACCTGAAAGGTTATTAAACTTTCCACAGACACAGATGGTTTTACTTGACATAATAAAATAAGGAGTTGCCTGCACGGCGCCAGAGGTGGTTCTAGTTGAAATTAGTTATTTACGCTTTAATTAATAAAATCAGTTATTTTAAGTTTCCATGAATGCATTATACTATTTAATCTTTTTTTCAAATGGATGATACATTGTGCTATCAGCTGAAAAATCATTTTCTTAAAGTTCCACTAGACTTAGTTAATGATTGCTAACAATCCTCTAGAAACTTATCAAATGTGTTTCATAATTTTTTACTTTATGTTTTCTATCATGTGAAATAAGATTGGATCAAGTGCCTTGTATGCGTGTTGCGCATGTGTTGTATGCATGTTGTATTCGCGTTTTACCGACCTAAGATGCACCGTTACCCAAATAATAGCTAATTAGAACTAAATCTTTTGTTTAACTGGGCTGCTCTATTATTGACAATCGCCTATTTCTTTGGTGACAAAGATGATAGAAATGCAGCAATCAAACATTCATCAATGAACTGCATGGTTGCAAAAAGTGAAGCTCAAATTATTCAGGGATCAAATTTTTTTAGATACCGTGCCTAACGATATATAAAAGCAGTTTGACATTCTCAAAGAACAAGACTATTTTTATGTTGACTCCGTTCAAATTTTGTGACATGCACATTGAAAACTCATATATTGGAAAATATGTGGTTATTAAAGGTGAAACAGCAAGTAGTAAGATGTGACTGTGTTAATATCTTTAGATAGTTTACCTATACTAATATGTAAATCTATTATGATATCCTCAAGTAACACTCTTTAAAGCACATAAATTACATAATTTTTTTATTGTATTTTTCAAGACATAGAAGTCTTGGCTTTTGAATGAGCTATTGTTTGCTATGGTGAGACAGGCATTAGTTGGTGTTTATAGGATTTCCCCAGAGCGCTACTGCAAAAAGGTTTACAGGCATAGTCTCGAAAATTGTGACATCACATTTCTCATATTCGTTGTTGTGTGCTCTTATCGCTTATTTATGAACTACGATAATGACGATGATGACGTCGGTGGCAGGCAAAGGTAGGACAACTCCAGAGAATGAATGAAGATGACAAGGGAATCAGTGTCATTAGTTCACCATGTACATATTATTTCTATGATAAGTACCTCAGACTCCAAGAACCGTACTATATTTTCCAAATGATATTATGCACTAGCTCTTTATTTTTAATGTGATGTTGTTGCGGGTGACAACTGAGACTAATTAATTTCAAGCATTGCATGATCTCGCGAAAGTGTGATTGACATTTTGTCCTAGGGCCATGCAACCGCAGGTCATAATTTAATCTATGTGATTTCATTACCTTTATCAACGACAGTACATTTATTGAAGCATAATTGATTAACCCAGAACATGCGTTGGTATTGGTCAAGCATTAGCACGATCACGGGCATTGTTGATTATCTAGAATCTTAGTTTATTATTAGCGCTCTTTGGGTTTAACAGCACCGATTGTCACAGAAAAACGCAGCATTAATGGCAGCGAAACGGATCGACGACCTAAGGCTAAATGAGAATTATGACGTCACGTTTTGAGTACCTGAACCAAGTGTTTATTTTGCAGAACCTACTTTTGGCACCCCGTTTTACATAGTTCTATTATTCTTTGTGTTTTAAATATAGGCTCGTTTGAAAGTCAAGACTGTGATGTATTGAAATATACAATAAAAATTTACGTAATTTATGTGCTTTAAGTATTATTAAACAATTCCTGTCTGATTATATTGTTTTGTAGCAGTGTAAATATTGTAAAATTATTTCAATTACTTAAGGCCGGAATCTAAATTTTATGTAAAGTCACAGAGTGTTTCAGAAACTGAAAATGCTTAATCAACAAGTCAACACTATCCCTACTATAGCCTTCTACTAAACCAGATAGGTGTTTAACCTTCTCTAACCAAAACAGTGGAATTCTGAAACTGGACCCAACTACTTATCTATCTGATACAACTCTGAAACTACTAGAACAAGCAGGTGGTTGTAGTAGGAACAACACAAACTGTAATAAGAAGCGTATAAAAACTCAGATCAGCGACTTACATAAATTTATCTTTTATTTGGATTGCTAAGATAGAATAGGAAACACTGAAACCTCTTTCATGACATGCGAGTTTTCATACATTGCGCGGAATTCTATGAAGTGTTTGGTACATTTTCAACAGCATCCCAGACTACTCTAAACAGGAAGTATCTTTTTCCTATTTACTCCATCTCAATGTAGTACAAAAGGTGGCATGAGCACCTGCTGCTGTCACTCAATAAGGTTGATCTTATCCTTTGAAGATGCACAAGTGCTTTGAAAAGTTGTTAGTCTTAGTTGTTGAATCCCTAAACATAGGGGGGTGCCTAAAAGGTTCACACACATCATTTGGATTCCAATCATGCAATAAAAGAAATAATATCGGAAGGCTACGATTGTTTTATCAGAAGCTTTGTAATAAGTGTACATGATGGTACACAATGAACAAACCAGAAGTTCATGTCATAACTAGAAGTAAACCACCCTGAAAGGATAATTAAAATCAATCATATATAATCTTTGGAAATAAGTAATGTTTGATTGCTATGATAATTGAGCCCTCATTGTAGTAACAAAGCCGGTAAATGCTACAAATGTTTTCATTGGATTTCCTGCTCATCATGTTTTAGTTATTAAAGCAAGTTGCATACGGAGATAGATAACACCTAGTTAAAAAGCCTATGCAAGCCTATGTGATTGCTTATCAAATATCTCTAATCCGCAGTATGTTAGATATAACTACACTATTGTTTTCACTTCCTTTAGTACAAATACTTTTTTCCTATTTCCGTATGAGCTTTTAAATAAAAATAAATAAATAATAATATATCGTACATTTATATATATGATCATAAATCATATATTATGTTATCATACGTAATATAATTATAATATTTTTAGTATTTTACTATCTTTTAGAAATTTCAAAGAGATTGTAATTTTTCATTTCATCTGTTGGAAATAAAAACTCTTTTATCAAAACAGTGAAGATTGGAGAGATGCTAAATATAACTGAACAAATAAATATCAAATAAATATAGAATAAATAAATATAATGGCGAAAAAACAAACTTGCGCAATGAAGTTGCAACTTTCAAGGTTAATGAAGTTAAATACATTTGAAAAACTACCACCAGTCTTTTCTTGGAACACGCTGAGCCATCTCACTTAAGAGTCTGACGCTACATAAGGATCTACTAGCCATATAATCACAACGTATTTCTCCACAACGTAATTTCATGAAGAGTTCAAAAGGAGAGCCCAGGGAACATACAACTGACTTTAACATTGTTAAAGATCAATGAAGATGAAGTAAAGTATTTATTAATTTATCTCAATACTGACTCTATTGATTTCTGATAACTTCCTTAGAAAGAAAAATTATTTTAAACCATTTAGTCTTAGAGCTAGTATGAAGGGAAGACAAAAATCTCAGAAATCTGGTTATTATTTAGGATGAAAAGATGATTGCATCTGCTACGAGGTTGGCTGCACACAGTAATGAAATGCATTGCTGACACGCAGGGCTGACAGTGGCTGTGGCAACACAATGAAGTTACTAATCAATGCATTGAGTTGAAAAATATATTGACTAATAAGAGTTGACTTCAGCTGTGTAAACACCAAGACCTTATTGCTAGATGTTTCAGCACCTCCAGTAAAATATCATCGAAAATTACACATATATACTATGACACGAATTGCCAACAACTTGTGATAGCGATAGTGTTCATGCAGCTATTTTCCTTCTGATATTGTACTCAAAAGAAAAAAAGCTCCACACCAATGATAAAAATCGGCAAAGTCTAAAAGTTATTTCGGTTCATGAAATAAATACAACTATGTGAATAAGATTTTAAGAAAGAGCCTAGGTCTCAACAACTATTACATAAGTTGTCACACAAAATTGATGCTACCTGCTATAACATCTACTATTCTTTTCCTGGCTGCATGAAACAAATTTTGTCCTAAAATATTCAACTATACTCTCTAGTACCAAAATGTTGGGGCAATGAAATTAATGCAAAAAAACTGGTGTGAAGACTAAAATATACATGTATGTCAAATCTTGCGCTGCAAAATCAGTCTATTGACAGATACATAGTTACGTATTCTTTGACATCTAATATTTGACAAGGACACATAAATTGTGTCCTTGTCAAATATTAGGTATCTTTTGAGCCACACAGTCTATAAAAATGTTTTGATACTAAATGAATCAGCAAAAATTCAACTTGGATAATGCCTTAGAAACAACACAAATGCTTTGAAGAATGAATTTGGCCACTTTTTGGCCATTTTAAAAAGACCGTGGCCTTGTCTGAGTTAGAACATTTTTGAATATTATTAAAGTTTGCAACAATATTACCACTGAAACAAAAAATCACTCTGAGTAGTTCTATAGTTCAATAAAAATCATTTCAGGTCCATAAATCTGAATTCAGTGAAAACTCTTAGCTGTAATGAACCTGCCACAAGTTTTTTTTGATTTGAAGAAACTGTGATTGAAGCGAGACAATTATGCAAATTGAAACTACGCTCACTATAGATTGTAAACACATTTTGTCGTGACTAAATGTTTCTTTCTGTTTGAGTACACATTGTTACATATTAGCTGTGCAGTAAGCTTTCTTTTAGCTGTGCTGTAGGTTTGTACCTGATGTCATACTGATAAGCCATCAGTGTGAGGGCCCATCTCTGCAGTCGCTGAGCTGTTAAAACGGGGATATTCTTTTCTGGTGAAAATATGGCAACCAGGGGTTTATGATCAGTAATGAGCGTAAAACGTCTTCCATATAGATACTGTCTAAACTTAGTCACTCCATAGATGATAGAAAGCGCTTCTTTCTCTATCTGTGAGTAATTCTTTTGGTGCACGCTCAATGTCTTTGATGCATGTGCTAGTGGTCTTTCAGCTCCATTTTCCTCTTGTAGGAGTACTGCCCCAATTCCATAGTTAGATGCGTCTGTTGCTAGAACCAGCGGTTTACTCTGGTCAAAATGGGTAAGTTTGGTAGCCTTGATGACACTTTCTTTAAGAACATGGAAGGCCTTGTCACACTCGTCAGTCCAGTCAAACTCGACATTTTCACGAAGAAACTTGTAAAGGGGGGCTGCTTTGCTAGACAGGTCAGCAATGTATGAGCCATAGTAGTTGATCTTGCCCAAAAACGCCTGAAGCTGTTGTAAGTTCTGTGGTCGTGGAAGCTGTTCAATAGCCTCTATTGCAGAATTCGAAGGAGTCTTGCCGTTCTTGTCTATTATGTGACCTAGGTATTCAACAGCATTCTTAAAGAACTCGCATTTCTCTCTCTGTATGCGGAGCCCATACTCCTGTAGTCTAGCTAAGAGTTTGTCGAGATTAGACCAGTGCTCACTCTCACTGCTACCAGTGACAATCAGATCATCCAAGTATGCTGCAACTCCAGGTAAGTCAGCAATCATTGAGTCCATGCATCGCTGAAACTGTGCAGGGCTTGATGCCAATCCAAAACACATCCTGTTGTAGCGAAACAAACCACATTGAGTGTTGATAACACACAACTTCTTTGCATTATCATCTAACTCTAGTTGCAAGTAGGCATCTGCCAGGTCTATCTTGGAAAAGTGTACCCCGCCGCTCAACTTCTCTAGCAACTCTTCAAGGCTTGGTAATGGGTGTTGATCAATTGATATTTGTTGGTTCAACATCTTGAAATCACCACATATACGCACTCTTCCATTTGGTTTAGAAACTGCTACTATTGGAGCAGCATAATCACTAAAGTCCACATGTTCCAAAACACCAGCTTTAACTAATCGATCTAGCTCTTCTTTTACAGCTTGGCGTCTAGAGAATGGCACTACACGAGGTTTAGAAAAGCTTGGTGTGCTTCCTGGTTTCAAGCGTACTGGTACTTTTACCTTTTTACATCGGCCAAGACCTGTCTTAAAGACATCAGACTACTTAGAGGAGAGTGCAGCGATTTTGTCCCTAAATCCAATAGGGTTACTTCCTGTGACAGTACAGGTAACATCACAACTACCCTGTGTCAATATAGCTAGCCCCTGCTGCGAGAGACCAAATTTGTCACTCCAATCTAGACCAAAAAGGTTTGAGCCTTGTGTTGTGTTTACAACAAGAAGTTTGAGATTTTGTTTTTCCACATCTCCTACCTTCACACTAACTGAACATTGTCCTTTAATCTGTAACTCACTCTGCCCATACGCTTTAAGATGGGTACTGACAGGTAAGAGGGAGGGGGTGATCCAAGACTTTGGTAGCCTTGCAAATCAACTATAGAGCAAGTAGCCCCTGTGTCCCATTGAAACATTGCATCATGACCATTGACAACAGTTTTGATCCAAACCTTTCTATTGACTCGTTGGAAAAGATTATCTGAAACTGCATGTACTGAATGATAAGGTTCCCTTGCATCAGTGAGCACACTTAACACAGAGTTTTCAACTGTCCTAGCAGACTGTTCTGTCTGACTTTGTGCTGCTGTCTTAGCCATACAGACAGCCTCAATGTGACCTTTGACCTCACATTTCCTGCAGACAAATGCTCTGCAGGGACAATTTTATCTGTCATGTTTAATGTAACAGCTAGGGCAAGACTTCAACATACCTGTGGTCTGTGCATTAGCTTGCTGCTTTCCAATGGTTTGTTGACCTCGGCGTGATCTTTGCTTGTACTGACCTGACATTTTGTTTACTGTGTCTTCAATAGCTGGAGAAGTTGTCTCCCCCTTGAGAATTTTATCGGTCTCCGTTGTCTTGATGAATGCTGTAGCCTTCTTAAGAACATCATTAAGAGAGGGACCAGCATCAAGTAGACACTGGCGACGTACATCAGCATGTGGCGTCTCTTTAATGATTATGTCACGAATTTGTTCATCAACATAACTAGTGCCACAGCCTGTGCTTTTGCACGTGAAAGCACAGTGCCGTGCGAGTCCACGAAGTTCTGCAGCCCAATCAACATAGGACTGACCAGTCTTCATCTTACATTGAGAAAATTCAAATCTTGCTGCCTGAACATGTATGGTATCTGCAAAGTGTTCATTAAGTTTCTCCGATAACTCAGTAAATGACTTGCTTGTAATATCCTCTGCGCCAAATAAGTTTGACAACAAGTCGTATGTCTCAGCTCCTACCCAAGATAGTAAGCATGCTCGTTTCTGACTGTCATCTACCACCCGATACACATTAAAGTGCTGATTGAAACGCTGAAGGTACTGGTTCCATTTTTCTTTACCCCTGTCATATGCTTCAAACTTGGGTATGGCGACAGCTACTGGTATTGATGCAGCACTATCACTCTTGGTAGCTTCAAACAAGGAGATAAACTGCTTCTGTAGATCAGCGTTTTGCTGCTGGAACTGTTGTTGCTGTTTCTGCATAGCATCGATCAAAGCTTTTATGTTAGGATCCATAGCAAGACAATAGAAAAATGCTGGCTGTGAGTCCACAATGTTCGTTCCTGACACCAGTTGATGTATTGTAGTTGTTGTATTGTATTATCACGATAAGTCTTGTATCACAGAAAACACAGCTAACAGGTAAGAAGCACATAAAGGAACTGACTTAGTTAGCAAGCCCATAGCTATGGGTTATTAGACAATTATGCGATTATAGCACAGCTAAAAGAAAGCTGACTGCACAGCTAATATGTAACAATGTGTACTCAGAAGGAGAAGGAGAGCATCAAGCTCCTCTTGTATAGTGTGTGAGACCTCAATGCTCTCCTTCTCTTCATCATGGTCAAACTTCGGGTCTGCCCCTATAGGTAACCTGGACAAACCTACAGCACAGCACGGCAATGCAGATGGCTTGTCCAGGTTACCTATAGGGGCAGACCCGAAGTTTGACCATGATGAAGAGAAGGAGAGCATTGAGGTCTCACACACTATACAAGAGGAGCTCGATCATGGTCCCCTTGACGATGAGGCTGTTAAACAAGAAACCATGAAAGACACATCACTACAAATAGTGAAAAAGTGGATACTGAATGGCCTTTGGCCCAATAAGCTTACAGCTAGCTATGAACATTTGCGGCCATATTGGAATATGAGGGAGTCTCTTTTTGTTCATGGGGAGGCTGTGCTTTTGCAACGTGATGACATTACTAGAGTTGTCATTCCACAGGCTCTGAAGAGTAAAGTGTTAGACTTGCTGCATACATCACACTGGGGTGTAGAAAGAGTAAAATAGCTTGCTCGTCGATACGCATGGTGGCCTAGCATCAATGCAGACATAGAACAGCTAATCAAAGCTTGTGAACCTTGCCGAATCTGTGCTAATGACCCAGCCAAGACTTACCAAAGTTGGCCGTCCACCCAACTACCATGGGAACGAATTCATTTGGATTATGCAAGACCTTTTAAAGGTCAGATGTGGTTGGTTTGTGTAGATGCACATTTCCGATATCCGTACGTTGCTATGCTAGATGTAGGAAAAACTACTTCTAAGGACACAATTGGCGTGCTACGACAGATCTTTGTACACGAAGGTCTTCCTCGGACTATTGTTACGGATAACGGCCCACAATTCGTGTCAAATGAATTTGACCAGTTCTGCACCATGCATGGCATTAAACATATAACATCTCCCGCATTCCATCCTGCATCGAATGGAGAAGCGGAGAGATTTGTCCTGACTCTTAAGCAATCTGTAGAGAAGAATTGTGCAGGAGGGGAGACAATCAAGACTGCCCTACAACTGTTTTTAACCACTTACATATGTTTGCCTCATCCCTCTTTGAACTGGAAGTCACCTGCTGAAGTTCTACATAGACGACAGCCGAGAAATATTCTGACCTTGCTGAAACCAATTCAGAACAAGAAAACTCTTTCACCAGGTCAAGCATCTTCTACATCATCACGTTATGAAGTAGACTCTTTGGTTTATGCAAGGAACTATAGCTCTGGACCTAAGTGGATACCTGGAACAATAATTAACAAGCTGGGTAACATACTGTATGCTGTGCGAACAGACCGTGGTGTATGGAGACGACATGCCAATAAGCTACAAGCTAGACTTCAAGTTAATGATACATCGACCAATGACAATATCATCACAGCTTCAAATGATCTTTACATCCAACCTGCCCAATCTGTACCTGATGAGAGGCCAGTACAAAGTCCCAGATATCCTACTCGTAATAGAAGACGACCTGATTACTATGACAGTTCTAAGTTCTAACAAGGTCATGACTAACCATAAACTCAGAATAGTGAGGGAGATGTGTTACATATTAGCTGTGCAGTCAGCTTTCTTTTAGCTGTGCTATAATTGCATAATTGTCTAATAACCCATAGCTATGGGCTTGCTAACTAAGTCAGTTCCTTTACGTGCTTCTTACCTGTTAGCTGTGTTTTCTGTGATACAAGACTTATCGTGATAATACAATACAACAACTACAATACAACACACATATGGTAGGGTAATTAGTTAGTTACTCAAACATCAGAAACCATTGCTACGAAGACGGCAAAAACTAATCGCCTGGATCTTGGCCACATGCTAACGCTTTGCTGAGCCATGCTGATAGGCTCTTGGTAGCAAAATAGTTAATCCATCCCATTCTTTCATTGCCGGGTGCTGTGTGCATTGTGTGTATTTGTGTGAGGTGTAGGGTGTAATTTATGTTTGTTGTGTGTATATGTGTTAGGTGTAGGGTGTGATGTAAGTGTGGTGTGGTGCGTGATTTGTGCATCTGCTAGTCTGTATGAGCGCTGTTTATGTACCCAAATATACTTTATGTTTCACAATAGAGTGAGTTCCTGTAGCACAATGAGTAAGGTCATAGGTTTTAGGCAGTGAGATAGAAGTGCTTGCGTTGGGTCCCTGGTTTAAAATGCTGTTTCAGTTTTAATTGTTCGATTTATTTTTCTTTCCTGTGCTGACCCGATTTGCTCTTTTCAGCAAGCGAAATAAAGATAGGGTGAAGTCAAATATCTATGTGTCAATGTGCTGAGGTTCAATTTATTTTAGGTTGCAGTAGTGCTGTTTCAGATTAACAAGTAAGACATAAACTTAAATACATGTATATGTACACTGCTAATAGTCACTAACATTTCTGTCTAGAAAACATTAACCTGCATATCAGGAATACATGGTGCCTGCCCTGAGAATAGAGGATAAATTTATCTACACCTAATAACATTATAGTATGTATAACAACAAACAACAGTATGGGTAAGTTGAATAGTATACTTGGTTGTAAGTTAGTACATAATAGTAGTGATCTCACACATCAATAACCACTGTCAAGCCGAAACAATACGACTTCCCCAGCAAAACCATAATACCTCTACACTGTGGTAAAACCAAAGCATCTGCACTAGTTTGATTCTCTCAGCAAAACCATAAGGAGTCTACAAAGACAACAGCCAACAACAACTGTATTAGTTGATTTTCCAGAACAACCATAATGAGTGCGGTAAGAGAGTGAGGGTTTAAGGTTAACTACACAATTTTTTAAGTTCAAATCAGGTTTGAGAACTTGCACTGAGTTTACAGTTTACATTATATAGAATTTTTACATCATATGAAGCAAAAATATTCAAAAATTTTAGAAATATATACAATTGCTGTTAGATACTCATACTTATAATTACGTGTAAATGTTACATGAGGTATGCTTTATAGGAGTGTCTACTGCATTGTGTACAGATGACCACTGTAATACCAATGCTCTGGTAAAATATAAGACCTTGGTGCTCCCGTTTTGAAAATATAAGTTTAAAAATTGGAAGTTGTCTAATCATTGTACAAGTTTTAAGAACCTGAAATTAGATTAATTATTAAATTCTAAAATATTTATTGTGGTTACCGCATCAGTGAGTTATTAAACTTTTAATTTAAGTTCAGTCCGGTTAGTTTAAGTGGGTATTTGGCCAAGCCTAATTTCTTAAACCTTCAATTCGTTGTATGGTCTACACAGTTGAACCTAATACTTTGTGTTACATAATTTGCTGATATTTAGTGTGTTACTCTCATGAGCGGGTGCTGGTATTTCGATACACTTTTTTAAAAGTTCATGTTGTAGTGCTACTTTTTGGATATGTATCTAGGAAAAAGTTTGAATTGGCATCAAATGTGGTTACTCATCAGTGATTACTCATAGCTAATATAATAGCTATGCGTAATAAATAATAGCTCTTCTCTATCTGATGAGAATCTAATAGCAGCATAACTAGTATGCAGTCAAACTTAGAACAGAAATAATTAAAAAAGCATTCAACGGAGACACTCCTAAAATTCAACAGTGTGATAAAGAGCTTTAATTTAAAATGCGAAAAGGAAACAGCAAACTAACAGCTACCAAAGATTGTATGTAAACCCTTCTGTACTTGTTTTCTATGTTCACTAACATATATGCTCATTAGGCAGTAGGTACCATTACTATGATAGACTATAATAAACATATTATTATAAAAGTTCTGAAGCATAAAGTACTTTAGCAAAAGGTTGGTTCTATTTAAAAATAATCATAAGCTAATGTGATGCACCCACGGTGAGGTGGTATCAAAAATAAATTGGGGATTCTAGGCAACACTGCATGTAAAGTTTTTGCCAAACATGTGCATTTATTGACAGCTGCTTACAAAGTTAATGCATCACAAACTATGGGAGTAGACACTTACTATGAAAAGTAACTTTAACAGATTATGCTTGATCCAGCCGTGCGGTCATAGCTAACATGCAAAAATATCACTTTTGCCAGAATTTAGCCTCACTACTATACACTTGATAGTTAACAGTTTCACCCAAAAGAAAAAGACATCATCTATCTTGCAACCATTAGCAGGAGTTACATCGTTCGCAAGACGATGTTTACAGCTTGTTTTGCTAACTAAATCAGGTGCCATCTATGAAGAGTTATTTGACATCAACTTAGCTACATGCGTAGGCACCCTTCTATCACACTTTTCAGATGCATTCCAGCTTTTATTAGGGCTGTGTAACATAAAGTACAGCTGTTTTCTAGACAAACCTGCACAATGCTCTGACTTATAAAACGCTCTGACTTTTGAATAGTAATATTTATCAACTTTAATAATTAAAAAATTTTCTTTTCTGATTAAAAAGTCAACAACACAAAGTTATAACTTTTTGTGCTTTTTATGATACTTTTATGATGTTGTAGTGGAATATATGTGTATCAAAGCTTCACAGGCTGGCACCATATATGTCGTGTTATGGTAGTAGATGGATGTCAATGATACAGTACCACAGCAAGCTTTGTAAATTTTGCTTTGCTTACGCGGCTAAGGCTTTTGTTAGATAACTTATCTGGCAATCTACTAAATTGTTTTCTACTAGCTGTTGATACATGTCACTGCAACCCACAGCTTCTTTAATGGTTTCTTAAAACCTTTTTACTTTTAGTTACAAAATTTATAGATCTTCCAAATAAGTTTCTCTATTCTAGTTATTCAGACATTTTGCTAGACTTCCATTCACATTAATGATGCAGTTACAAATCTCTGCTGCAACGTATCCCATAAAAACAGGGTTTTATAAGAACAGCTACATAATTTTATTATATGTTTTCTGCTGGTGCAGCGTTGCGTAGAGCTTATTATTACGCTATTATATGGATTTGTGCTTCTAATCCAACCAGATGTTTATGAAATTCGTTTCTTTTAGGATATGAAACCATGTCAACACTAAAAAGTTCATCACTACTTTCTAGCCATCTGTGTATTCACTCTTACTGATTGCAATGATTTTCATGACATGAAACAGCGCGATACTTCAACCTACGAGCTTTATTCGTTCCGGGACAGAGCTCATATGTCAGTCTTCTCATATTTCAAAGCATTATTTCCTATATAGAGTAATTAAATACAAACTATCTGCTCTCCATTCTCTGAAAAAAACTATCTAAAACAATATATTAAGATAGGCTAACTTGTTTTTAATTGTACTAATTCAATTCTTACCATCACAAATTAAAATATTGGTAAGTGGTAATCAGATCGTAACCATTAGGTATCTTTGATTATGATATTAAAAAAATGGTATCATGTATGCTACTGCCTGTATAGAGTATTGAGTATTGTGTATAAAGTTCTTACCTTCTAAACATGCAGTACTTGCTAATGTAGGGTGAGAGACTTGGCAGCGACACATTCAGTAAGATTCACCTTCGTGACCCTAACATATCATAAACTTTAAATTTAACTCAGACGAATTCAACTTACCCCGCACACATTTACAAATAATTGCTAATTTTACGCTGAACTTTATTCTAATGGTTTTTTGTTGTCTTTTTTAGTTCTGGCTTGGTTGAATGTGTCTCGCGTTTTGCCTTGCCCTCACAGTCAATTTTAGCAAACCTTTTTTATACTCTTTTCAAACTGCTTCAACAAAAAAGATTAAACAATACTTCTCATGCAAGTGTCTGCAAACACTCTCTGTCACTTAACATCCACATCTCTAAGCAAAAATTTGCTAAAATGTATTTCAAGGTTTTCATATGTTGAGAAACTCATATGCTGAGACACTTGTATATTGAGTTATGGCTGTATGTTTTTATATGAATAGTAATATAGTTAGTATGATGAACCATTTTATCTAAGATGATGAATTCATGTTTTTGACTGATAAGTATAAAAGAAACACAGAGAACACTGCCTAGAGTAGCACTAACTTGTACTAGTAAAATACAATTGTGTTTGCAGAGCAGTTGCTTGCTCTGAAGAGCAGAAAATTCTGCATAGAAAACTGTTTTATCTTGATTGCAGCCATTAAAAGTTGTGAAGAGCTTCAGCAGATATATTCTTTTTATTTTGGGCAAATATTTTCACAAAATAACTTTAATAATTTGAAATTAAATATTCCCTTTTCTTTTCATGGATCTATAATTGATTAAATTCTGTAAGCATTATTATCAACTCGCACTTTTGCGGCTCTGGATCATACTACTTACTAAGTCCCAATGATGTCTAATAATTGCTTAAAAAATACTAGTGTGCCAGAGCTACGCCTTTTTAAGATGGTAAATATTTCCTCAGTTCAAGTTGGTAAGTATAATTTAGCAAAAGTTGTGGGGTGTTTATTTTGTTTTTCTTTATCAGCAATTTAAACTGTGGTTTGCTTTGGCTATAGATTTATTTGGATTATTTGTTCTATAACTGTTTTTGGTTTATGTAACTTTTTGTTAGGAGTATTTTCTATTGTGGTCTTTGTGAACTGCAGAATGGCTCGACTCAAAGACATATTGCTAAACAGTAATATACATTTAGCTGTTAGTAAGCTTTGAGTAAAATAGCGATGCAGTAAATATACTTTCAATGTGAATAATTCATTACAAGAACGCTTACGTTACAGCGATTTTACTTTGTACAAACAGTAAACTAAATGTAACTTTCATGTTATGTTTTAAGGTGTTACCAAACTTACCCAATTGGCCCTTCAAAGAGCAAAAAGAAAAACTTGAGCTTTCTAAATTAATGGCAGTACAGAAACTGAAGAGTTGGTGTTTTGTAGAATATTTTGTAGAATATTGTTGATATATCTGTAGTATTATTGTATCCACATAAATGTAAAGGTGGTTATAAATAATAAGGCAGTTGAGAGCCTCACTTGCGTAGCATTTTTCATAAAATTTTTTTTCAGTTATCTGTTCAATAAATCTTTATAGACTGCTTTCTTGTCTAGGAGTAATGGGTTTATAAATGTTTGTTATGTCTTGCGCTAACATGCCAAAATATCATATAGTATCATTGTTTATGACCACACATCTAAATGAAGCCCGCATCTTAAATTTTACTTCTTGTTTTTGAAAACTGCACTAAGATGGAGTTATGATAGAAATTCTTGGGCTGGACGTTTTAATTGTAAATTGTGGTGTCGAGAAGGATGGCAAAGCATTTTTGTTGCGAATTACAGTCCAATTTATCTGTAAGTTTTTGTTAGTTTGTTGGCACGTCCCAAATGATTGTTTTCAAATTCAATGTCATCACAAAGAGTGGTTTGTGAATGAAGGAGTTGGTGAGCTCGTATCTATTTGTGTTTCTATTCACAATATTAAGCACTAAGAGAAGACAAGATAATTTATTGAACTTGTGGCAACAACTGACAGCCAATATAAAGTATATTTTTACAACACGCTGGCATGTTTTGAGACATGCTGATAATAATGCAACTATGAGTGACATGCTTAATTTAAATTATTGTTATTTGCATTATGTTCTTTTTTTATCTTTAAAATTTGAATGTAACAGTTGTTACTTGACACACATATTCAGTTCTCATAAATACTTACTTGTACTGCACATATTTTTTTGTACGCATTCAGGTCTTTTGACATTCCAGACTAATACTTGAATTTTTTTGGGTCCAGAAAACTATCATAGAAATATGTTCTTACATACTAGAAAATCTCCTGTCATACAGCTCACGACCAAAGTGATATTGGAAAAAAAGAAAGGGTACTGATGGTTGAAAAATGCAATATTAGCAGTCAAATGGCATTGTAGTGCAATAGGATAACTGCAATGTTGGCTGCAATGTACTGGGTGTGGTTGTTGTTATATACAAAAGCAGCAATAAAGAAAGGAAAAAATGATATTTTTTTATCTCTCCCCCTGCAATAGGAAAAATTCAATATTGGCCAATATTAGAAATAAAATGCGATGATATTATTACAATAACCTATATTAATAATGTAGTAATAATGAAAAACCAATGCACAATTTTGTTTACAATTCCAAACACCATAGCTAACAATATCGACAAGTTGTGACATTTATATAGATTTTTAGAAAATCTGTTTAAAAGAGTATTTGGTCCTGATAAACAGCAATAATGAAGGAGAAAGATTATATGTTTATATCTCTTCCCTTGCAATAGGAGAAATGCAATATTAGAAGTAAAACGCACTGATATTATTAGAACAACCAATATTAATATACTAATGCAGTAATAATAGAAAACCAATGCACAATTTTGTTTACATTTCAAAACGTTATAGCTAACAATATCAAGAAGTTGTGATATTTAGATAGATTTTTAGAAAATCTATTTAACAAAACTATTTAGAAAAAATAATAACAGTAACATATTGCCCATCATCGATGTTGTTCGTGTGACTATAACACTTGAATAGTCATTCAAACTTATAATTAAATATTGTAATAATCTCATAAAAAACGTTAAAAAAAATATCATCGTCATTTTTTACTTTCACTGCTTTGGACATCAGTTAGACTACCAAAGTACACAAAAGTTTCCAAAATGTCAGTTACTTTGAAATCAGCAAAAAAAGAAACGATATCTGTCGTTCTACATTAATTACAGAAACCTTAGGCAAATCGACAATGGTATAGACTGGTGAAATGTGCACGTTCTTTTTTGTGAAATGCACACGACTTAATCGTTCTATTCTCTGTCGCTCGGCAATTTGTTTGCTGGTCTAAATTTTGATAAAAGCAAGGCTTGGCCAGTTTTAATAACGATTGTTGGCTAAATAATCTGTCTATTTGTGTATAATCCAATCAGATGGGTAAGTTTTAAGATACTGTCAACAATTTACAAATACTTGGTAACATATTTAAATAGGTTTAAATGTGTTTTGTATTGTTATTATACTTTAAGGACCCTGCAAAAAATGGTTAAATTTGTTGTTGAGATTTCGATACAAGGGTTTGCAACGTTGTTGATGAGTATTTTTTGTAAGTTGTGTGCACATACATTAATCATAAAAACTCCCAAACATTTGTTCCCCTGGTTTGGTTGTGGAATAAGATAAATTGTTATAGGCTAATATATCAAATGGTTGTGTATGACTTTATTATTAAGTTGCTAAAAGATAAAGCTCGGTTACAATGATTGTAGTCAGCCAACATATTTACTATTTTTGTAGACTTCTTCTCTTTTAAGCACTCTTAGTTATCTAATACAAGGCATCAGCAAATATAAATTTAGCAAATGCTGAGCTGTTACTAGTTGCCTTTAAAATTACATCAAATACTACTTTATTTCCGACAAATCTTTATAAAAATTCTCAACACACATGATGGAAAATTCTCATAGTTATTTTTTTGCTCTGAGGTATTGTTGTTACATTTTAAAGAAACTCACCTTCTGCATAAAGTGGATAGGGACTAATGTTTATCGAAATGGAAAAAAGCCTTTCCATATAATCATGTGTTTGTGCCTGAGCCTAATTCATTTTATGCATCTTTTCTATGTAGTAATTAAGGACTGGCAAAATTATATCTCTTTTAACTGGTTTGTTTTTGACAAGGTAACTTGCATAATAGCGTAAGTTTATGGTTTAACATTATTTATTCATGGTTGGAATATCTATAAGAAAGCTATCCGGTGTATTTACAATAGTCATCCCCTAGTAGTTGAGTAAGTTCTATAATACTAAGTGTGTTAAAGTACTTCGAATACAAAAAAGAAAGTAGTGGAATACGTTATAGGTCTGCATTTTAATTCTCTATCGGTGAAACAAAGGAATTGCACAAACATAACAA
Organism: Watersipora subatra; assembly: GCF_963576615.1. NCBI lineage: Eukaryota > Metazoa > Bryozoa > Gymnolaemata > Cheilostomatida > Watersiporidae > Watersipora > Watersipora subatra. The sequence goes on from NC_088713.1 coordinate 61,727,606, forward strand.
GTTGTAAATTCAAAGTTAGTCAATACAAACAAGCAGCATATGACGCTTCAGATATATATTATCTTAGGTCTAATATAACTTGTTTTATATTATGATAATCAGTTTCATCTTTTAGTTTTTATTAGTTATTTAGCATTCCACAATAAAACCGCTCCGCTTCAAAAAAATTTGAGCTGTAACTGCTTAAATTAAAAAATTGTTGAATTTCTATGTTGGACATTGAAAGAAATGAAAGAAGGTTTGAAAATAGTTTTGTAATGCAATATTCTTTGTGGTTTTAGGGTAATGGAAGCAAACAGAACTCGTATGTAAAAAGGTTCTGCCAGCCAAGCTCTGATGCAATTGTTGAACACAGGGTGAACTCTCTTATGAAGTGCTCTGCTCTGTGTTTCTTGTCAAATAATTGCATTTGTGAAGCCCTTTAATTTGATATCGAAGAGAAGATCTGCTGGTTGTATTACTCACCTTTGGTTGCTGCTCAGAAAGGCTGTTTTTTCTTCAAAAGTTTTCTATGACGGTTAGTCAATGCTTAATAGGAACACAAAAATCTTATGTTTACTTACAATGATTTCCTTTCCCAATACATGTTAGTATCAGTTTTGTATAAATTCAAGGGAGCAGAACTTCAGCTACCTGAAGACATTGCTTGAGAGATTTAAAGATACTAAAGTTCTATTATTTTTTCTTGTGAATTAAAACCTTTTTTTTCTCTTTTCTTATTCATGTTATCATATCATTGTCTTACATTTTAATACTGTTTTAGCTATATTTTAAGAAATGCCCATTTTTTTGTTTGTTACTTTTTTATAAATATCCGATACGTTTTCATTTATTCTTCTCTTTTAGCTAAAGAAAACTGCCCTCCAGAGTATTATTTCAACCCTCACTCCGCTACCTGCATTAGGTATATCAACCAGACAGAGACCTTGTGAGGCTGCTAAAAAATTTTGTTTGGCAAGTGGAGAAGACTTGGTGACACTGGGTACTCTGAGCTCTGCTACTTGGCTATCCAACTTGATGTCGAACATTCCAGGTATGGCCTTTTACTTTCTGATTGAGGTTTGCTTCACTTTGAAAAAAATTGAATGAGTTTATAGAGCACTACAGAAACGATTAGTTTTAACAATGAAAATGACAATTATTTACATAATAATTCATTAAACTTTTATTTCTAGGTTAATATTGACAAAGTCTATTTGCTGTTGTACCTTTAATTTTACTATCATACAAATCTTTAAACAAATTTTAAATAAGTTTCAATAAATATTTGACAGCCATATGATTCTCTTTTGTTAACTTATTACTTTCTGTTAGTGACTGCTTACATCTCTTACATTCAGTCAATAACCTGTTTAACCAGTCTTAAGTCTGGTTACCAGATACGCCACAAAGCACCGGCGACAGCACCAGAGGCTATTAGCAGTGAAATGGAAGCCTATTTGCCGAGTACCTCCGAGGACCGCTAGTAGTTTCCGGCGACAATGCAAGAGTTTAGCGCTATCCAAATTTCACGAAGAGTCGCAGGCAGAACTTTCCTGAAATGCACTGTAAAGGTGAAGGTCAGCATTATCCAAACGGCATGGCGAATGAACATTATTACGCCGTTGTTAGGGATGCAGCTTTATGTGAACATTTGCCCTTGAGCTTAGCGTCGCGAGTGTGTTGCTGCGCTACATTACCGCCTGAGTCTCGCCATCAATATGAAAACCAGGCTCATGCTGTCATTCTCTGTCAGTTAACAACGCAACCTGCTAAAATTTGTCAGATATTAGTTCGACTTACTACTTTCTGTCTGCTACCCGTGTCGCATGTTGTTATTTTGCAGATATTAAAGCAGCCTGTTACATCTTGTCATTTACTGCTGCACATGTTATTCTTCAATAGATACTAGTTCGACATGCTGACCTCTGTCTGTTAACACTAGTTTAGTTTTTTCATGCATCTAGTGTTGGCTGACTAGTGATTTAGTGTTGGTTTGACAGCCAATGTGACTAAATAGAAATACATTCGTTCCACAGTTATTCGGGCTGACACCATACAATCTGTACCATTTTATATACTTGTAAAGATGTTTGCGGTAGCAACATACCCAACAAGCAAACATTTATTATTGTTTTGTGACTGAACAAACTGGAATATTTTAGTTATTATCCAATAATTCTTTATTTGAATCACAAACCTGTTTCACCTATCAAAAACTAATATTATCTATTTTTAAAGATATTTCTAAATAAAAATTGTTATTATAGTGAAGGAAGTAGGTAGACATATTTGAAAACTGTTAAAAAGAGAAATAAAGTTTTTGGTCTAATGTTCAGTGTAAGGTTTGATGTGATTGGGTGACGCTGTTACTTAAAACATCAATATTAAACAGATGCCATTATTCCAGCCTTTAGAGTTTCTGACACAGCCTTCGCAATACCGTATTGCTGTCTATTTGGGTTTCAATAGTTAGGTTGCTTAGTTCGCTCGAAGGATATTAAATCTTTATCAAAATAATCTCCGTTTCTCTGTTAGCAGTTTATTTTAATTAAATAGTAATCATGCTAACTATATAAATGTTGAAATGTCGTTTGGAGTTATCAAAGCATGTAATAATGCTAACTCATTTTATAATTAATTTTGATCTTAAAAGTTTCAGATGTCCCAAGATTTTGGATAGGAGGAAGAAAAAAAGGCAGCGTATGGTTTTGGAAAAGAAAACAAATTGAAGCAATTAACTTGGACTACTGGGGATCCCCCGAACCAAGTGGAGATGGTGACTGTTTAAACTTGCTGTCCATTCATGACTTCAAAATGAATGATGAATCCTGCATGAGAGCTGACCAATTCTTTTGTGAGAGAGTCAGTTGTGATTATAGTTATCATAAATAAAAGGTTCATGATGAGTTGATGGTTTGGTATAAAAATCTATTGAACTTACTTTGAAGAGTTTTTGTTCCGTGCAGAGTGTTTAACGACATGCGTCGTCATCGTATAGACTGAGCTTTTAGGTTACCTACCAACCTTTACAAACAAATCATAAAATTAACTTATGGCCAGCTTGGGAGCAAAACTATCAGCCTTGCTGGTAGTTTAAATTCTGTTTATGTGAAATCGATTTTGATTGGTTGGAAATAATTTTAAATATCTGATGATGTTTCTGATTAGTTACGTAAGCCATCAACCTACTTATTAATAAAATTTTATTCCCTGTTTTATATTGTCAATAAAAAGTTATGAAACGAATCTATAACTTTACTTTTTACATCTTTGTTTTATTTGTAAACATAAATATATAGCCCATTAAAATTCTGAATGTAATGTACATACGCAGCAGTCGAATTTGAGAAACTCAAATTAGTGCTAATAAAATTTTACATGCAGTTTTGGGTTATTTATAAGTATTAATCTGACCAATCCATCAATTTGAATTATCTCCTTTCAAAACAACTTACTACAATAAGCATGCGTTATTAGAATCTTATATAAATTCTTAACAGTATACTGTAAAGAATTATAGTACATTAGAAGTGGAATATAGAGTCAACCATTCAGCTTAAAGGCAACTGACAGACAGCATTGAGGTAAAGGATACGTGGATACATTCTAAAAATATGGAGATACCCATGATGGTTCAATTGAAATACAGAGTTGTCTGCCCAGTTACAGTGACAGTTATTATTAGGTGAGTCTGCTTACATCACCTAAGTTAGCCATATCATGTTTATGGTAAATTGAATACTCGCCGAACTAAAATCTAGCAACGATGAATTTTCATCTTTGAAAATGAACGTTGCATTCATTTGCTATATTCAAAAGGGATATACATTTTTGAGGTGTTTCAAGACTTTCACAAATGCAAATTTGAGTCTTGTATAATTTTTTAATGTGTGAAGGAGTTACAACATAAATTTCAATTAATCCAAAATCGTAGGTTGCTTCATAATATAGAAAACAAAATTATACTTCCTTAAGCTGTAAAACCCAAATTAATTTGACATTGTAACAAAGTGAGCGACTGACACCTGGCAGAGAAAAATCACACCAACATCAACAAAGAAGGAAGATACTAGTGTGCAATGCAACAAGCTCTTTGCTACTTTTTCATGTCATCAACAACTGTAAATTTTAAACTGTATATCCTATGACCTACCCTGAAAGGCAACTTAGTGTATAAATGCCTCTTTTTTATTCAGCAGAAACTTTTCTAGTACACACCATAGTCTTACGAGACCAAAATACAACATGATTCTTTTCATAGTCAGCATTTTTATGCCTAACCTTTAGTTGAGTGTAACTACCGCTCAAGTAGTTATCAACAAATGATATTACTTTTACTAATATCAAACACTTTGTCAAAGGTGGCCTAAAAGTGTAAAAAAGAGGTGGGATTGTTCTGAAAGAATTAGTTTGATTGTTACTTGCTAAGTTTGGCCTTAGACAATAATTTTCATAAAAATTCTCCTAATCCATAAAAAATAATTATGGTGGGATGCAGTAAAATATTAAAAACATGATCGTCAAAATTTAACTAAATCTTTAGATTACAAAAAAAACTGAACTCTAAATAAAGTTATATTGATAAATTTTAAGTAAAAAGAATAGCTATAAAATACTTGCAACTTTACTATTACTAATATAATTGCCATTTTACGCTTTTTTTATTACATTTTTACTACTATGTCTTACTAAAAGAATTATTATAGAGTGGATCTTTAGTCAAACAGACTGGCAAGGAAGGAATGACCTCACTTCTATTGACAATTTAACGCTCTACAATGAAAGGATAGCGATACGGATCAGTGTGAGAAATGAAACTTTAAAGCCTATTCACACAGGTCATCTATGAATACAAAGTGTAGTGAAGGAGGTCGTCTGTTTGTGTAGTGGCCAAGAATATCACAAAAATTAGCTGAATGGTGAAAAACTACAAAGCCTGCCAGACGCACCAACCATAATTTTGTCAGCCTCTCCAACCAATGATGCTTCCAGAAAGATCATCGCAGCAAGTATAACTACTAAGTATTTTCCATTTTAAGAATCAACACTACATTCTTGTTGTAGACTACTACAGCTCTAGATATATGGAATTCGCTCATTTATCCAGCATAACAAGCACCACTGATATCAACTCACTAAAATCTTTACTCGCCAAACGCGGAATACCAAAAACCATCTAGTCAGATAATGGACTTTTTTATGCTGGCCATGATTACAAGAGGTTTTCAGCAGAAAAATGCTTTGAAAGCAATAACAGCTCTTTACGGTAACAAAGAAGCAAAAAAATGTGGGCAAACACTGACAAATCTTTCTAAGAAAGCTGCTGACCCGTATTTTGCTTTACAATACTCCAATACACAATGGTTACGTTCCAGCAGAGATTGTCATGGGTAGATAACTGCTAACTGATTTATTTGCATATTCAAACACTCTCATGCCCATCAGACCAGACCACCATTTCATTACTTTGAAAAAAAACAAGATTACAAAACTAAGATGGAAATCTCTTATGACAGTGCCGCAATGTTAAAGAGCTTCAGAACCTCAGTACAGGCAATGCAATAAGTATGCCAAACACCAGACCTAGTAAAGTTACGCAAAATATACCTAGCAGATCCAATATAGTTTGTACTGGTAACGAACATTTTTTCTAAGTTTTAGCCCTATTTCGAACACATCAGAAATGATTTCACATAAACAGACTTTAAACCACCAGCAAAGCTGATAGTTTTGCTCCTAAGCTGGGAGTAAGTTAATTTCATCACTTGCTTGTATGTGTTGGTAAGTGACCTAAAAGCTCAGTCTATAGGATAATGATACGTGATACGTGATACGTGATACAGATGAAGTCAGCATTCTACATTAAGACTGGGCTGTAGAAATGGGAGGTGTTGCCCTTTGGACCTAGTTTCACCATCTTCCAAAGGCTTATAAATCACATCATGCATGACATTCATTGGTGAACACCGTTATTGTATCTGGATGACATTATAGCCATTGCACCAGACTTCAATTTACATCTGCATCGTCTCGAGGAGGTCTCTGAGGGATTCCACAAGGTCAGGTTCAAATTGAAGCCCTTGAATTGCAAGCTGATGCATTCCCAAGTACAATACCTGGGGCACATCGTCAGCAAAGATGGGCTCTCCATTGACCCAGCCAAAGTGCAGGGGTCACAGAGTGCCCAAATCTATGTGGGGTTAAATATCTCCTGGGATTTCTCGGGACCGTCAGCTACTACCGACAGTATATCCGAGAATTTCCTCAATCCGCCCACCCCCTGCATCAGTTCGACGGCCAAGGGTAATCATGGAGATGGACTGACGAGGAACTAATCATTTCAACTGGCTAAGGAACCAGATCAGCTCTGCACCGGTCCCAAGCTAGCAAGATCTCGGAAAACACATATTCTTGATACTGACGCAAGAGGACACAGAGTAAATGCTGTGCTATTTCAAATGCAAGAGGGTCAAGTGAAAGTCATTGCGTACTACAGCAAAACTCTAACCATCTAAGAGCGCAATAACTGTGTCACCCGATGGGAACTGCTAGCTATCGTCAAGACCGTAAAGAACGCCTGACTTCACCTGTTCGTCCAGGAATTTTTTCTTCGAACTGACCACGCCTGTCTTTAAAGGGTGTGTCAAAAAAGAGAAGCCTTGAATTAAGTATTTCAACAGCTCGAAATCTTGGCAAAGTTTCAGTACACGCTGGAACGCAGGTCAGACACCAAATACGGCAAGGCAGACGGTCAAGTAAGCCAACCTGCAAAAAATGCCGGCAGTCCAAAAGCATCAAACAGAGGGACGAAAGCCCTTCAAGTAAAGAGTTTGACAAAGAATGATGGCTGCTAGCGACATGGGTAGGGACCAGTTGTCTGAATGGGACTCCCGCCCTTGACAAAGCCAGCTCAAACCTGAGCAACACCGCATACCCCCGAACGTCGATGAGTGGCCCGAATGGGACTCTCACCTCGACTAGGGTTCAATTTAGCAAGGCACTCAGGACAATCTTGAAGGGCTGCCACTCCTGCCAGTCAAATTCGTGACACAAGAGAGTCTGACACTCATGGCGGCACAGATGACTTCTGAAGAACAGAAACCTAAGAGTGAGCTAGCGATGATACATGCCACTGAAAACATATCAGTGACTGTGTTGTATCAGGCCGTTGCCACAGAGAATGAAGTGTCGACCGAACACCTAGAAGTAAGGCGCAGAGAACTGGACATCCTGCACCACATTCGAAGCTCTCCGCATTCCACGAGATGGTGTGTTGGAGGCATGTGTGGCCCACAGCCATGACATATGGTGTGCCGACTGTTCACCAACCATGAGGGAGACCGTTGTGTTGCAAACACACGCTCTGGCACACTCTGGGAAGAAAAAAATGGCGAGCCGCCTCCAGTTAATCTGGTACTGGCCAGGCATGACCTTTACTGTCAGATGGCTAGTAAGAGTTGTGAGGTGTGCAAGGCCAAAAAACAGAGAAACCAGGGCAGCTGGAAGGAGACAGAGATGGTATGCTGGCATACCTAGACAATAGGTAGCCGTCGACCTAGTCGGGCAACTCCGTACTATGCCGAGAGGATACAAATGGGCACTGGTCCTCACAGATCATTTTACCTAGTGGCATAACGGGCTGGCAGTGCTCGATACAACAGCTCTGGTGGTGGCAAATTTTCTAGATGAACAGGAATTCTGCTAATTGGGGTTGCAGCAGCAGATCCACATTGAGTACGGGGCACAGTTTGAAAGCCAGTTGGTGGCTGAGCTGTGCTAGATGTGGAATGTGGGGAAAATTTGCACTATCCTATACCATCACAAGAAAAGGGCATATTGAAATGGAACAACTGTAGACTAGGAAACTTTTCTACAAGCACTACTGCTTGTTCGCACACAAGATGAATGGGTTGTACTACTTCCCCGGATGATGAGGGCATACTCAGTAACCCCCCTTCCGCAACCAAAAAATCAGCATTCATGGTGATTCTGTTGAGCAAACTACGATTGCCGGACCAGCTGGGAGGCCATCCCCATTGACTGAGTTCTTTCCAACTCGCAAACACCCACAAAGGAAATTGGGTACAATACACAAAACCCTGCGGCAAAGGCCTATGGAAATCCGGCAAGAGGACAGAGTACGGCTTATGAATAAGCGCAGATGACGGGAAGAAAACCCAAGTTTCAAGTGAAGTTTGTGAGACCGTACAAGGTCCTCAAAGCTTGGAACAACTACACATATCTTGTGAAAAAGACAGGACTAGTCGTCAATACAGAGCAAGGCAAGAGTAAATCCTTTCTACTCCTGACCATAAAAATTAGGACAGGCCCCAAGCGCCTTAGAGCCAAAAAGTGGGCCCAACACAAAGCGGGCCTGATTAAACCATCCAAGAAAAAATCCAATTAAGGCTCTGGGAGAGCCCATGCCGGTGTTACAACCTACCAACTGGGACAACTCCAACAAAAAGAGCAGTCGAGCCGGAAAGGGCAAATAGTCAAGAACCAAGCCTGGTAGAAAACTTGGCCAAACCAGAGTAAAGCCTTTCCACGCCTGACCATAAAAGTTAGGACAGACCCCAGGTACTTTAGAGCCAAAAATTGGGCCCAACATAAAGCGGACTTGATTAAACTACCCAAGAAAAAATCCAATTGAGGCTCTGGGAAAGCCCATGCTGGTGTTACAACCCACCAACTAGGATAAATCCCACAAAAAGAGCAGTCGAGCCGAAGAGGGCAAATAGTCAAAATCCAAGCCCGGTAGAAAACTTGGCCGGACCAGAGATGGCTCTAGCCGAACCCATGGTATCCCCAGCTGAACCTGAAAAAGTACTGACTGAGATAGTCCCATCGGAACTGGTCTGGCACACGCCTAAGCCGGCCTGAGTCACTAGGCGGCTGGGCAAGTGTGGAGATGGGATAGTTTATTTAAGAGAGTTGTCAGAAAACAGTTTGGAGGTTGGTAAAGAAAGCAATAAAACGGCTCTTGCAGCTTCTACCAAAAATTCCTAATAAAACAATTGCTCACTCCGAATGACATCAGTTTACTAGAAAATATGGATAACGCCTGCGACACATCTCTCCAAGAGTTACTGACTTTGATCAATGAGAGCTTGAAACAATCTAGGGGCACTGAACAAGCAAAGGCCAGCAAACGTTATAGCATATAAAGGAAGCAGTGGAGAAAAAAAACAATGCATGAGGACAATTTAAGCCACTCTGAATCGGCCGCGCTACAGATTAACGACGAAAGAATGGAAGCATTGTTGGAAGAAACGTTGTGAGAGGAGGTGAACGAGGTCTGTCGAGTGGCCGCCATGAGCGCTGGAAAAAAAAAGATAGAACCACTTTCACCGGATCTGCCTTCTCCTCCTCCTGCCAAGGCACTCCACGCCAGCATGCCCGTTAGATAGGTACAACCACCTGAAAGCCCCTCTCGAGCAAGCCTATCGTTAAGACAACAAACCATTTATACACCCGTACTTTGGCGCGGGTAGAGTAGCAACCTATTGAGGGAGCTGCCATATCAATTTCCCTGTGTTCCAACAACCCACCTTATTTGTGTGTCTCTGTGGCTGGCAGCACATGTTTTGGTATCAAGTAATAAATCATCACGCAACTCACCAGGCAGGGGAAGTCGACTCTGTAGTGTGCTTGGTTGACAAGGATATGTGGGACCAGTTCTGTCAAGAGAGCATGCAAGGCTCCCTATGAATGATTGTGTTTACCTCTACCAAACAGGGGAAGACGCAACATAGTCCACACAGACAAATGCAGCATTCCACGCCAAGAAACCGCCCATCAACCAGGACATGCTGTATCCGACCGATAACTGGCCAAGTATATCAGAACAAGCCAAGCCCTCACACAATGTCTGAGGTAATTGGATTCATGCCGGCTAGCCAGGCACTGTCATAAACTTAACGTAGCAGGGCACAGGTGGTCGTGCAAGACGCCAAAGACTGGGAAAAAGCATTCGAGGCCGTGCAAACCCTGCTACGAAAAAGGAAGCTAGAAGGCCAGGAACGGCAACCCTTCTGTAAGAATATAGAGCGTGTCTGTTGTGGTATATGCCAACAGGAGGCTATGGCATGGCTGGCTCTTCCCAGAATGTTAAATGGAGACCGTAATCACTAATTTGGGGAATAGATGGTGAACTGCGCAAGCCCAGCTGAGCAAACCCAAGCAAAGCCGAACCATGCACGGCCGAGCCAAGCAGAGCCAGCCCGAGCCAAGTCGAGCCAAGCCGTGCCAAGTCGAGCCAAACCACGCTGAGCCGAGCTGACCCACACCACGCTAAGCCAAGCCGAGCTGAGCCAAGCCAAGCCAAGCTGATTCCAGCCTAATGGAATGAGAGGCGGGGCCTCTTACTATATAAAAGGCTGATATGTGAAGGAAGAGCTGTTCTGCGCATGATCATTTCATGGTGCATGCTATTCATTGTAACTTTTTGTAACAAAAAGACAAATATATGTGTAAACTCTTTGCACTGAGTGTTGTACTTGTGGAGCAGCGAAGGTGGCACACAAAACTTTTACAATACCACATTTCATTTTCCATATGAGAAACTAGGTCATTTTTTGACTGGTTTAGTATATTTAAACTGTTACACACTGGACTAAACATTTCTGTGGTAACTAACTGTGATTAGTCGGAATCTATTTGACCAATGAAACTTATTAAATAAATACTACATATATTTTAACGTATTTATAAAAAACTTCATTGTATAAGTGTGTAAAGTCTCAATTACTTGTAAAAAGTTAAATTGTTAAAAAGGTAATCAGTAAAAACGATTTTATTGTCATTTCATTTCAGAGACAGAAAACCGAACGTCTAAGCATAGTAATTTTTAAGTTACGAAACAGATACGGAGACAAAGATACATTCTATAACTTATTGAAACTTTAAACCACTTATTTCACTTCAAGAATTTCACAATCTAGATAGTAATTTTTATTTCTGTACGTTAAATATTTGCTGAAAATTATATAGTACATATTTAAAGATTAATATGATGTGGCAAATAGAGGTAAAATTGCATGTAGGTTATGACAGTACGAACAGAGAATATTATAATTTACTAAATCCTAATGTAAAACTTTGTCATTATCATGGTTAAAGCTTCTTGCCGCTGTTTTATCCAATAAACTTGTCATCACTGTCCAAAACAAAAAACACAATTAGGAAGTAAAGGGTCATACCTGGGGCGGTCAAAATTAGTTTGGTTAGCCAAATAGCAGAGCTCAGAGTATCCAGTGTCACCAAGTCTTCTCCACTTGCCAAACAGAAATCCTTAGCAGCCTCCCAGGTTTTTCTCTGGTTAATATACCTAATACAGGTCTGAGAGTGAGGGCTAAAATAATACTCTGGAGGGCAATCATCTTTAGCTAAAAATAAATAAATGTATTTAAGGTAGCTTTGGAAAGTTCAAAAACAACAAAAATATGCTTGCTTAAAATTTAGTTAAAAATACAAATATAGTTTAAAAATAATTATACGGTGACGAAAAGGAGTGAAAAAATAAGATTTTTTGTTGAACCGCTGAAAACACTGAAGGAATGTTGCTACAATTTTTGTGTGACACCTAAATTTGTATTTATAAATGTGCTAGAAATTTACTAATCAAATAAGTATAGATAACTCAGTGTAAATTAATTTATGTCTCTTCAGAGAATTGATTTTTAAAAATCAAATTGCAAGAGTAGAGAAGAGAACTGCGGAAGCTTTAATCTCTCAAACAATGTAATCAGACAGCTGTTCTCCAATTTGTTTATAAAAAACTGATACTAGCATTACCAGATTCAAGCACTAAGAAAGTAAACTATTGTATGTAAATAGACATGGCTCTTGTTTGACTAGTAAGCATCTACTAACCATCTTAAAAAACCTTTGAAGAAAAAGAGCCTTTCTGAGCTGCGACCAAAGGTGAGTCGTACAGCCGACAGATCTGCTCTTCAGTATCAAACTCAAAAGCGTCACAAATGCGAGTCTTTGATAAGAAACACAGAGCAGAGCATTTCATAAGAAAGTTCACCTTCCGTTCAACAACTGCATCAGAGCTTGGCTGGCAGAACCTTTTTACATACACATTTTTACTGCTTTCATTTCCCTAAAAACAGAATGTGTTTTACAAACCTTCACAAGGTTTTTTTTTTCATCACATCACATGTTGAAAACTTAATTTCAGCAATTATTGATAAGTCTTTTGATGCAGTTTGGTTATGAAAAGTGAAAAAGTAAATCAAAAAGCGAGGTTGACTAAAGCTATCAGAACTAAATTAACTTAAAGTTCAGCTACAGTTTTTTATAGTGAGTTTTACTGTTCGTTTGTAATGGCTACTTTTCATCCGAGTTTACAATTTATCTGATGCCCATGCATGCCCCCGGATGGGTATAAGATGAGCTAAGAGCAAAAATCTATTGTTTGTTGTCACTACTTTTTTTACTTCATGTATTTTAGGGTAAAATTTGTTACAAACTTACTTCACTACTTGACTATAGATAGACTGGATGACCTGGTTATATGATATGTAACAATGAAGACATGTGGTTAAATAATAATCTTAGCCTTTATAGAAACAAATACCAAATACAAATAGCGCACCAACCTGAACAGCCAACAATAATATAAGAACTCTGATGAAATATGGCCCCATGTTACAAGTGATAGTGATGGTACACTTAGAAAGACAGAGACTGAAGTAAGCAAATGGAACAGCATGTGAGAAGGAGACAGCTTATATACCCTTACATATATTCAAATTGTATTGCCGCCATGTAAAGTGGCAGATTGAACAAGGTATAGAAAATGATATCTAGCCCTGGCTCCTTGTTTCTTATCAAAAGTCTCTTCAATAATTATTTCTCTACAACTTATAGTGTGCTACAATGAGCATATCTTCTAACGATTCATGTAAATCCGCTCCTGTAAAATGATTCTTTAATTTTAAGATGACCGTATATAATTATACATCATACTTGATTTTCAGATCTTTCTAGTGAAAGGTTATCAAGGAAATAACCAACTTTATAGTGAATGGTTTTTGAGGAATTACCCAACATTTGAAGTTTTCACACTCTCTTTTATTACTGTGAGATTAGTTGTATATTGAGCACCGCTTGTTTCTAGACTAAGCAAGTACAAACAATGGATCAAATGATTCAGAAGATGAGTCTAGACGCAAATAGACAAGTGAGCCATTGCATTACGTAATGGAGTCTTCGCAATTGAATAAAGGTGGTGTTCTTGCAGTTCACTGATCAGTCTGGAATTATGGTGCCATGTTAAGAACTTGGGTTTGAGTGCGCAAGTAGGATAAAAAAACTAATGCTTCTTCTTCAATTAACAAGCAACAAAATCTGAATTAGCTCTAATCTTGGTCAGATAGAGTATGTCAAGTAGCATTTAGATTGTATTCACTTGCCATTGTGGCCATAATACATGAGCCATTTCATGAGTCCCTAACTTTTTATGTGATTTTTATGGAGTTCTAATATTCAGTCAGTACCGTGTCATCATTGTTGCTAAAAATCACATAAAGTGAAAACCATGAAAATTATCAGTTCATGTCATTATCATTGGCTTATTTATTTTCATGGTCTTTCGGAGTCAATTGATCATGTCTGCTAGATGGTATATTGTTGGCAAGTGTTAGATCAAGTATTTCAAGAAAATATTATTAGTGTTACAAAGTGTTAGAAATATTATAGGCAGTCGGTAACATGTCATCCTTGTTGATGAAGTGTAAAATTTACACTTTGATCACCTTTGATCACTTTGATCAAATTGATCACCTTGATCACATGATCACATGATCACACATCATCACACATGACACCTGATTCACATTGTCCTAATTTTAAATTAATTTATTTGGTTTGGACTTTACCTGATGACTTTACAATTTAATTCTAAAGTCATTAAGCAAATCAGGTGATGTCATCATTACTTAATAATTTACTTTCATGGACCATCCGTGTGACTTGATGACGTATGGCAAATGATACATCATTAACAAAGGTCACAGTAGGTGTTACAGGTGTTACATTAAAGTTCTACTATGGGGTTGTAGTTGGTGGAAATTAAGTCATTTTGATTATTAAAAAGAAATATTTCAGCAGACTTTTTACCTACTCAATTTTGATTATGACTAAGCACATTGGAAACATAGAATAATGATTTATTAAAAAATCGGTTGATGACTTAGGTAGCTAATCAGAAACATTATCAGATATTTAGCAGTATTTCGAACCAATCAGAAACGATTTCCCATAAACAGACTTTAAATGATGAGCTGATTGTTTTGCTTGCAAACTCGTACTACTTGGAAGTTTATTTAATGAATTGCTTTACTTACGCTTTTCTTTGCTCGTAGCCAATGCAATATGATGTTTTAAAGGGAGATCATTATAATTCATAAAAAAAATTGATTTGCACTAATCTGAGTCTTTAATTTTTTTTTATTATTTTTGTACTTTATACTCAGACTTTATCTAGACCATCAGGGCAGTATCCACCTGTTTGAAAAGGGTACTGCAGGAAAAGTCAAAAAGGGGTACCGAGCGCCCTCTTGGTGGGGGAGGGGGAGGGGGAGTCTGGGGGGTTTCCCCCGAGAAAATTTTTTAGTATAACTAGTCAAAATGGTGCAAATCTAGCAATCTCGGCTCCTGATGGGGCAGATGTTCTAACAGAAAATTTGACATTATAACCCAGTTTTCTAAATATAAAACTGTTTATTGAGATTGTCTTTAACAACGCTCATTAAAAATATAATGTGAATGGGAGCTGCTAAAGGGGTTGGCCACAGCTAGCATGATGTAGAATTATTATCTGGTACAATGCTGAATGGTGTAGGAGATGAGTAGTCTCTTATGAAATAATTTAATTAAATAATATTGTAGAGTTAAAAAGTAAAATTAATAAAGCACCATGTTAAAAATAATGTACTTATACTATAATAGTCTATAATACTGAGCAAGTAGTAGTAGATTTAAGTTTGAGGTATGCATGTTACATGCATAGCTCAAACTTAATTTATTTCTATGAACAAAATCTTTTGTGCATAAGCATTCATTTACGTATCTACTACTACCAAAAAATACAACCATGTACAATTGTCTCTGTATGAAATGCTTGAAAGCATTCCTTTCGGTAGAGTCCGACGCTATAACATTGCCGTGCGAGCTACCATAACGATCGTTTTTCTTTGTATATTCCTAGTATTGTAAAAGTCTATAAAGTTTACATCACTTCCATCATCAAGATTATTGTTATTCTAGTCACACCAAAAATCACTTACAATCGGAGAATCAAATAATATTTTATTTTTTCCATTTTGAAAATTCGAGCTGATGTTGACTGGTATTTCCAGCTTTTATTCTTTTCCAAGGAGGCGTGATTTCATTAGCACAAAGCAACGCCTTTCGGATACTCGTTTCATATCTTAATTTATCGATCATTATCTTGTTAATGATATTTAAAACTTACTAGCATATCCTTTGTTTAACGTTACGAGACGGCAGCTTTATACTAATAGCAACATAAATGTCGTTTCCCTACACAACCGATAAACAAAATTTTAGCCATTTCCATACTTGCCAAGTAGTTGAGAAAAAAAAGCGTGAGATTGACGGTAAATGTAGTAGCTGAATCTGAAGCCTAGATTTTTTTTTGAAGTTTTTTTTTATTGGTACCTACATAGGAGGCCCTTCCATGACTTTTTTAATGTTCAGGTACCCTACTATAAATGTGAGGTCATGGTCGTTTGCCAACAATATGTCACAGCTCCGTGTATATTCTTTGTTTATTGATGAAAAACTGTAGAGCAAATCGTTAGACATCAATGTTGCTAAATCTAAATAGCCCAGGTTTTATGGCAAACATACGGTTTAATAGCGATCTGTTCCATTGTTGCTAACTTTGTGTGATGACAAGGGCTAGCAACGAGTAAACTAAGGGAAAACGGCATGTAAAAAAATTTACCTACTACTTTTATTGAAAAAGCCGAAGGAAAACGGGAGATTTGGTGCAAAAGGAAGACTGACTTAAAAAACTGGAGGGTCTCGGCCAAACCGG
This sequence comes from Watersipora subatra, assembly GCF_963576615.1. NCBI lineage: Eukaryota > Metazoa > Bryozoa > Gymnolaemata > Cheilostomatida > Watersiporidae > Watersipora > Watersipora subatra. The sequence continues at coordinate 61,743,663 of NC_088713.1, forward strand.
AAGAATTGGCAAGTATGGCCATTACCCCAGCCAAAGTGTTAAAACCAAGCAAAAATGACGTAAATTCCGAGATTTTGAGCCTCAAAAAATGGTACTGCCATAGCAGTAGCTGCAGTATAGGAGGATACGGCCCTGTAGTAAGATCATATAACCTCATATGGTGTCAGAATATATCGAACCTACAGGCGTAATCGTGTAAAACGTTGCTGTTTGTGTGACGGTATTTTACAACGGCGACCTCGACAAGGCACAGATTCTCTGGAAGCTGTTGCGTTGAGGCAAAGGATCGGATATTTGCTGAGATATCTCAGGAGTAGGCGTACTTTGTGTGGAGCAAAATTTTGCTACCCTGACTCTTAAGGACAATATAGTGAATTATACTGTCACTCTCATATATTTTGGTGTTATCTAACTTGTTCCCTGTTAATCACAATCCAAAGTATCTTATTGATTGTAGTGTGCTGCCAGTAAAACAATATAGAGTATGTCTGCTAGTGGTGAAACCAAGCCTGAAAAGTTTGTAAAGCCTTTGGATTTTTCCTCGGGCAACCTGGCTACCGCTTGGAAAGTTTTTAAAGAACAGTTTAATATATGTAATTGTGAAGAAACTAAGAGAACTGTAGACGAACAGATCGGTCACATGCTTATGGCCATGGGTAGTGACTCGGTACCAGTATACAATCAGGAAATAATTTAAATTGATGGATTGGTTTGATTTATACTTATAAACAATTTAAAACTGCCATATAAAATTTGATATGCACTAATTTGAGTCTTTCAACTTCTGCTGCTGTGTTTATACTTTATACTCAGACTTCATCTAGACCATACATTTATGTTTACAATTATAACAAAGATGTAAAAAGTAAAGTTATACATTTATTTATAAGTTTTATTGACAATATTAAACATACAACAACATTTTATTCAAAAATTGGTTGATGACTTAGTTAGCTAATCAGTTACATTATCAGATTTTTAGCAATATTTCGAACCAATCAAAAACGACTTCACATAAACACACTTTAAATCATGAGCAGGGCTGATAGTTTTGCTTGCAAGCTGAGAGTAAGTTTATTTTATGACTTGCGTGTAAAGGTTGGTAGGCAACCTAAAAGCTCAGTCTATATGATGATGACGCATGTCGTTAAACACTCTTTACAGAACATAAACCCTATAAAGTAAGTTCACTACATTTTTAGACTAAACCTTCAACTCATTATGAACAGTCTATTTGTGATAACAATAATCACAACTGACTCTTTCACAAAAGAATTGATCAGCTCTCATGCAGGGTTCATCATTCATGTTAAAGTCATGAATGGACCGCAAGTTTAGGCAGTCAACATCTCCGTTTGGTTGGTCATATCTCCAGTACTCCAAGTTGAATGGTTCTATTTGCTTTCCTTTCGAAAACAATGCGCTGCCTTCTTTTTTTCTTCATATCCAAAATCTTGTATAATGGACCTCTGATATTTTTCTGATCAAAACTAGTTATAAAATGAGTTAGCATTATTACATGCTTTGATAACTCCGAATGACATTTCAACAATTCTATAGTGGGTATGATAACCCTTTAATTAAAATAAGCTGCTCACGGAGAAGCATAGATTATTTTGAAATAACTAAAAAAAATTGCTATTTGAAACCAAATAGACAGTAGCCTATTACGGCATTACGTAGGGTGTGTCAGAAATCGTAAAGGCTGGAAAAATGTGACTTACATGGTTCTGTTTAAAAAGGCTGTTCTTAAGTAGCAGCCTAAACCACTCGTATCAACTCTTACACTGAATATTTTAACAGTCTTAAATATCTTTACCTACTTCCTTCACTATAATAATATTTTTTATTTGGACAATTCCTTCAGTAATAAATCATAAATATTAAATAATAAATTAAATAATAAATAAACGATATCCAAAAAAATCAATAATATTCATTTGTTGATAGGTCATGCAGGTTTGTGATGCAAATGAAGAATTATTAGATAATAACTAAAGTTTTCCAGTTTTTTCAGTCACAAAACAAAGATGAATATTTTTTTGATGGATATGATGCTACTGCAAGAATCTTTACAAGTTTATATAATGGTACTAATTTTATGGTGTCAGCCTGAATAACTGTGAAACTAATTTCTTTATATTTAGTGAAATTGGCTGTCAAACCAACACTAGATCACCAGTCAGCCAACACTAGATGCATGACCAAACTAAACTATTGTTATCAGACGTCAGCATGTTGAACTAGTATTTAATAAAGAATAACCTGTTGCAGTGGCAAATGACAAGAGATCACAGGCTGATTTAATATCTGTCACAGAATAACACAGGGTACAGGTAACAGACAGAAAGTAAAGAGTTAAACTAATATCTGACAAAGGTTACCATGTTGCGCTACTAACTGACTGAGAATAACAAGTTACACTGGTTAAACAGGTTATTGATAGAGGGTCAAAGACTGAACCAGTCACTAACAGAAAATAATAAGTTAAAAAAGAGAATCATCGGCCGTCAAATAATTATTGAAGTTTATTTAACATTTGTTAAAATATTTGTAAGATAGAAAACTACGATAACTATAACCTGTGCTTAAAGATTTGTATGATAGAGCAAGTCGAGGCGTAGCTGCATATAGATTTTTTAAATACTACCGTAGAAACAATAACTTCAATTTAATTTTAATTTCATGGTTAAAGCTTATTGTTTTTTTGGTTTTTAATAAACTCAAACCAAAACTTTTGGGAAATGAAGCAAGCCTCAATCAAAAAGCAATAGGCCATACCTGGAATAGTCGACATCAGGTTGGATAGCCAAGAAGCAGAAATCTGAGTATCCAGTGTTACCAATCCTTCTTCACTTGCCAAATGGAAATTCTTAGCAACCTTCTAGGTCTTTGTCTGGTTGGTATTCCTGAGACAGGTCTGAGAGTGACGGTTTAAATATTACTCTGGAGGGCAGTCATCTTTAGCTGAAAGAGAAAAATAAATGAAAACATATAGGATAGTTTCGTAAAGGTAACAAACAACAAAAACTAGCTTGTCTTAAAATGTAACTAAAAACACTATTAAAGTAAGAACAATGGTATGGTGACAAAATGAATGGGAGTAAAAATAACAAGTGTTTTGTTGAACAACTGGAAACTACAAAATAATAGCACTACATTTTACAGAGTGACATTTAAATTTGCATGTTAAAATGTACTAGGGAGTTAATAATCTAATGAAAATAAACTACTTAATCTAAAGCAAACACCGCACAATATAGTTCCTTCTTTGGAATGAAGTTTTTTACAGTTAAATTACCAGATGAAAAAATAGAACTGCAGAATCTTTAAACATCTCAAGCGATGTCTTCAGATAGCTGAAGTTGTTGTCTCATGCATTTTTAGAAAAATAGTGTTAATAATTACTGAGAAAGGAAATTATTATGTGTAAGTATACATAGCTTCTGTCTTACTATTTAGGATCTAGTAACCTTCATATAAAACCTTAGAAAAAAGATAACCATTTTGAGCAGCAACCAATGGAGAGTCATACAGCCGAAAGATGTTCTCTTTAATGTCAAACTCGAAGGCTTAACAAATGCAACTCTTTGATGAGAAGCACAAAGCAGAGGATATCATAAAAGAGTTCACCTTGCGTTGAACAATTTCTTCAGAGCTTGGCAGGTAAAACCTTTTTACGTATAAGTTATCGCTGCTTCCATCATCCTAAGATGAAAAAGAATATTGCATCAAGCTGTATTGTATTGTCACCAGAAGTATTGTATTACAGAAAACACAGCTACCAGGTAGAAAGCATTTAAAACCAGAAAGAATATTGCATTACAAATTTATTTACAAGCCATCATACATTACCTTCATCGCGCAACGTTAAATATCAACAAATTTTTAAACTCAGCAATTGCGGTTAAATTTTTACTGAAGCACAGCGGTGTTGTTGTGAAAAGTTAATTAGTAGATGAAAAAAACTGATTATCATAATATAAGCTATAATATATTAGACCTCAGATACTGTTCTCCAAAGTGTCTTATAGTGTCTTTTTTATTGCCTACCTCTGACCTTATAGCTCCTCATGTCTGTGCATTTCTCATTGTGTCACTGAGAAAGGTTAAACTAGAGACATATAATGTATTTCAATACTTTTATTTATTTATTTACAGTAGTTTAGCATACTAAGTATTATAGAATTTACTCACCTTCGAGGGGTTGACTATAGATGCACCAGGTAACCTTCTTATAAAATATTCAGCTATGGAAACATATTATTAAATGATAATCTTAGGCTATTTAATAAAGAAACACAAACCTGAACAGTCAGCAATAACATAAGAACTCTAGTAAAGTATGACCTCATGTTACAACTGATAGTGTGGAGAACTCTTAGAAAGACAGAGACTAAAGTCAGCAAATGGAACAGCATCAGAGAAGAAGACAGTTTTATTCGCTTCAACATGTTCAAATTCTTTTGTTGGCGTATAAAGGAGTGGATTGAACAGGTAATGCGAGTGGTCTCTAGTCTTGGCTCTTTGTGCGTTATCATTGCCACAAAATTCTACAATGAAACTGTTCGATAATTATCTTTCTACAACATATAATACCATAATGAAAAGATCTGCGAGCAATCTATTTAAATTCACTCTTGTAAATGGATTTTTTAAATTCATGATGCCAACTGTGATTATACATTGCACTTGGTTATCAGTTCTTTCTAGTGAATGGTTTTCAAAGAAACAACTAACATTTGAAGGTTTTACGTTCCATTTTATTAAAGATAAGTCAGTTACATATTGAGTACCACTTAAAGCTAGACTAATCAAGTACAAACAATTGATCAAACAACTCAGAAGAGCAGTTTAGACACAGATAGACAGGTGATCCTTGTATTACGTAATGGAATCTTCACAATTACAAAAGGGCTGGTGATCTTGTAGTTCACTGATGAATCTGAGATCAAGTTGCCATGTCAAACCATAGCTGTCACACACAACCTTTATCATATTTTCTAGGTAAATCAGAAATGCTGACTTTGGATTTATAATCAAAATAAAGAATGATTCTCTAACTGTGGAAGTCATGAGGGTTTTTACAGCATTTGAATATCGGTCTCGAAAGTTACACAATTGGCACCACAAGCTTGGCCAGTAAATGTTTGATGTAAGCTAGCTTTTTAGGTAAAGAAGTTGGAGATGTTTAGCCCAATTTAGAATGATTAAAATAAGTGTTTTAAAATTTATTATTATCTAAACTCAGCCATCAACATATTCTCAGTCCTTTAATTAAAGCAGATGAAATATTTATAACTTTAAAACTAATTAAAAGCTCAAAAAGCGCAATTTTATCACAAGTTAGCATTGTTATCACGCACATTTGAGGTCATTTTTTCCTGGCGTTCAGCCTATTAAACATCCTGTAACAAGCTATGTATCATTTTAAATAGTTTATTTACCTTTCCTAAAATACTGAGATTATTTTAAAGGGTGAACCTAGATAATAATGGGTTTTAAGACACCAATCTCCATCATTCTAAATCGGACTAAACATCGTCCACTGTCGTTCCTAAGAAAGTTATAAAACGTCGTCTCATATCTATGGGCAGAGCTTCTTTTTGCCATCACATTGTTTTCGAGACGGCTATTGAAACGCTGTAAAAAGCCTTTATGACTTCGAAAGTTAGCAGAGCATCCTTTATTTTGAGAACAAAATCGAAATTAGCGTGTCTGAAATTTCCTAATAAAAACGATAAAAGTTGTACCTGGCAGCTACGGTTTGAGAACTGAGGCTTAGTTGCCCAAGCTGGACCTAAAACAACTCGTGTTTCTCTTCTATTTATTATTAAATAAACATTGTTTTAGCTGTCAGCTTGTACAACTAAAGTATTACAAGTAGTATCTAGACTTTGATCATCTGCCAATCATATATAAGTCTCTCCCAAGTTTATATGTGATTTCCATAGATACACTATGAGCAGCCAGTAACACTTCATCAGTGTTGCTAAATATCGTTTAGAGCAGGGGTGTCAAACTCATTTTCACCGAGGGCCACATCAGCGTAATGGCTGTCCTCAAAGGGCCAGATGTAACTTATAATTGTAATGAAATGTAATCGAATAATATAAAATAACTTAAACTAGTCTTTGATATTAAATAACTCTTGACTTTATTACTTAAAGTTGCAAACAGAACAGTTGCACAGCAAAACATGCAGAACACTTGTTTTCGAATATAAAATCAGAAAAGTTACACAATACCCATCAACATGGGCATACTTTCAGTAAAATCAAAAATTGTGAGCTGCTAAAAACATGAATTTGTTGGCAGACACACATTAAATCTGCAAACACTAAATAATTGCAACCGCAGCAACACAAAATCAATATGTAAGCAGCAAAAAATCCAAAAAATTATTTGCTATTTGCTGAAACAAAGTTAGACTTGCACCAAAGAAATTATAAAATATACAGTGTTTGACTAAAATTAGTAATTTATTACACACAATACAAAGTTATGAATATTATTTATACATGTACAGTTAGTCATGAACATGAAAATCACGAAACTATAATTTCGAACTTTTCCTCGCGAGTATTATCTTCATAGCAAATCTACATCCCAATATAACTCAGATAAACTGTCATTAACATGTTTCAAACAATGAAATTATGTTCAGTAACTCTGTTCTTGACTTTTCAGACTTCAGGGGCCGCTCTAAGAATGAATATGATCTTATCGAGATTGAATGATAACTTTTGTCTGACTACGGTTGACAGCCTAAAAAGTGCATTTTTATTCGAGTGTAACGATGCAAATTGACAAAATTAAAAGTTAGTAAAAACTTTGAAACATTAAAAATAATGTTTCTATTTGATTTATGCAGTCTTTCACTGTCTTACCCCTTTTGAATCTGCATATTTACTTCTGGAGTTAAAAAAAATTGATCGCGATCGATAAATTTTAAAGTGACAGCGACGATTTTCGGTTCGGTAGATGTCGCAATGGGCGTAGTAATTTAGTTATAATTTTTGCCAGAGAGATCATTGAGGTATATATGTACGTTTGTTTGATTAGTCAGAAACTTTTTTTTACTGACTAATCGAAATTATTCTAATGTAATGTGAAAATAACAACACAAGGAATAGACAAATTTCAGAGGCAAGATAACTCGCGTTGGCGTGCCTAGCAACGTTATAAATACGGGAGAATGAGTCTCGGGCGAATGAGTAATGAAGCCCTCGCGGGCCACATAAAAAGAGGTGGCGGGCCACATGTGGCCCGCGGGCCATCTGTTTGACACCTGTGGTTTAGAGGGAACAGCATAACAATTATCTGAAAAGTAGAGCTACTCTTATCAATTCATGTCATTATCATAGACTTTTTTATTTTCTTGTTTTATCCGAGTCATTTGATTACATCTGCTAAATGGTTTATCATTAGCAATTGTCTCAGCAGGTATTTCCAGAGTTACAGAAAGGTTCCACTATCGAGGGTGCAGTTGGTATAGACTGAGTCAGTTCTATTACTACAAAAATTACTATTACCAGCTAATCAGAAACATCATCAGATCTTAAGCTATTAATCGAACCAAATTGTTTATTTTAGCCTCCTTTTCCAAAGCTATTTGCTGCTTTCTTTTCTTCCTCCTATTCAAAATATTAGAGGTAGGACACATGAAATTTGTCAGATAAAATTTAAATATAAAATGAGTTACCATAGTTACATGTTTCGATAATTCCAAATGACATTTCAACATTTATACAGTCGGTAGTATTACTATTTAATTAAAACAAACTGCTAACAGAGAAACAGAGATTATTTCGATAAGGATTTCATGTCCTTCAATGGAACTAAAAAACTAACTATTTGAACCCAAGCAGACAGTATTATGACATTGTGTAGGGTGTGTCTGACACTCTGAAGGCTGGAATAACAACACTCCCGTGTAATAATGATTTTTTAAGCAACAGCGTCACCCAATCACATAAAATCTTACACTGAACATTTGACCAGAAACTTAATTTCTATTTTAACAGTTTCAAAAATCTTTATCTATTTACTTCACAATAATAACAAGTTTTATTTGGGCGATATCTTAAAAAATGGATAATATTTGTTTGTTGATAGGTCAAGCAGGTTTGTGATGCAATTAAGGAATTATTATGTACTAACTAAAATTTTCCATTTTTTTCAGTCATGAGGCAATGATAAATGTGTGCTTGGTGGATATGATGCTACTGCAAAGATAATTATAAATTTATATAATAGTACCAATTATATGGGCGTTAGCCCAAAAAACTGTGAAACTAATTTTTTTTGTTTAGTGATATTTACTGTGTGTTGCCAGACTTTTTGCTAGTTGTTCACTAAGTATCATTATAGTATAAACACATTTAAATATATTTCAAATAGTTGAAAAAGCTTCAAACCGTTAGACAAATTTCTTAGGGTTACTGACACACATTGACAAAGGACGACCATGGTTCAATGGATCAAGTATTTTGGACCATTATTAGTGAGCCAACTAGCTGGCTCATATTGTCCAAAATAATTTTTATGAAGTTTTGCATATTTGTATAGGCTTTTTAATGTAATTTAATTGTTTTATAAAAAAGTAATATAACACACCAGATGGATGCCCAAGGGTTTCCAGATGATGAAACAACTTTACCCATTCAATTTATTTCTATTCATCGTGCATCTATTATCTACCTATTCATCATATACAACATTTATCATTGATCTTTGCCTGATCATTGGAAAGAAAACTTGGATGTCAGTTCTACTCAAAATGAGTCAAAATAAACCTTTCCATGTTAAAATGTGCTTTTACCTTTTTAATGATTGACCTCAGACTCTGTAGAAATCACAATTCAAAGAAAAATAGAATCAAATAATGTTGGGTAAGGTGAAACTTCCAAAGGAAAAACAAACTTTTGGTTATCAAACAAAATCGGTTAAAATTTAAATGTTTGAAGTAAAGGCTTTAAATAAAAATACATCAAAGTTTCGTTGGCGGTACTTTCTCCATGATCGCTGCGCGCAAGCCGTTTGAAGCCACAAGCTTTGGGAAAAAAAGAGTGCACGACACAAGTTCCAACCCTGCACATTAGTACGCGCAGAGATGAAGCCAAGAAAACTTTATTATTAAGTGTAGTCATACTAAAGTATAGCTTTTGTATACTATAGAATAAATTTGTATACTCTTGTCTACTATAGTATAGCGTTTGAGTTAAAATTCAGTTGTGATATGGGACTGTGGAACTAGATTTTACACGCTAGGTCTGGGTAAACAAACAACAAAAAATAGACAATATACAAATATAATAGTTGGATATTGCTGACAATTTTAAGCGTGACTTCATTGACTGGGAGTTGCTCAGCCTGAGTTGAGTTATCAGGATTCAGCCAACACTAGATGCATGACCGAACCAACCAACCGATAACAGACAGAGGTTAGCAGGTTGAACTAGTATCTAATGAAGAATAACTTCTTGATGTGGAAATTGGCAAGAGATAGCAGGCTGATTTAATATCTGCCAAAGAATAACATGTTGCACAGGTAATTTACATAAGGTAGCAAGTTGAACTTATATCTGGCAAAGGTTAACAGGTTGCACTGCTAACTGACAGATAATGACAGGTAGGACTGGTTAAACAGGTTATTGACAAAGTGTAAAAGATTTAACAAGTCACTGGCAGAAATTTGTATGATAGAGCGACTAAAGGTATAAATGCGTAAAGATTTTGTCAATAATTACCTAGAAATAATAATTTACTAAATTCTAATGTTAAAATTTGTCATGTTCATGGTAAACACCGATTGTTTCTGCGGTGCTCAATAAATTCACCTACAATTTTTTCAAAAGCCAACAAACCTCAATTAGACCGTAAAGTGGTTATACCTGTATTAGTCAACATCAGTTTGGATAGCCAAGTAGCGGAGCCCAGAGTATTCAGTGTCACCAAGTTTTTTTCCGCTTGCCAAACAGAGATTATTAGCAGCCTCCCAGAACATTTCCTGAGGTATAGGTCTGAAACCGGTCTAAAAATCAGGATTGAAATAATACTCTGGAGGGCAATCATTTTTAGCTAATAGAGAAAAATAAATGAACATATGTATGTGTGTAGGAAGTTCAAATGACAAAAATAAGATCGTCTTAAAATGTAGCTAAATAACACAAATAAAGTAAAAATCAGTGATAACGTGATCAAAGGAATAAGAGTTAAAAAGGAAAATATTTTTATTGAAAAATTGAAAACCCTAATTAAATGTTACTTCAATTTAAGTTATTACAATTAAATTTAGATTTGTAAATGAGCTAGAGAGCTAGAGAACTGTGTAACTCAAATAGCCGCCGATCTATCAATAAATACCGCAACTAAATGAACACAATAACACTTTCATTCTTATTATTCCATTTATGTTTGTTTGTGTATTAATAATAGTATCTAAATTATATTATAAATTGTACTCATGAAGTTATACTAACTCTGTATATATTTTTAGATTTAACTAACGATATTATTATTGTTTACCCGGAACACGGACTATAGCCGACACGGCCTTTTGTTAACTTGTCCGTGTCCGGGCAAGTTTACCCGTGTTTTGCCCGCAATTGTTAATATATAAAAGGGGCTCGAACTTTATAGCGGGGAGTTGGTTTTTGGATACGATACGATACAATACAACTATTTTATCCGCAACCAATCTTATTTATTAAACCGGATTATTATCCGGGGGCAATTTGATACGTGCCGGTATCTATTCTAAGGACATAAAAACCGGACTACAATATATTACAGGGCTGTTGTCCGGACTACGTAACACAACACTCAGTGGCCAACCTAGTCAATAACAACAGGTAGTAACGGACTGGGTACAACTTTAAAGGTAGTTGAACGCAATCCATTACATCTGGTGGTAGCGGTGGGATAGGATAACTCCCACGGACAACCTGCTTTATTGATTAATCGTGAGTATGGCAACCCGGAGGACGAGGAGTGCTGAAAGAACTGGCATGAATGCAGTAGAAGCAGAAGTACTTCACAGATTGACCAACGTACTAGAAGAGATGCGCACAGAGGGACGGCGCCCGGGACCACCACAATTCAAAGCTCCAGAGTTTGATGGATCAGGAGACGTAGAGTATTTTATCCAACAGTTTGAAGATGTAGTCATGGCAAATGAATGGAGACCCTTAGCTAGTATACTTCACCTTCGAGAAGTGCTGAAAGATGCAGCCCGAGAGTGTGGCAAGGCTGGAACAGTGGAAGGGATTTTTGGAAACCTTAGAGTGCGGTTTGGAATGACCGTGAGAGGGGCTCAGGCTCAGTTGTCTGTCTTGAAGCGAGATTTTAAGACCAGTCTTCAACAACATGCTGCATTGGTGGAAAAGCTAGTGACAGTGGCATACCCAGATCTACCCCCTGTACACAGGAACATCATGATGCGGGACACTTTCACTAATACATTGGGACACGCAGGGTTGCAGAGACACTTATTAGCGGTGCCTACACCCACCCTGGCTGATGCATTACGCGCAGGAAATGAATACCTGCAAATCCAATCACTATTCCCAGGCAGCTCACACATCAGACAAATAGACGAAAATGGGGAAGATGTGTTAAACGTCACTCAGGCCCAGAACGACTCTCTGACAAATATAAGTAAAGTGCTACAGAAGCTGGTGGCTGAGATGGCTGAGTTACAAGCAAACCAACACAGGTACATAAACAGACGCTCAGAAAGGCAACCTATACGAGAGCCACTCAAGTGTTGGGGGTGTGAACAAGAGGGCCACCCACACAGGAGTTGTCCAACTCACCCACGGAAAACTCGAAAGTTTCCAAACACAGGGCCGGGAAACGAGGAAAGCCCGCCGCAGTAGGACTGCCTACTGGCTGCAAGAGGGCACCCCAAGATAAGAAACAAAAAAATATACAGGTACGACAAGGATGCTTGGGGAACACCAATAGAGGTTGGCAGTCTCCAAAAAATGCTTGTCGACAACCAGAACCTGCACAAAAGTTCGAATGTAAGCTTCAAAATAAATATGAGGTACTTATGAGAGAATCAGAAACCGAAAACAAAGAGTTGGGTCCGCCTCAAAGCGATCAGGTAGAAACTTACCAGAAACAGCTTGGACAGAAGCAAAAAATCAAAAGACGTTCACTCAGCCTTCCTGAAAGACGGAAGCTCCACGGTGACCGCCTTTTAGATCTGAAACTCCCTGAAAGACGGGAGCCACAGATAGATATGACAGAAAGTTTAAAGAGACCACATGGGTCTAGCTATTACTTACCTGGAAAAGTGGGAGGCAAACCAGCTCTGTTCCTTTTAGATACCGGCTGCAATACCAACCTGATCAGTAAGCGCATGTTTGATCAGCTACCTCAAAGTTTTAAACAGCAGCTCAAGCCATGTACGACACATGGACAACTGGCAGACGGGAGTCGACTGCCTTTCTATGGAGTGGCACAACTGCCTGGTCGCCTCCGGGATATGAAATTTGAGGAAACCTTTGTTGTGAGCAGTATTAGCGAGGATGGGATTCTAGGAATGCCTTTCCTTGCTGATCATGGATGCAAGATGGATTTTGGTCAGCCCACCATAACTATTCAGGATTTGGTAATGCCTCGCGTGGACCGTTATGGGCGACTACTACAAAACAAAGTTCAGTTAGTTCGAAGTGTAGAAATTCCGGCCCGTTCAGAAATGACAGTGCAGTGCCGGATCACGACTCGAAACTACTACCCTGTAGGAATAGTGGAGAGTGGAGGAAAAATACCTCTGGCTACCAGCCTCAATCAACCTCATAAAGATGGCCGGATTGTTGTTAGGTGCATGAACCCGTTAGATCAGCCATTGAGAATTCCTGCTGGGAAAACTGTAGGAATGTACACGGGAATAGAGGAAAATGACATAGAAATGCCAGAGGTAAAACTTTCTCAACGAGCAGCAGTAACGGCCGTGAAACAGGAAGTCAGATCCATGTGGGTCCCAAAGCACTTGCAACAAGTGTATGAGGACGCATGTCATGGTTGTCGAGATGAACAGCAACGACGACAGTTGGCTTGCTTACTGATTGAGTATAGCCAGGTATTTAGCACCACTGACGACGATGTGGGACAGACGACTCTGGTGGAACATTCCGTTCCTATCATAGAGGGAGCTCGTCCCATACATCAGCCGCCACATCGGTTGGGCCCTCAGAAGGAAGCCGAAGCTGAACGACAAATTCAGGAACTGTTGTCAAAAGGGTTGATCGAGCCCGCGAGTGGTGCATAGAGCTCTCCAGTGGTCCTAGTGAGGAAAAAAGATAATAAGTGGAGGTTTTGTGTTGACTACCGCAGACTCAATGCCATCACAAATCAAGATGCTTACCCTATACCCAGAATTGACGACAGTTTGGACGCACTGTCCGGAAGTAAATACTTTAGCACACTGGACCTGACCAGTGGATATTGGCAGGTGCCACTGGACCAGGATGCCAAAGAAAAATCTGCATTCACGACACGCAATGGACTGTGGCAATGGAAGGTGTTACCCTTTGGGCTTACTTCGGCTCCCGCCACGTTCCAACGGTTAATGGAACAGGTTTTCCAAGGTTTACACTGGAAGACGTTACTGCTGTATCTAGATGATGTGATAGTGGTGGCGCCTGACTTTGAGACCCACGTGAGTAGGCTCTGAGAAGTGCTGGAACGCTTGCATAAGGCTGGATTAAAGCTTAAACCATCAAAGTGTGAGCTGTTTCGCTCCAAGGTACGGTTCCTAGGACATGTGGTTAGTGCTGAGGGAGTAGCCACGGATCCCGAAAAAATTTGTGTGGTAAAAGAATGGCCCCCACCCAAAAACTTGACGGAGCTCCAAGCATTTCTGGGAACTGCTGGATATTACAGACAATACCTCCAAGATTATGCTACAAATGCAAAACCCCTTTCTCAACTGACCAGCAAAAACACGCCGTGGCGGTGGGGCGAGGCAGAACAAGGAGCCTTTGAAATACTAAAAAATGGTTTGGTAACGGCTCCGGTGCTGGGATATCCAGATCTGTCTAAAACCTACATCTTAGACACCGATGCTAGTGGGGTGGGTGTGGGAGCTGTGCTGTCACAGAAACATGATGACCAAGAAAGAGTGGTGGCGTATTAAAGCAAGACCTTATCACTTGCTGAAAGGAATTATTGCGTAACACGAAAGGAACTGTTGGCAGTAATTAAAGCAGTAAAGCATTTCCGACCCTACTTATATGAACAACAGTTCATACTGAGGAGTGACCATGCTTCACTCTGGTGGTTATGTCGGCGAAAGGAGCCTTCGGCACAAGTTGCTCGTTGGCTAGAAATCTTGGCAGAGTTTACATATAGGTTAGAACACCGAGCTGGAGAAAAACATGGCAATGCAGATGGCCTTAGCAGACAGGGCCAATGTGAAGAATGTAGACAATGCGAAGCGATTGTACGAAGAGATGGCGAACCAACCCACAAGGAGTTAGAACAAGAAGCTGACAGAGTTACTAAGATAACGACTCAGGAAGAGAGCCAGGCCAAGCAATGGTCCAGACTGCAGAGAGAAGACCCTGGACCTGTAGGAAGGATGTACAGGGCGATAACACTGAATGAGACCCTTACCGACTCGGAGGTCGAGACAGGTAGTACCGAATTAAAAGAATTATACAAACGCCAGAAGGCTGTGGAAGTGAACACTGACGGGGTGATGGTGATTCGGACAATCGTACAGGGCCGAGCTAGACGATGTGTGGTGTGCCCCAGAACTAGCCGGATGGCTATAATCTGGAACACGCACAAGATGGCTCACCCTGAGATACATAAAACCACACAACGTATCAGGCTACACTGGTATTGGCCAGGACTGGTCACCCAGGTTAGGCAGAAAATACAGTCCTGTGAGGTCTGCCAGGTGGCCAAGTCTGGAGGAACCAAGACCTCAAAAAGCCGCCAACGCATGTATGCCGGGAGGCCATGGCAAAAAGTGGCCGTCGACTTGGTAGGCCCATTGCCAGAAACAGAGAGGAGCAATAGGTGGATATTGGTCCTGATTGACCACTTCACCCGATGGCAGGATGCACTTCCAATACCAAACGCAACAGCTCCTACAGTAGCCAAAACACTAGATGAAAGAGTATTTTGTTGCATGGGACTCCCAGAGGCAATTCATACCGACCAGGGAGCCCAATTTGAGTCTGTTTTAATGACCAAACTCTGTGCCCAATAAAACACATACTACCCCCTACCATCCTCAAGCTAACTGAGTGGTGGAGAGAAATAATAGGATGTTGGGAGACGCCCTACGTGCTCTACTACTCCGGAGGGGAAGTGATGAGTGGGACACACTTATTCCACATTTAATGCGGGCATTCCGTGGCACCCCACACATAGTGACGGGTGAGACAGCTAACTTCTTGATGTTTGGAAGAGAACTTTGACTCCCCGACCAACTACAATGGGGACCACCTCCAGACGCCCCTGTAACTCGAAATGAATATGCAATCAACATCCAAGCACGGTTGCCAGAGGCACACAAATTGCTCAGAGAGCAACAGCTTAACATTCGTCAGACAGACTCAGATGAGCCACCCCTATATACGGTGGGAGACCTAGTCTTGCTGGAAAATAAAAGAAGGAGAAAGGGGGAGAATCCCAAACTACGGGCCAAATTTGTTGGACCATACCGAGTGGTAAACAGCTTCCCAAACCACACTTATGAGATAGAGGCCCGTGGACAGACCTCCATTCAAAACGAGTGCCGTTTGAAGCTATACAGGGGTTGCGAAGAGGAACTGGGCAAAGCACCTGGGTCAAGGGAACCTGCATTACGCCCTAACATGAAAGGCGCCACAAGAAAGGCAAAGAACCCACACACAAACCCGGAGCTTCCCCCAGCCATGGAGGTAGAACAGGACACGCCAAGAAGAAGTCTCACAGAAATAGAAGATATATTACCCAAACAAGATGTTACCATGGGTGACCTCCCACAGGTCCCTATTGAAGGGGGAAGAAAGAAGCCATGTCTAGAAGGACTAATAGAGACAGATAAATCCGAAAATGAAGGAAGAACGACAAAAAAGCCGGAATCCAAAGATCTAGGAGCATCCACAGGAACACAAGGAACAAAAGTGAGGGAAAAAAGCCCACCACGGGCCAGGAGACCTCCAAAAAAATTTCAGGATTATTACTGTAGTCATATAAGGTCAAAATAGAAAAAAAAATTGGAAAAAGCTTCAAGGATACCGAAATTAAGGATGAAAAGATATTGGCCAATCAGCAAACAGCGAAAAAGAAACCATGCGGTTATCCAATATACAAACAGAAACTAACGTACTACTCACGGAATACGGGAATTCTAGCAGACGACAGTTCATGTAAAAGAAAGCCGTGTTTAAATAGAACAACAATACGAGATCTTCCCATTCTAACGATGGCCAGAACATTGCATAGACGATTAGACCGGAGAGAAAATAGCCTGGAAAGATTACTGCTCGAATTAAATAATTCAACGATAGAAACTGGAGTGGATAACGAACCAGAAAATCAGAGCTTGGCCGAGATCCTGGGATTTGAACATGCTACTAGAACTCAAGACGTTGATTTTGATAAAGAAATCAGAAAAATATTGCAGAGTCCTACGGAGACAAACAATTTTGCCGTGATAAAGGATCCACCTGCTTTAAAGGCAGTAGGGGGACCCGGATACCCCCCTCCGGGTGTCATAGCAAAGAAAGAAATGCGCGCAGAAGACAAATCCAGAAAAAAGGTCATGTCATTCCCTACAATCGAGTCTTCTCGGAACAGTCCTGTTTTAAAGGCAACAGGGATGTCCAAGGAGGAGCATAAACTCGGATCATACGAAAGGACGAGACAGGACCCGGACCCAGCCGAGCTGGATCTAGGGTTAGATCTGAGTGATGACTTTTCAGATGAGGAAGAAGAATTCCCTATTTTACAACCAATAGAAAAACCCAGGACCTATCGACCAATAGACAAACTCTCAAAGGAAAACGTTATCAGAGAAAACAAGTCGACCTATCACCCGGTTCAAGAGTACCCGGAGACCCCCATATGCAGAGTGGCGACAATGGGCAACGACAGTCACGTTCTATCCCTAGGTAGAAACGCACCTGAAACCCGAAGACAGAATAAAAAGGGAGCTCGAGAACTGCACGTGTGCCGAGAACACGTAACTATGGAAGGGACAAAGAAACTCAAGTGGCTACAACCAGAAACTCTTACAAAAATAGAAGCCGCAATTGGGACGGACGGCGTCACATGTCAGATTTGTAGACTAGTTTCCAGTAAGCGGAGACTAAGAACACACGTAAAGCAACACTACACCCGGTTGTATTGCTCTTGTGGCTACACTAGTGTGAGCCGAGACTCTGTTTACTGCCATCAGCTGGCTCAACGATGCGGACAATTTTCCCAAGAACGTCAGATTTTTGAAGTAGATAAAGAATCTCATGCCAATTTCATTAAAACAATTCTACCGACAAACTCGAGCAAGTGGCTTCCGTGCACCCCTACACGATTAGGTCCCAGAATGTACACACATCAACCAGTTTCAAACAAACATACCACACAAGATGCAAAACCAGAGACAAGAAACGATCACTACCTGGTGTATTTACTCGTCTGGGCAACTGGCGTATCCCAAAATGAAAAAAGGAAATTACCCAGGAGGAAGTAACTTCCACAACAAACTCTAAAACTATCACGGACGACGTGTCACGACAGCCTCTCCGTTATATCACAAAGACACAACCCCACATACGGATCGAGGAGCGAGACGCCGTCATAGAAATCGACAAAAATAAGGAAAAACGACGACATAGACTGACCCTCGCCCATAAGTTAGAGGATGAATGCGATCAATTAGAAAGGACAATACAACAAAAACGTACAGAGATTCGGCAACTATACCGTGAAGATTAAAAAAATAAATTAGTGATCCCACATCTCACTAATGAAGGGGGATGTGTAATGAACTGTGTAACTCAAATAGCCGCCGATCTACCAATAAATACTGCAACTAAATGAACACAATAACACTTTCATTCTTATTATTCCATTTATGTTTGTTTGTGTATTAATAATAGTATCTAAATTATATTATAAATTGTACTCATGAAGTTATACTAACTCTGTATATATTTTGAGATTGAACTAACGATATTATTATTGTTTACCCGGAACACGGACTATAGCCGACACGGCCTTTTGTTAACTTGTCCGTGTCCGGGCAAGTTTACCCGTGTTTTGCCCGCAATTGTTAATATATAAAAGGGGCTTGAACTTTATAGCGAGGAGTTGGTTTTTGGACACGATACGATACAATACAACTATTTTATCCGCAACCAATCTTATTTATTAAACCGGATTATTATCCGGGGGCAATTTGATACGTGCCGGTATCTATTCTAAGGACATAAAAACCGGACTACGATATATTACAGGGCTGTTGTCCGGACTACGTAACACAACACTCAGTGGCCAACCTAGTCAATAACAACAGGTAGTGACGGACTGGGTACAACTTTAAAGGTAGTTGCACGCAATCCATTACACCCACAAGCCGGTGGAGAGGTTTCACAATGGTGGCCAACCTCGGGAAGCTCTGCCGGTAGTACCCGACAGTACCCAAAAACCCTTGCAGTTTCCGGACTCCACGCAGGGCTGGCCACCGCTCACTCACCTCTAAATTGGCAGGGTCGGTGACAACCCCTTTGCTACTAACTATGTAGCCCAGGTAACACAGTTCAGACTAGCATTTTGCACTTTGTTAGTGAAGCCTTTGCAACACTCTCTTCATTAATCGTCGGAAAGTGGTTTGGGCGGAAGTCAGTCCAAAAGGAAGGACTTTCCATTTCCACAATCCCGAGCGAGTGATGAAGGCTGATTTTTCCCCGGCATCTTACATGTAGTTTAGTAGAACCTGCCAGTGTTCTCTGACAAGATTGAGACTACTAAAACATTGGCTTCTAGCCAAGGCATCCTGACTTTTGTTTATCCGGGGAAGGGGATATGAGTCTTATCTTATGTGGATATTCACAAAAAACTGCCATTTTCCATCCTTCTTCACTAACACAATAGGTAAGCTCTAAGCTCTTTTCACCGACTCAATCAACCCTCTGATCAACAGGTCCTGTACCTGTCTCTCAGCCTTCGCTTCCTCTTCAGGCCCTAGGCAGTGAGAGGGTTGACAAGTAGATCGGGTTCAGTCTTTCTTGAGTATGGAGTGCTCCGCGAGCAATGTTCTACCCATATCATCAACTCCAGTGCTAAACACTGACACGTACTTGGTTAGTAGGGTTACCAGCTTTTTGGTCTGTTCTGCGTTTGTGCGTGAGGGTCTTGTTGAGCAAGCCGCAAGACTACCGAGGTACCCTTCTATTATCCAGATTGGACAGAAATTTTGTGTGGTCAACCTACAGTTGACTACAACTTCTGTACTAACTAGCACCATCAATTCCCTATTTACTTGGACTTCTTTCTGAAGGAGTTTCCCATTGGGTCAGCACAAGTCAGAGGTTTCCCATCCACCTTTGCCAGGGTTCCTTCGAACTCCATTGAGCATTGGTGTGCCATAAAGAAAGGCATGCTAAGAATAGTGTCTTTACTAATCTGGTTGACTATGAATACTTCTTTGGTCTTCACTTTGTGGAGCCTAGCGGAAACTTGATTACACTGTAGAAGGGTTAACCTGGTTTCATCAGCAAGCATGCCATGGGTGTCACTCTTTTCCAATTGTTCTCTTATACTCTGGGAAATTTGGTCAAACACCTGTTTTCCCAGCAGGTTAGTGGTGCATCCGGTATCCAACGGAAAGTGCACTGCTCGACCTTTGATTTTATCTGGGAAGAAGTAACTGGTAGAGTGTGGGCCTCCCAGCAGGCGCGCTTGAGCAGGTTCTCTGTGCTTGAAGGAACCTGTCTGAGGCTGTTCTGTTTGTGCAAGTGAAGAACGTGCCTGGCGAGTCTCTTCGGATACTGTCTGAAGAGCTGTCTTCAGACAGTATCTTCTGTGAGACAGGAATACGCAGAAGATACTGTCTGAAGACAGGGGGCTGTCTTTTGCGAGACAGGGTGCTAAGGTACCTGAGAGAAAGACAGAGTGCTTACTTCAGAAAGACTCATGCCTGGCTTTCTAAGTGTAGTCATTGGAACGTGTTTTGGGAAGCTGTGAGGGCTGCTTGAGGTGGAGTTCAGGATCAGCCTGATTTTCTTGGATAGGTCCATTCGGGTGAGGCTTTGGATGAATCGGAACTTCATTATTTCCTGGTATCCGCAGGGACCTTATGGCAGCCAGTAGTGGGTACTATAATTATTGCTGCAGCCTCATTTTGTTTCCCAACTTCTTTTCATTTTGAAAAGGGCATTCTTTTCAGAGATGTTCCGTGCCTCCATATTCCCAAAAATGACAGGCTTACTTTCTTGAGGCTCTGTTGGCATGTTTTGCAGCTGCTTGACCTGTTCTACCAGCTGCTTTACTGTGGATAAGAGTACATTTAAGGTGTCCTGCTCAACACTGTGTAATGCACCATGTTCTGTATTGGCCTTTGATTTGTCTTATTCTTTTACCACGGTTAGAACGGCTCTGCCCGGAGTCGGTTTTTTCCAGATTTGATCTGAAAAAAATCTCCTCCAGCCCGTCCATGTCCGTAACAGTTTTTGTGGGTACAGCTATAAGGTGCCGCTGTAGGGCAGGGTGATTTAGGGAGTTTGAGAAGTACTCCTTTGCCATGTTGATTCTGAACAGCTTGGGCAGCCCAGTCTAGGCTATTTGGACTAGCCGTTCAAATCTTGTGGTATGTTCCTGCAGGGAGGTTTTGGTTTCTTTTTAAACTGCTCAACTCTGCTTGAGGAGATAGTCCAAATCGGGCTCGATTGGCTTTACAGATGGCTGCCACCCCGGCTGCCCTTCTGTAAGACTTTACTTTTCCCTCCAAAGCCTTTTTGAGATACAGTGTGCTGGCCTACCACAACATCATATCCGAAGTTGTAACATTCTATTTTTTTAAATCTGTAGCTATAATTGTAGCAGAGTCTAAATTATGGAAGTAATATATTAACTACAACTTGTTGCAGCCCAAAAGCAGTTTAGCATATCAAAGTAAAGACGGATAACATACAGTAAATTTTCAAAGTCATAATAAGTTTCTGAAGGTGTCTAAAAAGAAATGCTAGCGCCGTAAGTTCATCAACTACTAATTCTAATAAAACTTTCAGCAAAGTGTTTTCAGCTTGCAGCAGATGAATGCATCATGTATTTCAAAAACTAAAAGTTATAATTGCTAGATTATGGTTCAAAAAATATTCGGTTCACTAAATTGTAGCTGCTCATTGTACTGGGCATAAAATTCCTTATTTCAAGTGAAACTTCATGTTTATCTAAAAAAGTTTTGCAAATTTTCACATATCTTTCACTTCAATGCTGTCTATCAGCTGCCCTTAGGCTGTCTGTTTGATTTTGGATTAAAATTTTAATGTACTACCATTCTTAAACAGTATGAACTTTTTTTCACACGTGCTCATTGCAATATGATGTTTTGGATGGAGATAATTTCAATTCATAAATTGGTTGAATTAATACTGACAAATAATGAAAAAACTGTCAGATAAAATTTTATTTTCACTAATTTGAGTCTTTCAATTTCTGCTGTTCTTTTTACACTTTATATTCAGATTACAACTAGGCTATATAGTTATTTTGACAAATTAAACAGGGATGCGAAACCTAAAGCTATACATTTGTTTCATATATTTTTATTGACAATGTAAAACCAAACATATAGTGATATTTTACAAAGAGATACGTTGATGGTTGATAACTAATCAGACAGAAATATTAGTATTCTGAGTTTAGCAACACTGTGAATCAACCAGAAACAAATTCACAAAAAAAACTTTAAACTACTAGTGGAACTGTCAGTGTAGCTTGCAAGCCAGTCATAAGTTCATTTTACGACTTGCTTGTGAAAATTGGTGGGTAACCTAAAAACACAGCCTGTAAGACATGATAAAAAAAAACATGATTGACTTACAAGATCGAATTATGCTGTTAAACCCTTTTTACAAAACAAAGTCTTCAAAATAAATTCACAAGATTTTCACACTAAACCACAAATTCCTTCTGAATATTCTATCTGTGATAACTATAATCACAACTGATTCTTTCACAAAAGAATTCATCAGCTTTCATGCAAGATGCATCATTCATTTTGAATTTACGAGTAGACACCAAGTTTAGGCAGTCACCATCTCCGCTTGGTTGGTTGGATCCCCAGTAGTCCAAGTTAATTGGTCCTACTCGCTTTCCTTTCCAAAGCCATGTACTGCCTTCTTTTTTTCCTCCTATCCAAAATCTTGTTCGGGGATTACCTGAAAGGTTTCAGAACAAAATTAAACATAATTTGAGTTAGCATTATTACATGTTTATAATAATAACTATTCACAACTTGACTATTTTATAGTCAGTAAAAATAATATTTAATTAAAAAAAGCTACCAACAGACATTAATTTGCTAAAAACTCAATGTCTATTTATGGAACTAAAAATCCTAACTTTTTGAACTTGAACAGGTAGCAAAACACACTAGAGGCTAGAATAACGGCACTCACATGGCTCTGTTTAAAAAGGCTGTTTCCAAGTAACAGCGTGAACCAATCACATCAGCTCTTGCATTGAACATTAGACCAAAGATTTCATTTCCGTTTTAACAGTTTTCATATATCTTTATCTACTTCCTTCATTATAATAACAGTTTTTAATTGAAAGATTTAAAAAAAAATTGATAATAGTCATTTGTTGATATGTCATGAATGTTTCTGAAGCAAATGAAAAGTTATATGTTACGTACTAAAACTTTTTCCTTTTTGTCACTCATAAGGCAATGATGAACAGGTGCTTCGTAGATGTGATGCTACTGCGAAGGATTTTACAACTTCAAAAAATAGTACTAATTTTAGGGTCTTAGCCCGAATAACTGTGAAACCCATTTTTTTCTGGTCAGCAACATTTACTGTGGGTTGCCAGACTTTTTTGCTAGTTTTTAATAAACATCATTGTAGTATGATCAGATTTGAAATATTTAATATTGGTTGAATAGTTTCAAACCATTCGGTCAATGGCTCAGGGTTACTGAAACCCACTGAAAAGGATAGCCATGGTTCAAAGGGTTAAGCTTTTTTGATCATTTCTCGATAGCCAACCAGTTGACTCATATTGCGGTGGCTCGTTTCCACCTACAAACCGAGCCACAGCCAAGCCAGGCCAAGTCAAGCTGAGCCAAACCGAGCCGAGCAGAGCCAAGCCTAGCTGAGCCGAAGCCGAGCTGATGCCGAGCCAAACCCGAGCCAAGCTGAGCTGAGTTCAGTCTAATCAAGTGGAACAAAAGGCGGGGCCACCTGATATATAAACCTGAACATTTGTGTTAGAAAGCAGAGCTGTTCTTGGCTTGTTCATTGCATGTGCTTGATTACTCTTGTACTCTTATGAACAAAGCAGAAATACATGTATAAATTCATACATCAAGTCTTATACTGGTGGAGTAAAGAAGGTTGACAGAAAACCTTTACAATATTGTCTAAAGTAGTTTTCATATAGTTTTGCATAGCTGTATAGGCCCTTTCATGTAATTTAAGTTTTTCAACTAAAATGATATAACACACTAGTTGAATGTCCAAGGACGTCCAAGTAATGAGACAGTTTTTACAAAAAAGACATTTATTTCTTTTCCTCATTGTACAAAATTTACTATTGATCTTTGTCTGACAGGTGGAGAGAAAAATTAGGCGTAATTTCTACTCAAAATAAGACAACATACATCTTTCTACGTTAACATGTGTCTTTTTTACATTTTCATTGATTGACCTTTGACCTTTGGTTCTGCTGAAATGAAAATTTAAAGATAAGTAAAACCGATAATTGAAGTTCGGTAAGATGAAACTTTCAAAAGAAAAACAAACTTTTATTTAGTTATGAAAAAATTGGTTTCAATTAAAATCTTTAAAGCAATCAAGTAAAGGCTCTAAATAAAAGCAAACAGAGTGTTGTTCATGGCACCCAATCAATGATTTGTTGCGATCAAATTCCAAACCGTACATTAGTAAGCACAAATGTGAAACCAAGCATACTTAATTGTTAGGCGTACTCGTACTAAAGTATACCTAGTTTGACTCTAGTGTAGTGGTTAGTGGCCATGTTTGAAAAACTGGAGCTTCCTCGTTAAAATCAAGTGTGACATGGAACAGATATTATTAAATTTTATATGCTAGATAAGCAAACGAAATATGACAAACAGTCACACTGTCATATTCAGTTGTATGTTACTGCAAATTATGACAAACATGAAATTTTAGTTTTTAGTTTCTCGGCTTCAGTTGAAAAATCAGGAGACAGCCAACATTAGATAAATGAACAAGTTTTCCTATTGGTAACAGACAGAGGTCAGCATGTTGAACTAATATCTATTGAAGAGTAGCATGTTGAACTGGTATTTAATGAAGAATAACATGTTGCAGAGGTAAATGACAAGAGATAACAGACTGCTTTAATATCTGCCAAAGAATAACCTAGAGTACAGCTAACTGACAGAAAGTAGAGAGTTGAACAAATATCTGACAAAGAATAACAGGTTACACTAATAACTAACAGTGACGACTAAGACTGGTTAAAAAAGTTATTGATAGAGTGTAGGAGAACGAACCGATCACTGAAAAAAAAATTTAGTTGAAGAAATAAAAAATTACTTGGCTTTCAAATATTTATTCAAATTTATATAACTTTATATGTTTAAAGACTTGCATGATAAGGTTAGTATAGGTTTACATGCATATAATTATGGTCAATACCCACCTAGAAATGATAATTATTGGAGTTTGAATGCAAAAGTTTGTCATTTTTATGGTTAAACTAATTGATTCTGTGGTGCTCTATAAACTCATCTTAGAAATATTGTGAATTGAAGCAAACCTCAATCAGAAAGTAAAAAGTCATACCTGGAATGGTCGACATCAGGTTCGATAGCCAAATAGCAGAGCTCAGATTATCCAGTGTCACCAAATCTTCTCCACTTGCCAAACAGGAATTCTTAGCAGCCTCCCAAGTCTTTGTCTGGTTAACATGTCTAAGGCAGGTCTGAGAGTGAGGGTTAAAAAAATACTCTGGAGGGCAACCATCTTTAGCTAAAAAAGATAAAGAGATACATATAAGATAATTTTAAAAAAGTTCCAAAACCCCCACAATGAGCTTGCCTTTAAATGTAACTAAAAACCCAAATAAAGTAAAAAACAATGATGTGGTGATGAAAAAAAAGAGAGTAAAAAATAGCAGTTTTCTGTTGGATAACTAGAAATCCTTAAGGAATTTTGCTACAATTTACAGAGTCACATTAAATTTAGATTTGTAAGTGTTCTAGAGATTTATCAGTCTAAAAAGTATAGAGAAATCAGTCTAAAGTAATCACAACACAAAATAATCATGGTTCTTTGGAATGTAATTTTTTTAAAGTTAAACTTCCAGAAGAGATAATAGAACTGCATAATCTTTTAATCTCTCACGCAACCTTGTCAGATAGCTGAAGTTGTGCTACCATGCATTTCTAGGAAACTAATATTAATATTTAATGAGCAAAAAATTTTTGTTATGAAAATACATACATTTTGTGTTACTACTAAGCCACTACTAACCCTCATAGAAAGACTTAGAAGAAAGAGAGCCATTCTGGTCAGCAACCAAAGGTGAGTCATACAGCCGACAGATGTTCTTTTCAGTATCGAACTCAAAGGCTTCACAAATGCAAGTCTTTAATAAGAAGCACAGAGCAGAGCATTTCATAAGAGAGTTAACCCTGCATTCAACAAATGCATCAGAGCTTGGCTGGCAGAACCTTTTTACATACAAGTTCTCTTTGCTTCCATTACCCTAAAACCACAAAGAATATTGCATTGCAAATTTATTTACAAACTTTCTACAGTTTTTTCATCCAATCACATGTAAACCCATTTTTTAGCCATTATTGTTAATAATATATTAAAAATAGCAGTAACAAAAGTGCTAAAGTGAATTGAAAATCGACTTTGATTAACAATAGGTAAGTTAAGTTTTTGTTCAGCTACTGTTTTCTAGAGTGAGTCATACTCTCTGTTCGTATTGACTACGTTACATCTTAATTTACAATTTTTCAAGTCTTTGCATGTCTCTGGGTGTGTCTAAGATGGGGTAAGATTAACAAAATGTTATTCTCTGTCACTATCTTTATTAATTCAGTTCAAGTATTTTAAATTAAAAAGTTTAATAGAAATTACTTAACCCCAAAGGGGTTGACTGTAGATGCATTAGATGACCTCCTTATAGGATATGCAATTATGGAAACATGTTGTTAAATCATAATGTTAGCCTAGAAAGATACACAAATCTCAAATACAAATAGCACACAAACCTGAACAGCCAACAATATTATAAGAACTCTGATGAAGTATGACCTCATGTTTCAACTGACAGTGTGGAGTACCCTTAGAAAGACAGAGACTGAAATCGGCAAATGGAACAGGGTCTGAGAAAGAGACAGTTTTTATACGCTTTTATATATTCATATTATTATGCTGGCATATGAAGGGGCGGATTGGAGAAAGTAATGTGAGTGGTCTCTAGCTTTGGCTCCTTGGGTTTTATCATTGCTACAAACTGATGAAACTATTCAATTATTATTTTCCTATAACTTCTAATGCTACGATAAAAAGATCTGCAAGCAATCTATTTAAAACCGCTCCTGTAAATGGATTCTTTAAACCTAAGCTATTATATGTGATTACATATCATGTTTGGTTATAAGATCTTTCTAGTGAATACTTCTCAAAGAAATAACCAACTTTTGAAAGTTTTACTTTCTCATCAATTAATGTGAAGCCAGTTAAATATTGAAGACCGCTTCAAGCTAGACTACTCAAGTAAAAGCAATTGATCGAACAATTCAAAAAATGAGTCTAGACATGGATAGACCGGTGATCCTTGCGTTACATAATATAGTCTGCACAATTACTTAATGGCTGGTGTTCTTGTAGTTCACTGATAAGTCTGGAATCAAGTTGCCATTTTAAAATCTAAAGTTTGGCTTCCTGCAGGATAGAAAGCAACTATTATTACGCAACAGATTTCAGGATACATGTTACCTACTGTATTTTGATTGTGAATAACCATTTTATAGAATTATAACTTATGACTCTAACTATAGTTCCTTCTACCCATTCATTTTCACCAGATGTCCAGACCCACTTTGCTATATCTTGCTTGATATTTTTGAGAAACTATGTGCTCCTGTTAAATTACCTTTTCTAGGTTTCGCACAAAAGACTAAATTAATTCCATTTATCATAGTTTACAGACTTTTGTTTTTACAGCATCTCTGCAGGAGCTTAGCTCTAATAGTTGTGACTTTTTGGTAAGCCTCAATATTCTTACAGCTGTCATCCCACTGCTTTAAAGGTTTACTTGCAACAAAATTCACATTACAGTTAGTTGATATCAAAAGATTCACCAGGTCTTACTCTGTTGTGTTGCAGGTGCAAAATATGTGGAAATGTGATTACAAGCTCTTAACAGCTAAAAATCGAACAGTTAATCGCAGTCACACGATACCGCCGTAGTTTGGATTCTCTTTCCAAAACGGCTCAAATGTGATGTAGTTGTAGTAGATGGTTTCTGTTTACTCTTTCCTGCAACCTTTTTCATTGAAATATTTTCACAAATATCCTTCAGGCATTTAATAAAACAATGTCTATTGCTCTTACACGTGTGTTTTATCGTCATTTTAATGCTGTTTATTTTAGCAGCAATGTCTAACAACTTACCGTAAAAATTTGTTTAATTTTCGAACTTTAACTCAAAAGAGTACAATTCATTGTCTGATAATCAAGACCAGCCTGTTGGTCACCTGTGATACTAAAAAAAGACTGCAGAAATTATTTGTGAAGTATTGGGTCACAGGATCAGATTACGACTTGCCGATTAGACCAAGCGGAAACAAAACTGTAAAGTAGCCAGCATCTATATTTGATACGGGGTCTTCGGTAAAACCCAAAGTGTTTGTCTTAAACTAGTGCTACGATAGGTTTTATATTGAGTTTTTTATTGGCCTTTTAATTCACGTGAAAACATCACATGACAATGACAATAACCAATGACAATGAAAATAACCAAACTGTAATGACAACGTCAGATAAATAATGAGTTTCCAAACTACGGCGGCTTTTTCGTTTTTGAGCTTTTAAGAGCTTGTAATCACATTTCCACATATTTGGCACCTACAACACAGCAGAGTAAAACATGGGGAATATTTTGATACTAAATAACGGTAATGTTGATTTTTTTGCAAGTCAACCTTTAAGAATGTTTTCATAGTTCAAACACATCATTTTTTAAGCGTTGCCTGTTGAAATACTCAGGCTCTAGGTCTTTAACTTAACTGATTACATATCTGCTGCTCAGTGTAGCTCCACACATAGTTTTTGTTTGACTAGGAGCCACTTTGTGCAGCTTCACTCAGGTTTGTACAACACTTCTGACTATTGGGTAGCTAATTAGGTATTCTTTCATATTTGAACTTTAACCACATATTATACCATATGTTGAATTTGAGGAGCTAATGGAAAACATGTCTACAGCTCCGCCTAAATAAAGTTTCACTTTTTAAACCGCTGAACCAATCTTGCAGTTTTTTTTGCAATGACTAGTAATGTACACTGCATAACAGTCTCAAAGACATCACAGATCATAGATGTAAACTTTTTATTATTCTCTGCTTAGTAATAGTACTGCTGACTGTAATTATTTTACTGATAATAACATTAACAAAAATTTAATTAATAATAATGTTGCTACATCCTCAGTAATGACGCCTTGGAGCAAATTCGAGTAGTTATTAATAGAGAGAAGAGTTGAAAAAATCTTGCCTCATTTCTATCACCACTCTATTTAAAAATACAATGACCTCTAGAACTGGAAAAGCAACTCCTTTTAACAAAATGTTATGTTTTTTGAAAATATTTAACAAACGTTCAAAGTTCTTGACTTGAATGATGCCGTATGCTGGCCCTTTAGGTAGCCTGTTTAGTGTTTAGACATTGCCTGAGTTACAGTAGCCTTGATTGTTAGCCATGTTGTAGACCCGGAAGGGTGACGCCATGAGACAAGGCGATTCAAGATGCTCCAGCTCGCTCTCTTTGATCTGCTAGCGACCGAAAAGGACGTGCCTTGACCGATGATCTGGCTACACTCAGCTATACTGCTACACACTACCAGATATAGTACAATTACACCTTGACAGGCACTTTGGTTTAGCTAACTTATTAGGAATGACATTGGCTAGTGAGTGTCTATTAATTATGTACACTTGTTACAAGCTCCGTACAGGTTGCTGATACACTGAATCTCTAACAGACTTACTCAGGTGTCTAAAACTTTTGATTAACTTATAGCTGATTGTGATTAGTTACTAATAGTATAAAATATACAACATTGTACTTGGTGCCAACATGTTATTTTTATGAGAGATATTTATTAGGAATCCTGTTTACCTATAACAGCCAAAGTTTCATGAAAGCTTTTAGTTATAAGTTTTGAGAGTTAAGTAGGTCAACTACTGTAACACTGAGTATGATGGAAAGCTGACATTTCTGAGTGGCCTACATTATAATTCATTAAAGTGGCGGTTTTTATGTCTAGAAGAGCGACTACTCGGCATGTTACAGTTAGCATATATGTGTAAATGTACACAATGTACCTTTTGTGTGGAAGCAGTTAAGTAGTTGTTTGAAACAAATGACAGGCCACAAAGGATTGACCGTCTGACCATTATGGTATACCCATATGTTTGGATTTTTGATATGCGTTGCAGTTTTAGGCGTCAAACTTTATGCGTAGCTATAACAGACTTGATAATTCTATTTCTTTTTTGGAATGTTGTGAAACGGTGATTAATCATGATTGAATGATGGCTTAACTTATGGGAGGCTGCAACCCTTTAGTGTTCTAACTAGCTGATATGTGTGGATGAACAGTCTTGATATTCTATATAATTGGAACTACTGAGAGACTTTCTCATTGCATTACTTTAAATGTGTTTGAAGTCTTAAAGATCAAATTGTACTTAATTCTTGTGCAAACTTACACCCGAATAGTTGCAGCGTAAAAACTATGACTGAATAGATATACATGTATGTTAAAAGATACTGTAATTGCAGTCACACCTCAATATACGAGCTCAATGCACTCTAGAACGGAGGTCATTTGTCAATTTTTCATGTCTTGTATTGAAACAATATTTTTTATACTGAATAGCTACCTATTTATTCCAAAACTCATAGAACTTGATGAAAAAACTTTTTTAAGTGCTAAACTTTACTACCTACAGATATAACATAGCTACTATCTGTTTAGTGGTTCTAATATGTGATGAAATGTAACATTAATAATTACCATACCGTATAGATTTTTCACTTTTGTGACAGACAGTAACGGGTAACAGCTGTGTGACAAAAGACTTGACAGTAACGCGTTTGGTTTGCTAAACTTTTTTTATATATATCTGGAACTATGAACCTAAAAGTTGAATTAAATGATTTTAATTTACCATCCTAACAGTTAAAGTAAATTTTAACATTTCTTTAAAGATGTGATTGCATCATATTTTAAAGGAATGTGTCTTTTGATCTATCAATTGAGAGGCTGTTGGTTGTGTTGTCAAGATATTTGATAGATGAAGATAGATGATGATATTTGAAGACTAAAATCGACCAAATATTGATCGCGGTAAAATTGGAATATATTTTATTTTGTATTTGCTCATGTTGGCTAGAATAAAATTTTAGAATTTAGCTACCGATACATTGTTACAAATATATTGAAGATTGTTGAAATATGAACTTAAAAATTAAATCCGCTAGTGAACCACATAAGCATCATACAATACAATAAATTTCATTCTATATATGTTGTTTTATAGAATATTTACTGAAAGCTTTCGTGTTGAGAGTTAGATAGATTGCA
The DNA here is from genome assembly GCF_963576615.1 of Watersipora subatra. Classification (NCBI taxonomy): domain Eukaryota; kingdom Metazoa; phylum Bryozoa; class Gymnolaemata; order Cheilostomatida; family Watersiporidae; genus Watersipora; species Watersipora subatra. The sequence goes on from NC_088713.1 coordinate 61,774,719, forward strand.
AGGTTATTTTTAAAATGAATAAATGTTTAACCAAAGGCACAAGTACACCGAACCAACAATTCAAAACTTTGTTTTTGAGAGGTAAGGATGATCATTGATCAGTTGATTTTCCTCACTTTCTACAAGTGAGAAATGAACATAAATTCTAATCATAAATCTCTTTACTAAACTACCAAAGAAATTCTTAAGTTGTGCAAAGATCACAAAGTAATTAAACGATGATTCGTCATAGCAAAAAGTTATAATTTTACTTATTAGTAGATGTATTCTTGAGTACTAAAATTATTACCATTAGTTTAGCATATATGTTTGTTGGTGTGTTTCATTTCATCATTAATATATAAATATGTACAATAGAAATGAAAACTAGACAACAAACATCTAGAGATGGTGAAGATGAGGCGATGAGGAAAATAGCTTTTTGTGTGAGTTCCAAAATAGTGTTTGTTAACGCAGTATAAAGTTTTTGCTTCCTGAAATGGTTAGAAGAATATTCAAATGCTTGTTGCATTCCAGATATTCCTAACAGTATCAAATGTTTGTACTGAAAACAAACTATGATGCAGTTCAAAAAATATTTATTTTAATAACTACGTGAAACGTGAAAAATATTTGCTTGCAACAACCTTGTTTCAGTAAGGCGATTGCGAAGTTGTTTTACATTTAAGCACTTCTGTTGGACATTAAAATTGGTTGAGGTTTCAGTGGGGCTAACAGATTTTTAAAGTTCAAGAAACTATCCTTATTCCTTATTGGAATTATTGCATTCCATGCCACTTTGCTTTCAAATAGTTTTTTTCTATCTATAATTGCTGCAAAATCATAAGTCTTAGAGTCAGTTTAGTCATTGCTTTCAATTGCAGGACATGACATTAGCCTAAGCTGGATAAACAATCAAAATACTCCAAGGCTTGACTATCACCAAGTTTTACTCTTAGTTTAATAAGTGCCAGAAAATTCCACTAGCATTCTTACAGCTTAATTCCTTATTTGATTTCAATAATCTATTTTTTTGATGTACATGAGATGTTCATTAATATTGTTAATAGTATAATAGTCAGATGAACTTTTTTTGGGTAACCAACCTGACAGTATTTGTACGGCTGGGTGGTTTTGGGCACCAACCGTGTACTGAGACCGCACATGTTTAACCCGATACTGTACCGCATACCGACATTGAGAGAACCACTCTCAAAAAGATGCGGTTCGATTTACACGCCCACAAATACCGCAAAATGAAACAAAACCGCATGAACTTTTGGGAGTTGTGTTCTACCTACCATTGCTACACAGCACTAGCCAGCTATACTGGAGTACAGGGTCCCTTTGTACAAGGATGGCATTTGGATTGCACAATCCAATTGTTGGTTTATTCCACCACTCATAACTTTAAAGTTGGATATTGTGTATTCTTTATTTTAGGCAGGCGTGTAAAAAGCGAGCATAGAATACGGAATAACAGACACACATAAAATCATGTACCATGTTTTTTGAGAATGAACCCAGCTCTTCAGCAATGAATGACAATATATTTTATTTATATATGTAGTTACAAATACCGTATACAAAACCACATTCAACTTGATAGCGTTGACTGCAATCCTACATCCATCTACAAATAAATTGCGTACTTATTAATAGCTAACATGGAAGAAGTAAGCAGCGTGGTTTTTAAATATAATGTAGTGTATCAAAGCATTGCCAAACATCAGATTTTGATGATGTCGGTGTTAAAACTTCCAAATCTGCATCTTCGGTAGATTTCAATGATGATGAGTTTGGTGATAAAAACCCCAAATTAGCATCCTCGGTGTCTTCACCAACCAATGATGACAAAAATCACTTAGAGTATAAACTAGAAACTAAACAGAAACATTAAATATAGAACAGTACGCAAACGTGAGGAGAGTGAACAGCGAAAAGTAAAATTTTGCAAGCAACAATGTCTATATCAGTAATTGTCATTCTAAAAGCTTTGAAAAATGTCTATATCATAAAATTTTGTTCTTGAGAGCTTCAAAGAAATAACGCACATTATCAAAATGATAGATTTTATTTACGTTCAGACGGTTAGTTAAGTGCAGACTGAAAACAAAACTCCTAATGATAAGGAATTAATTATTACAATTAAAAAGATAATGCAACTGACAAAGTGTATGGTTTGGAAATCATCTTTGACAGTCATAACAAACACGAAAATTTTGAGTTTGATTCTTGAATAAATAATATTATCGTTAATTCTGCTGCCTAGCTAGTATTTCCTCTCCATTTAGATTTATAAAAAATAGTACGGACACTAAAACTGCATTAACTGGCAAGTCAATGTTCACGGCTGTCCATCTGATTAGCATCCATCTTTATTGAATTAAAAATATAAAAAAATGATGATCCGCACACATGCATACGATAGATTTAGACTTTGAGATTAGAATAAAAATCAAATGCCTCCTAGCCATACCAACTAATGCACCAAGCCCCAAAACAAACCTTAAGTGTGACCACTCATGGCCTAACATCAAGCATAATAAGAAACAATGGAAACATTTACCTTCTGCGATACTCTCGCCGTCCATTCTAGCATGACGATTCTTCTTCCTGCAAAGGATTGCCCCCTGCGACGAAACATCTCCATCCACCAATCAATCTGCTCTATTTTGGCGCCAATTTTACCATGTGACAACGGTTGCTCGGTCTATCGGAGTGCGTACCGATACAGCATGAATGTTCACATACTTGTTCGGTATTCTCGGCGCGTGAACCACCGAACCGCACCGCGCGGTTCCATTGTGACGTTTTTACCACTCGGTTATAAAAGCAAGTACTGCAAAAAAACGGTACTACCGACATACAGCCCAGCTTCAAGTATTTGTAATAAGTATTCTGAGGCATCGAGTCTGCTCTAATAATAATTCAAAACCTGCCATAGCATTTTACCAACTAACAATTTTACGTTCCCAGAACGTTCCAGGGAGGTTCCGAAAAGTCCCAGAAACGTTACATCGTAACGTTGTCACAAGATTATTTGTAGACACATTTTCAACGTTCCAGCAACGTTGTGGGAAAAACATTGCTGGAACGTAACTCTCAAAACGTTCCATCAATGTTGTGGGAATTACTTTGCTGGAACATATTTCCCATAATGTCCCTACAACGTTGTGGGAAATACGTTGCTGGGACGTATTTCCCACAACGTCCCAGCAACGATGTGGGAATTACGTTGCTGGAATGTTAGCAAATGATCCTGCATAACATTCCCACAATATTGGGAGAACATTGCGTAATATTCCACGAACATTTCTTACATAATATTGTCTCAAGGCTATTAGCTAACATCCCAGGAAGGTTACGCATAGAACATTGGTGAGACATTGATGCGTAGGGATTTCCATCTGTATTATACAATATTCCTAGCTACTGAGAATCGCTTTCCATGCCGCGGTAATTTCGTTGAGCTAAAACGAAATATAATTATAAGGGCATACAAGTTATTGGACAAGGGCTTCGCTCTACTAACGAAATGATTTACATACGCGTCGGCTTGTCAGACGACACGGAGCGTTAATCAATCGGTAGATAGACTACCACCAACCATCTGACACGACATGTATATGTGGCGACTTGGTCAGTTGCGATGAGTTCACATTGTTGAGTCATACTTTGACCCGATTATCGGATTGACAGAGCTAATGGACCCTAGTCATTTGTGCGATATGTCTAATGAAGTGCGAAATTTGAAATTTGTAGTGAATTTTCATTTCATTTACATAAATCATTCAAATTTATCATTATTTTTTTCATTATTTTGTTTGTTTTTATATCTGTAATGAAAAATCTATAACATTTTTAATTTGTTACATTTTAAATAATTTTTTGTTATGAAAGGGGGACAACTTCCAAAAAATGAATCATGCGTTTTTGTACCATTCTAGCTAGAACGTTAGAACGAGGAAAAGGTTTGCTAACGTTATTATAACGTTGTAACAAAACATTGTTATCGAATGTCCCAGCAATGTTACAGGATTGCTACTTTGAAATGTCTGGGTATAAGCATTCACATAATATTGTCTTCTAATATATTCGGAACAGTATGGCATTTCACCATTATGGAACATTCAGCAGATGATCTGGTGCAAAATTCCTGCGACATGGGGAGAATGTTACAGAACATTCCACAAGCATGCCTTTCATGATGTTGCCTCAAAGATATTAGCCAACATCCCAGGAACGTTTTCGTGCAGAACATTAGTGGGATGTAACTGTGTAGACAATTTCTAACATTTTGATGTTTCACAGAATGTTCCTCTAATGAATTGCGTACAATGTTACTATAATGTACCGAGCATAACCGTCGACAATATTCTTTCCTTAAGCTATACAACATTCCGCCAACATTACGTCTCCGAAGCAACCTAATTTTTCTATAATGTGCCATGCTTGACCTTCACACAACATCTCTTCTCAAGGCTGACGGACATTCAACAAATATTGCACCTTAGATATATACAAAGACTTTTACTAGATTATTCTTAAAATAATCTTTGTGAGCATCTCAATAGTTAGGGCATGGTTCCGAAGCTGTATATTTCGGTACAAACAGTTGCATGATATAATAACAAAAAATAATATGAAACACAATAAAAATATAGCTATAAAATGACTAAACTCTATATATATTGTCATCATCAAAACATGGCAGAAAAATACCACAACCTTTACACCAGAATAAATTATATATCAATGATACACAGAGACAAACAAGCAAAGCTATGATCATATTTGTGAATAATGCTACAGTCCACCAAATGCTTTACCACATTAGACTAAAGTTTTTCCAGCTCGTCCGTCCTTGGATTGTGGTGGCGAAGGCTGTTCTTTCATCCAACAATTCAGATTACAGTACAATCCTTTAAGCCCTGAAATGTGAAGAAGCATTTATATTAGCAGATGAGAACTGCTAAAAAGTACAGAATACAAACAAAGCAAATATGAGTATAAACTAAATATGGCAACAACCTGTTAACAAAGTAATTATGAACATCGAGGTTGATCTGCCACATCACAGTGTCACTTGCTAGATACATGAAATAGTACCAGCAATACTTTTCTTTTCACTATTTGTGGGCACTCTATAATAAGGTAATATTGTCCACTCATTCAAGTTTTTGGAATCGCGATTCCTCATAATAGGCACAGGTGGATACAAGAGTGCACAACCACCATATTTTCAAAATCATCCTAATCAGCTTTTTATTTAATGGCTTCATAACTGAGCTTCCTATAAGGCTGCAACTTCATATTGGCATATTATGAAAAATGCACAAGCATATCATATTTAGGGTTGCGCTAATAGTAAGTTTCTTCAGAAGCAACTAATGTCCTAGTCGCATTGTTCTTATGCTGAATTATCATTTTAATAATTTGAAATTTAAAAAGAGTTGTTGTGGAATAGCAATGCGGTAAATTAATTAGTAAATCTCATGTAGCAAAAAACACGAACTTGGACATATCCATTGAAAAATAATAACAAACTGTAAGCTAACAACTCCGCATTAGTCGAGTTACTTACTTGGAGGTTAACCTTTCTGATGAGACGCTATATGTGCAAACAGCTATATACGCAGGTAAATGAGAAGCACTGCTAATGCTATTGCAGATTGTTCCAAAGCTTTAAGAAACGCCGTGCAGATATTTAATGAAAAATTAAATGATAAGATTTTGTAAGTTTTAGTTGATCTAGAAGTATGCGAGCAGCCTGCCTTTTCAATTTCCTTTATAAGCTTGTTTGAATTAGCGCGTACACTCTTTTAAAAATACATAGTCAATCAGCTATTGTTGCCTCTTACATATTGTCAAATTCTTCAATCATACCTATCTTATATTACAATCAAATAGCTGAAAATCATGTCATAAAAAGAGAAAAAGAAATTACATCGCACTACTAGCTCTAAGTTGACATTTTGGTAAAAGGCAGCACGATTCTCAACCTAACATGCTTATCACAAGTTATACATAATCTAACACAATGCAAACTTTCAAGAGTTGCTTTCTTAATTATGTACACGTGCACACAACTCTTAGATTTCCATATTTTCTCTGCTTAAAATTCTGATGTGCTAGGTAGTTAGTGTTGAAATGTGCTTCCAATCTGCCAAAAAAATCTACGTTTTGTACTACAGCATTTTTAAATTTGAAACTAATTTTTCCAACTTTCAATAACAAAAATCACAGTTAAAGGGAGAGTAACTATAGATCTATCGTAAATTCAAGAGTACAAGTCGAGATCTGAAGTTTGGTTCGAAAATCCTGGTTTTGACATGTACATACCGTGACCTCTTCCATGGCCCAAATCTTTTATTCGCTAATAGTTCAATCGGGATCAGAGGCGGGCAATGCGTAGCTGAAGAAATGGCATTCAAAACACCATCAGTAAGGACGCCTTTTTTGGCGCCGTCGGGAATACTACAATTAACAAAAGCCTGAGAGTAGCATGTTATAGTGAAGATCACAGAGAACAAAAAACAAGCCCTTAACCAACGTACTGGTTCACCTCAATACAAGAACAAAACCGCTACCTCGGATAATAGGTATTCAACAGAGTAGCAATGCCGCAAGACAGATTTCTGTCAGAAATCGTGATTCATGTACAAGAAAAAGGTGTGAATGCCCAATAGTAGATGTGTCAAATGGATTACTGAAGTGTGGCCTTGTAGGCAGATACTACAAAAACCAACATCAAATTCAAAACATATCACGTAATTCCAGAAGAGAATCCTAGTGATGACATTTCGAATGGTGAATAATGGAGACCTGGTGTTCCAATCAGCTCACATTGAGTAGGATTACTGGTATTTCACTATTTTATAAATAAATTCCTATATGTGATATCATGTAATTTTGATTTGCAACGGTTTTTGAAGTTGAATTTTACTAGAAATCGTGCCATGAATTACATTACCGTCGTATTTTTGTGCAGACACCGCAGCAATACTATTTAAATTCATGAAAGAAATGAAGTCACTGTTGGGATTCAAACACAAATGCTCTATGGTAACATCTTCCAGCGCAGCGAGCTGGAAGCTTGTAGGTGTAGCATAAATACACACTGGTCAGTGCGCGAGGCGACATTGCAGTAGAAGGACTGGTCTAATGTACTGAATATTATATGGTAGGTTTATCGAATTTGATATGGTTGTCACGACGTTAAGGGCTTAGGACACAAATAAACAAACTTTCCATGTAGCTGAATTAAAGCATATTGATAACATATTAGTAAGCCTACAACATGTATAATAAAAACACAGACATGGAAAATTTGCAATAGTGATGGAAAAATGCAAGAAATATGTCTAGATCTCACCTGTCCCACATTTATTGATACCGATTCAATTGGTTATGGAGAATTTACTGTTGAGCCGAACCGGTGTATGGTTGGCAAATTGACCATAGTAGTGGTGATTGACTAGATAACGATTAGACGATTAGTTGCAAGGATAATGGCCAGATCTTGTGAGATTCATTCTAAAAAATCGCAAACAAACCACATTAGAGATCTTGCAAACAACAAATCGATAAACTATCTATATGGTAAGAATCTAATGGTTATGGACTTGGACTGAGATTGAACCGATAACCTTGTAGTTGCAAACCCTAAATCTGGCCACTAAAAACTGCTGGTTGGTCACTACTAATATTGCTCAACATTTTCCAACTGAATAACAAGTTTAGTAGCTCAGTGACTAACAAACATGTCTTTACTCATTTGATATATGCGTATAGATCTTCATCTTTATGGAGACAATTTTGGAGACAAAAATAATGGCAAAGAAAGAATTCTTCAAATTAAGTTTAGGAAATGGCGTTCAAACTTGTATCAGAGTTTGTCACATCAGAGTTGTCTTCTCTATTTTATGGCAGTCAAAAACTATTAATGATTCACCATTACTCCGTTTGTACACAGCACACAGTCACTCGCAATGAGATTTATTATCAACAATGCCTCTGAAGTAGGTAATGAAATCAAAAGATACATGCTACTACTCAGTAACATGCTTTACACATTTTTCTACGCATATATGGCTTCAAAGCCATTTCAATTCTATTAGCAAAAGCTCGCTCAACCAGCAAAAGTGTTTTTATCAGTTATTAAGACATTCGATAACATCGCTGTGATACGTGAAAAAAATCATATTAAAAGTTGTACTTCTCTTAAAGCACAGAGGTACAGTTAAAGAACGAAAGCAACATGTAACCCTTTTAGTGCCATAGGCCTACTCTTTTTAATGAATTCCTGTTTACAGAAGCTTGACATTTTAAAGACAAATTATATCCATTCTATGACTCGCAAATGCTTTTCAAGCTGTTTTCCAACGTCAAACGCATCCAAGAACGATAATCCACTGCAGTTTACCACCATGGAGTGCAATTATTTAGAAACACAGTCTTTAACACTCGGTTTTATTTACGGAGAAAAACTTGAATTTGTACCAATGCAAAAAACTTTACTCACCAGCAATAACGATCGCAAAAAGCGTCAATATATATATATATATATATTCGAATCTGTCCAATACGCCCGAGGGCATTATATGAACATAAAATTTGAGATAAAATGATTGATAAGAACGCTAAAACCTAATTTGTTGCAATACCAAGATCGTATTAAAAACTGAGGGAGTCATCAACGCCCTGACCCACAACATTCGGTGCCATTCTATTATAAAAAGAGTGCTTATATTGGTCTATCCTAAAATGTGGGTGGACTACTCCATGACGGGTTTGGTGGGATGGGTTAAAAGAGATATAGTTATTGAGGTCTAGATCGTATAGACCAAACACAATTCTTTTTAAAAATTTCAAATCCAAATCTTCTCTTCTATCTTTTAGTTCTTGGATGTTATTTACACGCATGCACTCTGTGACACTATCCATAGGCCCGAGTCTGAAAATCCATCGAACCCCCCGTCTTTGAATTGTTTCTAATTTGTCAGTTAAGCCTTTTGCGTGCGGTGACCATACCTGACAGGCATATTCGAGTAATGGTCGAACAATTGTGTTATAGGCGACAATTTTTGTTGATATGCTTGCATTAAAAAGGCAGCGTCGGATAAGTCCGAGTGCCTTATTACTTTTCTTAGTAATGTTTAAAATATGCTCGTGCCACTTGATGTCGCTTTGTATGAAAACCCCCAAATATTTCAGACCATTCGCCTGTGGTATAAAAATTCCGTTCATAAAAAGTTTAAAATCTGGTGTCGACCTGCCCACCTGCATGTGGATACACTTTTCTGGATTAAATGTCATGCCCCACTGTGTGGCCCAATGCTGTAATGCTGTAACGTTAGTCTGCAAAGCCAGCTGGCTGGTGTTTGTCAAATCCATGCACAGCAGAGTATCATCGGCATACAGTCGACAGTCAGCGTCTTTCACACAGAGTGGCAAGTCATCGATGTAAAGAATAAACAATAGGGGTCCCAGCACTGAGCCCTGAGGTACTCCTGATATCATTTATTACTATATTGTGAATTTTATTGCAAGTATTGCAGATGAGTTAAGCATCGTTAAATCATTAATTAAACTACAACAACCGGAAAAATAAATCATATGGCGGATATTTCCTCCTCCTAGTTTTGCCTTGTCCGATATTTTCAGGCATAATACGATGTAAATGCATACCTTCGAACTCTTTCGAAGGAGTACGATGCGGATTTTTAGCTTTCCGACGCATCGAACTTCATAAATTCCGAAAAGTTATAACTAAATTCTATGTATATGCCCACCAACAATCTCGGTTGATATTTTGGTTCATTATACAGTAATACAAAAACGCGTTTAATCTCTTTGTAAAGATTTAATAGACGTAAACTGACAAAACGTCGTAAAACCACGGTTATGGAAGACCAAGCGAGTCATACTTAACGCCGAATACCTGTTGGAGATTCCGACAAGTTGGTGATTTTTTCTGAAACTACCGATGTGATTACCGCTGCCTATACTCATGATGTTGTGTTAAAACTGCTAAAAGAGTTCTGAATAAATATCGCCGAGTGATTTATTCACTACTAATGGACGTGATTTGACGCTATTTGGTAAGAAACCTCAAATTGTTGATCAGTTATAAAACTGCCTTACACAAAGCCACTGCACACTCGCAGACCTGCGAAAATGGTGCCCGAAGGGTTGAAATCAACTTGATATCGAATAATGAATACCATATTTGCCTTGTGGTGACCGATTTAACTCATGCACTACTATAAGCCCCTCTGTGGGGCTTACAGACAATTTAAATCAGACGGAAGCCCCTCATTGGAGCTTTTTTATATTATGTGGTTTGGTTCTCTTTTTGTAGCTACAAGTGAATGGATTCAAATTTTCTTGGTTCAAATGCTTAGTATGGAGACTATTGTAGTGTGTGCTCATGTGAAACTGACAGTAAAGGATTCTTATAAGTATTATATATAGCATTTGTATTCATTTCATGTGAAACGTTAATTGCGGATGATTCCCAACATCTATAAGCACAAAAGCTCTGAAACGCGCTCGTAGAGAGCATACGAATTTCATCGCATCCGACGAAGACTTGCCTTGTTTGGCCTGACCCATTTTGTGAGCAGCTGTTTGAATGGCTTTTGTTGATACAAATTAATTATGTTCAACCTAAAATGAATTACGTAGTGAATAAGTTGAAGACTCTTTTATGAGAAAGAGATTTTGAGGTGATTCTTTTGTGAGCAGTACATCATGTTTATGTTACACAACTATTTATTGTACTGACTGAAAAGAAAAACGAAGTTGCAAGTTGTCAGTCAAGACTCAATAATCATTTTTTATTTACAGCATGAAACTTTGTTGAGTCCAAAAATAATCCATCAGACAACAAGCAAAGCAACCTTTTCACTTCTAAAATTCCTTGCAAAAAAACATAATTTTCAGTGATTTGTCTGCTAATATGTTACACAATTCTAAGAAAATTTATCTTTGCCAAAATTATTTAAGCATTGCCAAGTGGAAGTAACTTTATGCGGATCCATGGTCTATTCTAGCAAATACATGTAGACTAATTATTATGACATGACCATGTAGTAACTGTAATTTTTAAATTCTGTAATTTATCTAATTGTGATTTTTACAATTTGATATAAATGAGATAATCTCTCTTCGAGTTAAATTCAACAACAAGATTGCATAAAGGTTTGGAAATTTTTTTGAAGGTGCATCCCCCTTTTTCTTATTTTGTAAAGAGCAAATCTGACAATACAACAATCATTTCAACGGGTATGTGAACTGACTGTTTGATATAGCCGCGTAATTGCCTTTAAGCTGTATAAATCATCTATGTGAGAATTTTCTGCAAGTTGACAGTCTCGGTTACGATGGTTGTTTCTTGTGTCATTACTGACCAATGCCCCAGATGGGCGCAAACTATTTTGTAATTGCAAAAGGAAGATTTGTTTAGTAAATTGACAATGTCATATAAGCAAGCTAATAACAATAACTGAACACTTCATTGTTTTGTTAATTATTTGTAATATCTACTGTGACAAGCAACGACAAAAACTGAGCCAAAGGTTTCAAAAAAACAGTGAATATCACACTGTATTATTTAACACTGTTTACGAAAACCTACAATAGGTCTTCTCGTCATTTCATGAACAAAAAATAAGATTGTTATATATGACCTATTGTTAAAGGTTGACTTGCAACAAAATTCACATTACAGTTATTTGATATCAAAAGATGCACCATGTCTTATTCTGTTGTGTTGTAGGTGCAAATTATATGGGAATGTGATTAAAAGCTTTTAAAAGCTAAAAAAAACCAACAGTTAATCGCAGCCACATGAGACCGCCGTAGTCTGAATTCTCTTTCCAAAGCGGCTCAAATGGGACGTAGTTGTTACAGGATGGTTTCTGTTTACACTTTCATGCAACCTCATTCGTCGAAATATTTTCACAAATATATTTCACACATTCAATAAAACCAGGTCTATTGTTCTTACGCGTCTATTTTATCGTCATTGTAATGCAGTCACTTTTAGCTCTGATATATTATAACTTACCGTAAAAAGTCGTTAAACTTTCTATCCTTAGTTCGAAGGCGTACATATCATTGTCTGATAATCATGACGAGCCTGTTGGTCACATGTGATATTCGAAAATTGCTGCAAAATTATTTGCGAAGTATTGGGTCACATGATCAGATTACGACGTGACGATTAGATCAAGCCAAAACAAAATTGAAAGTAGCGCGCATCTATATTTGATATGGGGTCTTCGGTAAAACCCGAAGTGTTTGTCATAAACTAGTGCTACGATAAGTTTTATATGGAGCTTTTTATTGGCCTTTCAATTCACATGAGAACATCACGTAACAAGACAATAACCAAACTGTCAGAACTACGTCAGAGAAATAAACAGATTCCAATTTACGGCGGCTTTTTGTTTTTGAGCTTTCAAGAGCTTGTAATCACATTTCCACATATTTGGCACCTACAACACAACAATGTAAGACATGGTGAATCTTTTGATACCAAATAACTGTAATGTGAATTTTGTCGCAAGTCAACCTTTAAAACTAAAACTAAAGCTTTGGAGGCTAAGCTGCTTTTCATCAACAACAAAAACTTCAGCTTTTTAAAATTCACTCTCAGAGTCGTAGAGCTCACATGGGTGCTATACGGCTCTGTTCATGTCTACACATACTGTTGCAACAATAAAGCTATCTCTCCTTGGAGCAGACAATTCCACTTCTCCGGTAACTTTTAGCTACTAAACAGCTATGGCATTCGTTAAAAAGTATTAGTCAGCCCAGCTTATAGCTCTATGGTGACAGTTTTGTCTTATTAATAGAAACGCACATGCAATAGATTGAAGGGGAGTCTATGGGTGATCGATCCGCATGCTGCCACACTATCACAGTATTATCCAAGAATTGTATTTCAATGGGATTATCGCTCAACTGAGCAGTTACCGGTGTATCTTAGACTCGCAGCTTACAAATTTCTTACTCATCAATACTCTTTAAGGGTGGTCAGTGGTCACGTGGGAGCCGAAATGAACTAAACGACACAAAACAACGTCGCTGTCAGTTGTAAACTGTTCAGCCGAAGACATTTCTGGCTGAAACGAACCATTTCGATCCTGCTCAAAATTTTGTGGTCGAACCCTTGCGTTTATTGGCTGGTTAAAATTCTACCGAGCACTCGTCACATTTCTATTTACGTGGGTGTGAGCAAAGGTAAATAGAGATGGGACGATCTTTTTATTTGGTTAAATAAACAACATCAAACAATTTATGACCAGGCTCTCCCGGACTTGTGATTGTGTTGCATGAATGTAAGATGTTGTGCTTGAGTTTTGCATAAATGTTAAAAAATGGTTGTGGTTTTATTTCCTGTAGAATATAAGTAATGTGTCATACTCATCCTGATGAATAATCGTTGCCTGTTTTATTTATGTAAAACCACAGTACTATGATGAAGACTGTTTTTGTTTGTTATGTACTCAGCATAGAAAAACATTCATATATTAACAAAAAGTATAATTTTGTTGATGGAAGGTTTGGCAAAATTTTTCTATCGAGTGATTTATTCTGAGCAGCTGAACGATCTTCTGATAAGTCTGCTGTGTAATAATAATTAATAATTGTTCCTCAAAGTTTTTTGTTTACAATAGAAATATTTAGTTTAAATACATAAAAACTACCAATGAAAAAGTGTCCTGTCTCCATGCGTATGGTATCTAGGAGGCGAACTGACTTGGGATGCCATGTGACATGTGGCTTAGCCGACCCAAAGTAAACTAACCTCCAAACCTAAGTCAGTTCGGTCATCGCGTGACCACGGCTTTAGCGTGTCACCTTTGCAACATTACTAAAAGGCTGTGTTTCAAGTAAGCGAATCTATTACTGGTGCACCTTCCATTACATCACGTGGTCCATACATGCATACATAGCTGAGAGGTTCTATAGAGGTCCGAAGGGCTATACAATATTACATAGCCTTTTGCAGAGGTCTCTCCAAAGTCGTTCTGTTATCGAAGATGTCATTGGCAGCTTACCAAAATTAAAGTAAAACAACCATGATAGTTAGTGTAATTAATATAATTATTCAATAAGTTAAAGCAATGGTAAAATAAATTGTGGCAATATGTTACAATGCAATACTGTTAGCAGCGGATGACATTCAATCTATATATAAATGTGAGCGTTTGTCGGTCGGTCCAGTTGTATACGGATAGTTTTAGTAATAAAAAATTCGCTTCGCAGAGGATTTAAACTTGCGAAGATTGTAATCGCAAGTTTGCAAACACGCATAACTAGCCACAAGATTGTGATTTTCGGCCATCTTTTTTTCGGTATCCGTATTGCGATTGTAGGTTACTAACTAAATGTATATGTAAATTTTACTATTAACTAATATTACCATTTGTTTCATTTTTATAAAGTCATTTTAAAATCCATTACCTCTCTTTTAATGTGACGTTTCAATTTCAGATGTCCTGCTACATTCCTATTTTCGGTTTCTTATAAAGCAATCGCTAAATCTACAAAGTACCGTGGTGTGCTTCATTGCTATACATTTGTACTGGTATCGTCCATAAAAACTTTTTCAATAGTTTTTCAAAGTAGCTTCTGCTGCAGCAGTAACCTTTGTATACACACGTTTCTACATGTATATAGTCACTGTTATTAATAATTCAGCCTAGTCATGATTTTTATTTTATTTTTTCAATTAAATAGTGCAAGTGCTCTAGAATATCGAATATCAGAATAGGATGAGGTTAAGCACTTTACAAAGAATCACAGCCATCTTTGGTACTAAAAATGATCAGTGCTTGTCCAATTACTACATGAAATATGATGTTATACTTATTTCTTTGGCAATTAGGCTTATTTGTGCTGTTTGTCCGAGGTTGGAAAGAGCAGAAAAGCCTCTGACCTCTTGTATAGAACGCACTAGAGTTTGCGCAAGCAGAGTGCCTCAATAGTTTAATAACCTAACCAGGATAGACAATCATTTGTGTCGCTTTGGTTGTCCACTAGTTTATTGAATGATTCATAAGCAGTTTGTTTGTGTGTGTGTATGTGTGCTCTGGTCACTCACCTGTTCCCATACACGTCGCAAAGTACTGGCGACAGCACCGCATGCTATTAGCGGTGAAATGGGAACCTATGCGCCGGGTACAGCCAAGGACCGCCGATAGTTGCAGACGGCCTCGCAATAGTTTAGGGCTGTTCAAATGTCGCAAAAGGCCGCAGGCAAAACCTTCATGTAATGCTCGTACAGGTGAAGGTCACCATTATAGAAACGGCATGGCGAGCGAACATTTTATGTGATTCCTCGACTATGTTTAGCGATGTAGCTTATATGTGAACATATGCCACCAAGCCTAGTGCCGCAAGCGTTTTGCTGCGCAAGTTACCGCCAGAGTTTCGAGATCGATATGTGAACCAGGCTTTAGTATTAAGCTGCGTTCAGATCAGCCATTGTGCAGAGGCCAAGTTTGATCTGAGAGTGGGTGATTTTGTCCGTTTTTTATTTGCAGGGTCAGATAACTTTAGCTGATATATTTTAGTGAGTCACTCCTTGAATTTTGCTGACTGTTTCCTACAATGTTTTTAGTGAACTTTTTTAGCAAACTGCCTGATTATTTTGCACTGCTCATTGCTAATAATGGATAACCATAAGGAGGACGATCTTTTGCTAACATAATGTGGGCAGCAGTTATATGTTCCACAGCAGTTTTCCGGGTTGCTGTTACTCATGAGTGAAGCTATGACAATAGCATACACAGGTGTGAAGACAAATATGGTGTTCATATTAAAGCCTGATTTCCATATGACAGCACAAGGCCGCGACGTCCTGCGTGCGTAGGCCAGCTGTGATATGGAAACTTCAACACATAACGATAGCGCGACGTGCGTACGCTAATCGCAAGGATCCAACAGAATGGGTCCTTGCGATGGGTGCGCACGATTATGTATCCCACAATACACCGCTAGACCTTGTCAACCCATCCCATAATTCAAACGGAGGGCTGTTTTCCGAAGAAATCTGTCTCTCCTACGAAAAAGTAAGGAAATTATCCACTCTGTCCAATGCAAGCGTGGTGCCTACGCGCGAGATGGAAACACCGCATTGCGGCCTATAAAATGCATTGTGCACGATCACTGGGCTGCGCACGATCATTGTGCTGTCATATGGAAACCAGGCTTTAATGACACTATGACTCACGGTAAAAAAAATGTCATTGGCTACTCAAATAGAATATCGGCTTTGAAAAAAAATTTTCTCTTTGGACTATATCGGTATCAGGCTTGTTTGCGCTGTTCACACGATACGATTCTCGGTCAGTAGAAAAATTGGTCAGAGAATTGACCCAAAATCGGCTGCTGTGACCGCAGCTTTAGTCTGTTAGATTTAGCTTTCTGCTTTTAGGAGGAAACTTATGTTATGCAAAAGCTATTATAACGAATATTGTTGGTTGGTCACATCGTGTATCTGCTCTAGTAGGGCAGTGGTGTCAGGTTTAATGCTTATTAGTTTGTTGTAGGGGCTTAATAGAAACTGATGTTTTTTTTTCTTCTCTAGAGGGTATTCTCAGTAGAAGCATATATCTGACTTTAGTTCATTTTTGGCAATTGTTTCCAGTTCTAATTTATTGCAGCTTCAGTGGTAGTGTCTGCCTTTGAATTTTGAGCTAATATAATCGTGCATTATGGTGCCATTTTGTGAAGCGACCAGCATTTGTAATCTTCAGTTACACACCCCATGAATACTTGTCATTGTGAAACAAAGGAACTCATCATGTTATTCAACTTCTATATTAGTATTTATGCATCCTGTCTTAAGAGTATTATACACCTCTTACATAACCACTCATCCCCTTTTATTTAACCATTTCTGATGTGATTAGGAAACAGCTTTCTGGACTCTTGCTAGCTAGCCTGGGCATGGCTCTCGTGGTGGATATGGAGAGAGAGCCTGGGACACATAGCGAAAAAAAGGTAAGATAACTTCTGCAAAACGAGCGACATATGTTACATATGACGCTCAGACTGATACTAATGGAAGCGTGTCGTTAGATTCGTATCTCACGATGTATTAGATGTGGCGCGTTTAAAAGCTTATTGTCACGGTAACGTGACTTGATCTAGTAAAAAGCGCTATTTTTTTGATAGGCTGGGTGGTTACGAAATACCTCGTTTGATAATAAAACGATAGGAACCATAGGCTACTATTCTCTTGCGTTTTCACGTTAGCAGTTTCATTTCCTATACTGATAAAAATGGAGCCATTCAAAATTCATCTATCAAAGCTAGGCATAGTCACACTGAGACCAAAACAGTCTCAAGTTTTACAACATATTATCGCAGGTTTTGACCAATTTATAGTTCTTCCTATTGGCTTCGGAAAGAGTATTTGCTTTCAGATGGCACCGTTTTGCAGTGGTAGATCCGAGTTGTTCATAATAACTGTCGCGAATAATAATACTCGTGAGTAAAATAAAACTGAGATTACTTTTTACTAGATAAACTTTTCTTTACTAGCAGCGTGCAATTCATTTTTGTTGTTCTATTGCTATTCGTTTGCTATGTTTGTATTGTTATTGTGAATTTTTTTATTCAATTGATTCAATTTTTTATTATAATTAAATCAAAACATAATGAATTGAACATATGAAATAATATAACTGTCGTTATTGATTTATTATGCAACCAACATTTCATACTTACTAACCAGCGTTTGTTTGCTGCCAATTCAGATTAAAAATAATACATAATACTCGCGGAGATCATAAATAAGACCGTCACATGATACTCCTTCGGAAATAACGATTGTGATATTAGCGACTTCAGAAGTCGGCTTTTAGAGTTGTCTTCCCCGCGTGTTGCGATGTGTCCCAGGCTCTCTCTCCCAATCCCCACGAGAGCCATGCCCAGGCTACTTGCAAATTTATTATTCCAACCTCCTAACACCTGCTATTTTACTGCTTAGCATAAATGTTATCTGCTTCCTTGTACTTACTCGCTTACTGCCTAGGAAACTTTGCAGCGCCCAATCGTCTGTGATCTACGGATGTGACGATTGCCTGACTGATTAGGCAAACATATATAAGCCTGTGTAGATCAGAAACAATTCGAACTCCATATTTTACTCACGCTCTACGTATCACTCTGCTCTTGTATCACTCTTTATATTTTTAGACTTGCGCAATGAGCATCGGCCATTGACTTGATTAGCCTTCATATATTTCATGTTTTTGCAATTGAAAGTTTGAATTTTTAATAAATATATTCTGTTTTAAAGTTTTTTAACTAAAACAAACCAGTCTAATTCTTGACATTAAATCTACACCTAAAATACAGTCCTTTATAAATTCGCAAATCATAAACCAACTACTTGAACCACCAATCCAGCACTTATAGTTAATAATCCTTTAAACAGAGGGTCATTACAATTTCTATGTCATCAGTGAACTATTCAATTGACAAGTTCATTACTGAAGCAGCATGTTTGTGGTGGTTGTAGATAGTAGTTTGTGATTTTGCTGCCAGCAACTTTCTAACAGCAAATTGTTTCCAGCAAAACTGTTGAAAATCTGAGTGTATTGATTTTAACTATATACATTGTATAATAACCGTAAGTACATCACTAACTTCCATACTATACTCCACACAAGTTGCTTGTAAAACTGTGTATCTCATAACTGAATATTGTAAGATGGCAGATCTCTTCATGAGTGTTTCTATTGTATTCTCAAAAATCTGGTTAATCATTGATTGGCTTGGTTTGCTGAGCATCAGTATCTTTGTCAGACTTATTATTGTTGGCATAGGCCTGAAATCCTCAATTGCTTTATTTGTTTTCTCTATAAAACATGTTATAATGGAACTCTATACATAACAACCCAAAGGTAGACAAATGTGTTTTATTTTATAATTTTAAAAGTATAGCACTATGATTCTTCGTCTTAACTTATTAGTATGCTGGACTTGGTAGATGGCATCGAAATCTGCAAGCAAACACATTAACAATCAAATATATTACAGAATAGGAGAATGTGTTCTAAAAATGGTAACTACCCTTGTTGCTAAGCTCGCACCTATTTTTTGGATCAGCTTTAAAATGGCTTTTTTGCTAGAAAAACAGCAATACTGTTTCTAGTGCTTTTTGATTCAACTTAACTAGCCCATGTTTGTTACATTTACTGTGACTAGCATGCTCACTTATCACCACTTGCGACTCTACTACATGCCATTCAGTCACCTAAATGCTGAGTATTATTTAATGTCATACGGCAACCAGCTTTATGGATGCAAAGCTTTTATGTGAATTTAATAATATTTTTAAAATTAATTGCTATTAAATCTAAGTGGTAGGTACAATGGCTGGTTTGGAAACTTGGGATAAATTTTGGCACAGTATTCCGATGTCACTCATGAAAAGATCCTGAGACCTACCGAAATTTATTAAAAATAGCATTCTTTGCAATTGTGTTATGCAATTAAAACTTGATTTTAATGACACAGATGGCTCCTGCCCCTACTTCTCTCATCTAAACCAAGAAAGAGTCATGTAGAAGGTGACGATGACTTCCATGATGATTTGGAATCAAGCGAACAGCTGGAAATCGAACTGTCAAGGTCTGGCTCGAACATAGTGGAGTGCATCGGTAGGTAAATATGACCAATATATCCAGGTTTTCTACAAAACAAAATATCTGGCACACATTGCAGCCTTGCTGCATATGCTAAACTGCATGGCTGCTCATATTGTGGTGCATAATTTGGGTATATAAATGTATTTTGGTATTAGCTACTTTCACTTATTGTTAGTGTATAAAGCAGATATACAGAAAGCAGAGTGGCTTGAAATAATACTGCAGCAGATCAGCGATATGTAGTTAAATTTATTTTATGGTTGATACATATGCTTTTTATAATAATATTAGCATATGGTATTTATTTAGCAGGTTATGAGGTACAGAGCTTAAAACTCAACTGCAATGACTGCACCAGCTTTATAGCCTCCTGTCCAGGTTTAAGCATCAGGGGATGATGCGATACTAATCAGTGTAAAAGATAGAGGTGGTTTGTTTCCACCTCATCCTGTCATCACAAAGATATGTCTAGGCTCAGAACTGAGCATACGGCAGGGTGTCGACTTACAAGGAATCACTGCAGACATACACAAGCTGGTGGTCACTAAAACTCTTTCATCGGTTTTACAAAGCAATTTGCATCAGGGATTTCCATGCTCGTTCCACTGCACAGCGCAACGTTAGTTAAAATATCACCTCCAGATATTTCAGGATTATAATTCATCAGGAGGCTACAAAGGTAGCAGCTAACAAGGGAATCTCAGATCATGGCTCAGCCGACTGGTCGTCTTTAGTCATGTGTAGCCTTTCACAGTATGTCTAGAAAAGTGTACCATTTGTCGCTTGTTTTCTACGAGTTTGCTGATGCTGTTTGCATAACACCCAAGACCCAACATTTATATTCATGGCAGACTGCAATCAGCATACGATGTACCAGTGTGTATGCATTTGAAATCAGTTTGTACACCTAGCTATCTGCCATGTTAGCCCATAGCATATGGCAACATTGATAATTTTGCAATATCTTTTGGAATACATGTGCATCAATATACACTTTTACTCGCACTTTTTATATGAAATATTCAACTTTATGTTTATAAATTTGCAGGGTAGGAAATACATAGTGTATAAGCGTTGTATCTAAAATTTGAAACAAATATCTTGCGTGCTGTAGTAGTTATATCGAATTACATGTAGCAACAAAAATGTCTCTTGATTCTTTCAGTGTAAACAATGATGACTCACTTGCCTGACAAGCTGCAAGTGAACAAAGCATTGCCCTTCTGTCACAAAACATGCGGCTATTTATATAGGACATCACGGCTTTGCATTGCCCAGTCTCCTATAGCTAATAGGTCTTAAATAGGCTCGTAAATGTCACCTTCAAGAAAGGGTAGTGAGCTTCAGCCAGCGCATTGGCATTTAAAATACACCAAAGGTCAAGCTAAGAATTAAACATGAGTAGCAGTACGCAGACCAACACACACAGGCACACATACATATTGAGCTATCCCTGCTACTTCTACTTCACTCTGTATGGGGTATAAGTGGTAACATCACTTATGAGTTCAATATAGTGTCAGGGTCAGTCATGTAGTAGGACACTCCCCTGGTCATGAATATAATCTCCAACATATCTATGGCAAAACAGTCTTCAGCCATTTTGCAGCTGTTTAACTATGTGAATACAATTGTGAGAACTTTGCAAATTTTATGCAATTCAAGTTAGTTTATTTTTATCCTATAAAGTTCTGATCAGACATCAGCTGTAATCAGCAATTTGGATTTAAATGCTCTCTGTTGTGTCCTTATGAGGCTTACAGCGTACCCATACCCGTGGTTTTATAGGACTATTTTGACTATTAGGACTAAAAATGGCTTGAGACAGCTGGAACAAACATTTACTGAACCAAAATGAATCCAACAATATTAGAGCATGAGCGTTTAATTAATCTAGCAAAAGGGCTACCCAAATATTGCAGCAGTAATATTAGGTGCTCAAAATTAGCCAGTTCAACCTTCTTAGGAGGGTTTTTGACATACACTATTTTCCCATGATGGGCAGTGCTTCGGAGTTGCGCCCTTTCCGAATCATGGAAACGGCGTCTTCGCACTGAAATCACTGCGCACTGATCAGTGCGAAGTCTGTGCAAATTTGCAACAAGGAAACAGCAACTGCGCAGTGGCTGCACATATCTCCCATGCCATGAAAACGGATTCTTCGAGGGCCATGAAATAGTACAAAAGCTATCCTGCTAATCTTGTTTTTTTCTAATCTGATTTTCTTTCACCTATATTTAATTATGGTCTGCGCCCACAAGGATGAGGTGATTACTTTCCCAGACTTTGTTATCGATGCCAACACCTTTCGAGATACAGGAGGCACGTCCTAAATAACGTTTAAATAATATATTGCTTAAAAAATTCTTATTAAAAATATATTACTTTGTAAAAATTGTGTTAAGTTTTGTAAAACATTGTGATTGTGTATTGTAAATAAAAGTATAATGATGACAGAAGCATAAAAAGACCTTTTCTGATGTTCGGTATCCGTGATCGATTCAATTTGCTATTTTTGATTCAATCTGGCTAATTTGCTGAAAACCGCTGCGCAGCATGGTAACGTGTCAATCCCTTCGACTTCGGAGGGGGCTGCATCGCAGTACTGCGCACCATGGAAACATAGTTATAGTCCTTTTAACATTGCCCTAACAATAGACCGATCTTTAAACAGAGCAGCTCGTTTATTGTGAACGATATTTGCAATAAGGTTTCCTTTTATACATTTGGAAAATTTGCAGGTATTTTATAACCATAAAACAGCTAAAGATTTTTGCTTAGATTTTAAAATAACCTATCTAAAGTTTTTTTTAAATTCTGCAACTGAATAAAGCATTGTTGCAGAAAAACAGTGATATCTTATAGAGAAGTTGTTTTCATTGCATGAAGCAAGACTAAAGCTGAATAAGGATACTTCATTAATAATAATTTTGTTTGTGTTTTAAAGAGCATTGTTAAATATTAAAATGGTTTTCTATTCTGTGCTAAAGTTTTGCATGCAAACAATAAAATAGAAGGAACTTAAATGACAACATAGGTGAAACAAGTGCAGGCCTCGATTGAGCAAAATGTTGGTGTATTGTACCTAAGTTCACTTGAAATGTAGAAAAGAGTAAATTGAATGTAATAAAATCCTGCAAAAGTGCTCTCAACTTCAATGAGGAATTAGTACGAGTGACTGCGCGTTACAATCAGAGAATATGAATAATTAAGCATTTTGCTATGTACACACTGTACTCTGCAATCGAGCGTTTCAATAAACACTTGCTGATGTGGATTTAACACCAGGCTTGACCTCATAGGTCAAGTACTAGCCTAATTAATGACTCAATAAATAGCCAAGCAGTCTTGTCCCCGCTAAGGTTAGCAGCAATGATTCGGAAGGTTGGCACATTGAGACTGCTGAAATGGAAATAGAAACGACTGAATCGTGAAAATGTTTTTAATGTGATTGTCATCGATATTCTAATGCACATTAATAACACTAGTGCCGTTTCCATAATTGGCAAGAACAATGGATTCGATAATGTTTTGTAGATCGCAAAACTCGCTTAGTTTGCGGATTTATGCCGTTTCTATGACGCAGATAACTTGTGGATTGGCTCAGTTTGCAAATTATGAGCGTCATGGAAACGCAGCTATAGTCTGTTAATTCTCTAGCATGTTGAACTCTTCTCTAGTTGAGCTCTAAGAGATGAGCGAATTAATCACATCCTTCAAATAGCACTACAGTAGATGGTCTCACTGTCAAGGACTGTTACACAGGCTGAGGATGTCTGACTGCTAACATGAGCTCAGTCCGTTGACTATCTTTGCGTTGACTATCTATGCCATCTCACCGCGCGGCGCAATCTAACCATAATGTTTTGGAATGTTGCATATATGTTACAGCCATTCTGAAAATAGAAATACACACAAATTTTTATTAATCATTTTGATACTTATGTGGCTACAACATATAATGGCACTGTTTTGAAGCTGTCTTCCATTATATTTGCAGATGTGTCAAAGGTTGGCTTGCAATAAAATTCACATTACAGTTATTTGGTATTAAAAGATTCACCATGTCTTACTCTGTTATGTTGTAGGTGCAAAATATGTGAAAAGGGATTACAAGCTCTTAAAAGCTCAAAAACGAAAAGCCGCCATAGCTTAGAATCTCTTTATTTCGATGACGTAACCACGAAGTTTGGTTATTGTCTTGTCACGAATGTTCTCACGCGAATTGAAAGGCCAATACAAAGCTCAATATAAAACTTATCGTAGTATTAGTTTATGACAAACACTTTGGGTTTTACCAAAGACCGCATATCAAATATAGATGCTCAATACTTTACAGTTTTGCTTCGGCCTGGTCTAATTGGCAAGTCATAATCTGATAATGTGACCCAACACTTCGCAAATAAATTTTGCAGCGCTTTTCGATCATCAAAGGTGACCAACAGGCTCGTCATGATTATCAGACAATGATATGTACTCCTTCGGGGTAAGGTTAAAATATTTAATGAACTTTTGCGATAAGTTATAAGATATCAGTGCTAAAAGTGACAGCATTACAATGACGATAAAACTGACGCGTAAGAACAATAAACATAGTTTGATTGAATGCGTGAAGTATATTTGTGAAAACATTTTGACGAATAAGATTGCATGAAAGTGTAAACAGAATCCATCTCTCACAACTACATCACGTTTGAGCCGTTTTGGAAAGGGAATCCAAACTACGGCGGTCTCGTGGGGCTGCGATTTTATGTTCGTTTTTGAGCTTTTAAGAGCTTGTAATCACATTTCCACATCTTTTGCACCTACAACAGAGTAAGACATAGTGAATATTTTCATATCAAATAACGGTAATGTGAATTTTGTTGCAAGTCAACCTTTAACAACTAAACACCTGGCCAGACATTTAGTTGTGCTGCCAAAATAGATGACTATGGTATATTTAAACCCACCAGTCTCATGTGCATCGCATCTCCATCATTCGCTCATTGAGCAATGCTATGGCTGTCCCAAAGTAGGTATTATTCATGGAGTAAGCTCTATGACTGCATGAACAGTAATCAATCAAAAGTTTACTATTTTAGTCATGCTAACAGTTTGCCTCTTCGCTATGACATCACTCAATAGGCTTACAGTGGAAATGTCTTACGGTGTGTTTACACTGCAGCAACTACTATCAATTTTAGTTGCACATGAAATTGGCTGCAATCACATAGCTGCAACTTCCTACAACTCCACCGATGATTGCACAGTAAAATTTTAGATTTACCAGACTTATTTGTTTTTTGAAACATGTAAACAGTTAGAATTTATATCTTCGAAGCTTGATGCAGTTGCGCGAGTGCATTGGGCGGAGTCAATGACTATCTTTGACATCAAACATCTTTGTAAGCTTTTGCCCTTACAGATGTTGTTACCCGCAGCTAAAGCTTGGAACATCAGCAGAATATATAACAGAATCTTTGTGATAGCTTTTGTCATGTTATGGAGGATTTTGTTCACCCAACCTCAGACAAGCTGACTATTTTACAGCGCTTACTGCTTGCTGTTTGAATTTTTCACCTTTATTGCTCTTCTATATGAATAAACATGTTTCACCAATCATTGCAAATGCTAGTTGACTTTGATCATGTCTCATCGCTTTTCTTCTTTTCACAGTGTATGACTTAGTATGAGGCTTCCTAGTTCATCTACTAGCAAAGTTATGGTAGGGATACTTAACAATCACTTTCAATATGTCTACTTCATTTAAAAGCTACAGAGTGACAAATCTAAACATCTGAGGTATGCATGAGTTGACATTAACTGACTTGCCCTTAATTCGATTATGGAGCAAACTTTGAAGGCATGGTATCAAATGAAACCATATACATGTACCTCTGAAAGGTGTTATGAGGTCACTTAAGTTAAAGTTAAACTAAGCCAAAATAAATTTGGGCCTACAAAAACAACACTTGAGCTAAGGTTAAAATGGTCCGCTGCTTCTGTAAAAAGTATTCACAAAATTAGCCATTATTCTTCTTTGAGGTGGGTTTTCAGATAATATGTCACATATTTCAAACATTCATCTTGTTCATTGCTAATAAGACTAATATGCTCATTGCTAATATGATTAATTTATCTCTGCAAAACATTCCAGTTCATTAGAACATTGTCAAGACATGCACAACGCTTCATTTATTACTAGGTGAATGCCCTGCGTTGCAAGTGTAATAGAACTGCTTATAAACACTACATTACCTACTACATTACAATTACAGTACATTATCTGCAACTGTTTATAAGTTGTTTTATTACCCCTGCAATGCCAGGCATTCAGCTAGTGAGGCTATGAGCCCTGAAGCTAGATGGTAATTATTATCATTGCTATAACAGGACTACACTTAGACACAGATTAATATATATATATATATATATATATATAAATATATATATATATATACATATATATATATACATATATATATATATATACATATATATATATATATATATATATATATATATATATATATATATATATATATATACATATATATATATTGTAATGGCTTGGCCGGTAGCTGAGCCAGCCTTACTATCCTAACAAGCCGGTGCAGCCTGAACTCTGGGCCTTCCCCTCGTCGGCCTGCCTGACACACCTAGTGGTCTGATCAGGCCACGGCTGGTTGCCCCAATCTCAGGCTCACTTGGAACGCTAACACAGCCTGCTCTCTGAGACCCTATCTAGGCTAGTCTAGGTTCCGGGCTAGCTTACTGTAGGGCCTGATCTCTAATGCTATGGCATTTCTGATCAGGTCCTGTTGTAGCGTAGCCAACCCTTAGCCTTCCTTAGGTATCTCCCAAGCAGTCCTTACTTGAAGCTAGATCAGTTTTGGTAGAATGGTCCTGACTAAGCCACCCAGGCAGGCATAAACGTGATCAGTCGGTGTGAGTGAATTTAGCCTATTTATTATATATAATCATGAACACACGTTGCACAGCGTCGCCCACTTACATAATGATTACATAACACCTAATTACGTTGCGGCAAGCCTGTGAGGCAGGCCTAGATATGCAGTGTTACATAATAGGGTATAATAGAAAAGCACACATAAGGTTGTAATACAGAACATTGATATCTAAGGATAAGAGCATAGTTAATACATTTGTCTAGTCCTCCACAATATATATATATATAAAAAATTGTTTCCTCACCCCGGATACCCCGTATGGGTGGTAAATTCTGCTCTAATTCGGGTCTCCTACCAGAGACCTGGGAGTTTGAGCACTCGCCTCAAGATCTTAGCTGTTCCCAATAGCGCACTTTTCTGCAACTCACCTGAGTTGATTGCTGTTGGTATTTGGGCAAGCCACATTTTATGCGCCGGTGTTATTGCGCCCAGTGCCCCAATGACTACTGGGATTACAGTTGTTCTTACATTCCAGCATTTTTCAATTTCTTCTCCAGAAAGGGAGATATTTATATATCTATGTATGTATCTATTTATATATCTATTTATGTATGTATATATATATACATATATATATATACATACATATATACATATATATATATATATATATATATATATATATATATATATATATATATATATATATATATATATATATATATATATATATATATATATATATATATATATATATAAAGTTTATTAAAAACTACAGGTTAAAATCATTACTACTATTAGTTTCATGCAATCGTGTTGCAATCTTCAGGTAGAATGACTAAAATGTATAATGTACAAGCTATAAAATTACTTAATAAAGCTGAGGGCTTAATACTATTGTGTGATATATATATATTATAGTATACAGCAAATTATGTAGTCAAATTATGTTATTGAGCTAATTAGATGTTTTCTGGCATGCCGGCATGTGGATATTAGCTCACTTCTAGTGTTAAGGCTGGCTAACTTCGGTTCGAATATGATGAAGTACTTTTCCCATAGACATAACTGGCAAGATTTTGTTGATGTGTTGTAAGATCGCGCTCTTTTGATGATCTTCCAGGTTATATTATAGCGAATGTTCTTGTCTTTTAAGTCCCATATGTATTTACTCAATTCTGTTTGTAGCCTTTTAGTAGGATATTTAAAGGATGTATTGTGGTTGGTTAGTCTTGTTTTAAAAGTTGTTTCGGTTAGGCCTACATACGTTTGTTTCTCTTGCCCATCGTGTTCTTCAGACTCTACGGTTGCCTGATATACTAAGCATTTTGAAAGGCATTCTCCATTTAGAGGGCAATTTTCCCGATTTTTGCAATTGCATTTTCTGTCGGTGTTGGTTGGTTGTGATAGTGCTTGTTTATTGTGCCCGCTAATTATGTGGTTGATATTAGAAGCACAGCTATAACTTAGTTTTACGGAGTTTTTGTTGAAGATTTTGTGTAATTTGTGTTCTGGTGGAAATTCACTCTCCAGGATCTGAAAAAATTGTTTACCGATCATGGTGTTAACAGCTTTGTTGTTGTGTAATTTGTGTTCTGGTGGAAATTCACTCTCCATTTGTGGTTGCATCCTCATGCTCTAATTGACTCAATTATTGAGCACTTTACTTTACAGTGTAAACCACATATACTATATATATATATATATATTGTATATATGTATATATATTGTCTATATATATATATATATGTATATATATATATATATATAAGGTATATATATATATATATATATATATATATATATATATATATATATATATATATATAGACTGTTGTTTATTCATTAGGCTCAGCTTACTTTTGTAGTCTATCAAGAATCACATGTAAGCCCATGTCTATTATTTTAGTGACATCTGTGATTGACTGGTTTAGAACATCAACTAGCCAGATATGCAAAAAAAAACAGAAAATAAACGCTCCATTTGCAGATTATGGTTATGTACATAGTGTTGACACAAAATTTTGCATAAAACACGCAAATAAAATCACATGAAAAATGATAGCAAGTAGGCAAGCAAAAACCAAATGTGTCGACAAGCCTGAACAATGATGTTGTGTCTTCTAATATACAATCCTGATTCCTAAAGCTAAGAGCTGTCTGATGTGGACTACTGAGCCGTAGCGATACTAACTGGTAGTCTAAACATTTTACTTGAACATTATCTTTATGGTAAATGGATTATGATATACCTTAAATGCACAAACCCTATTACCCAAACAGACAATAGAAAAACCATTTGTGGTTGCATTGTACTATAGCCATTTTGCTTAGTATCAAATCTACATATGATGTATTTTAACAATTCTAAAGCCAAATTAATCTAGCTTATCCTTCAGTGTCCTATTTGGATCTCAACTGCAACATGATAAAAATGAATTTTTTTAAACTAATTTAATGTGAACTTGTTAAAGATTTTCATAAACATGACTTGACTTGGAGCTCTCTACATGCACATGTATTTTTCTATGTAATGCAAAAACACTGATTCAGTTCAAGCATGTACTCAGCTGCAATCTATTTCAATAACAGATTACCCAGTTTTTTCCAGTTAGAGTTTTCCCTCCTTGGAAGGTTGCATCTATGAGGTGTTAATCATGCCTCATAGCATTTCTCTAGAATTACTAGCAATTATCTGATACAACCTCCGGTAACTTCTCTTACTGCACCCTAAAACTTATGCTTAGTACCATGTGATTCTGCAAAAGAGTTGAAACCTGACAACAACAGAAGCTATGAAACATCCTGATAAAATACACCACAGTATAACAACTCCTTACCAGGTCTTTAGTATAACTACTAAATTGATGAAAACTGCCATATTTGGTAAAATCATCATTTATTATTATTCTAACATTATGACAGAACTAAATTATTTAGCGGAATGAAAGGTATATACTTTCGGTACTATGTTATGCAAATAAAATGTATGAATAAATCGAGTATTGAATAGTAATTTGAAAGTATTCAAACAATGTTGTTTTGGTATAATAAATCAAAACTCAAACCAAAAATGTTTAAAAATATTACACAGGCTCACAACAGCAGACTCAAGTCTTTTGAAATAATTTCAACAAAATACATTTTTAATTAATTGGTTGAAAACATTTAACTTACAAAACAAAATGTAAACATGAAAAATTTGTTTAAAATGTACTAATACACATATTAAACTTACTTGTATTTCGTCTATATAATTTGTAAAAGCTTTTAATGATAAAAAAACAAATATCTGGCAAGCCAATTGAATTATCGTTTTTGGAATTTCAGTACTTAATGCTACAATTTTTAAAACCTTGCCGTAGTATTATTAATTCCCCTAAAACATATCAGTTGATGTTACACACATAGAATCAAAGTACTTGTTAATAAAATGTCGTTTGTCAATTTATATAAAGACTGTTTTTTGCATCATCATTACTTCTAAGAATTACAATTGTAGCTGAATGCTTTATGCCTATTTACCAAATGTATATGTAGAACAGTCTAAACAGATGCAACTACTGTGAACTAGTAAGTGCTGCAGCTTTATAACCTCGTTACATTTATATTACTGCTACACTTTCCTCTTTAGAAACTCTTTGTTTGCATTCAAACTTCTTTGCGTTGGCCTGTTATCAAATTAGCTAATGTTTTACTTTTTCAGCGCTCTCTGAAGTTAGTACCAGTATCAGTTGGTATTATTTTTGAAATTTGCTCTTCTCAACTATATTTGCATTTATCTCAAATTTTTAACAGGTTACTAATGAGGTTTTAACTACATTACTAATGAGTTTATGGTCAAAACGCATACAGCGGTAGTCTGTCATTCTTGCTATAAACTTTGTAGTATTATTTTACATACCTAGTATTTAGGATCTTCAGTTAATAGCATCTATAAACTGTATGCAAAGTGAATACAGTGTCTTTCTTTTCGTGAATTTTAGCAAGTCAATAATCTTACTTTCCATTTTATTGACTACTGCAGTTTAACTATGTTAGTTTCAAAAAACTGCAAGCATCAACTATTATAGCAATTTAATAAAAACGAGTTAATGTGAAACTAAAAGTTGTCCTTTTGTTAAAGCGTAGTGGTACAACTCCCAAATTATTAAAACATCACTTGAAGTTACTGTATCTTGCTGCAAAATGAGAAGGTAACTTCTATGTAATTTTGTATGCAAAATACAAATATTGTGTGGCGTGCTCCGAGCAAATATGTCAACAGCATTGTTGCTTTTAGATGCAAGCTCATAATTTGTTTAAATAGGTTTCTTTCTAAATATTATTGCATATCTCCCAGCTGAAAATTTGGGATCTAGAAGCGACCACTAGCGGTGGAAACCGTCATGGTCAGGATACACTTGCCTGACCATAATGTTCCTGATTGCAACTCATAATTAATCACATTTGGCTAATGTCTAAAACTCTCTGTACCATTGTGCTCGATTTCTCAAAATAATGAATATCGATAGAGCTATTAATAATTCCCATACAAAATGAGAAAAGTAAAATGATTGCAGACAGCTGTTATGATGAAAAAGACAAATGATTGCTATCAATTGGTTTTAGTCAAAACAATATTTGCATAGGAGGATGGCAAAATGGGTAAAACTAAAATTAATCTTTTTTTTAATAGTTTGTTGTTCGCCTATTTATTAAACTACCAACAAAAGCTCTAATAGAACCAGTTATACAACTATGTACATATGTTACACCATAATGTTATAGCAACATAGCAAGCCAATGTTATACGCATGTTTACACTCCAACATCCCAAAGTAATGTTTTTGTAACATTGCTGGGACATTTATTTGAAAGTAAAAACAATATAACACCATAATGTTTTAACTACATTGCAAGGCAACGTTATATAAATGTTTACGCTGGAACATTCAAAGGTAATATTTTGGGAATATTTCTGGGACATTCATTTGAATGTAAATATGATGTCACACCATAATATTCCAACTACATAGCAAGCCAATGTTATATGAATGTTAACACTCGAACATTCCAGAGTAACGTTCCTGTGACATTTCTGGGACATTCATTTGAAGTTAATGATGATGTCACACCATAATATTCTAGCTACATTGCTAGCCAATGTTATATGAATGTTTTCACTCGAACATTCCAGAGTAACGTTCCTGGGACGTTCCTAAGACATTCATTTGATGTTAAATATGCCGTCACACCATAATATTCTAGTTACAATGCCAGCCAACGTTATGTGAATGTTTTCAATTGAACATTCCAAAGTAACGTTCCTGGGACATTCCTAAGACATTCATTTGAAGTTAAATATGATGTTACACCATAATATTCTAACTACATTACAAGCCAATGTTATATGAACATTAACTCTCGAACATTCAAAAGTAACATTCTTGAAACATTGTTGGGACAATTATTTGAATGTAAATATGATGTCACCCCATAATATTCCAGTTACATTTCAAGCCAATGTTATATGAATGTTTTCACTTGAACATTCCAGAGTAACGTTGCTGGGACATTCCTGGGACATTCATTAATAATGTTCGCTAACGATGTTATGATAACGTTTCCAAAGTATATTCCTGTAACATTCTGCTGAACGTTATGATAATATTATTGCACAACATTCTATGGAACGTTCCTGCGACATTGTTGGAACATAATTCCACAATGATCATCAAATAACGTTTGTAGAACGTTATCACAATGTTTTTTTGGAACGTTATTTCAGCGTAACGTTACGGAACATCCCAGGGATGTCGTTGTTAGTTGGATATCCTGGTGAATGACAGGAGTTGCCCATTGTATTAGCAATTGCGAATGCAGTATAGAGTAGATATGCTGCTTTTATAATTATATTATATTCATGAATAAACTAACTTCTATTCATGAATAAAATATCAAATATATCCTGGGACATTCCTATGAAATTCATTTAAAGTTAAATATGATGTTACACCATAATATTCTAGTTACATTGCAATGTTATATGAATGTTAACCCTCGAACATTCCAAATTAATATTTTTGTAACACTGCTAGGACATTCATTTGAAAGTAAAATTGAGGTAACACCATAATATTCCAACTACATTGCTAACCAATGTTATAATAATGTTTGCACTCGAACATTCAAAAGTAACATTCCTGAAACATTGCTAGAAAATTCATTTGAAGTTAAATATGATGTCACACCATAATATTCTAGCTACATTGCTAGCCAATGTTATATGAATGTTTTCACTCGAACATTCAAAAGTAACATTTCTGTAACATTGCTAGGACAATCATTTGAAAGTAAAATTGATGTAACACCATAATGTTCTAACTACATTACAAGCCAATGTTATATGAACATTAACTCTCGAACATTCAAAAGTAACATTCCTGAAACATTGTTGGGACAATTATTTGAATGTAAATATGATGTCACCCCATAATATTCCAGCTACATTTCAAGCCAATGTTATATGAATGTTTTCACTTGAACATTCCAGAGTAACGTTGCTGGGACATTCCTGGAACATTCATTTGAAGGTAAATATGACGTCACACCATAATATTCCAGCTACATTGCCAGCCAACGTCATGTGAATGTTTTCACTTGAACATTCCAGAGTAACGTTCCTGGGACATTTCTAAGACATTCGTTTGAAGTTAATGATGATGTCACACCATAATATTCTAGTTACATTGCAAGCCAATGTTATGTGAATGTTAACACTCAAGCATTCAAAAGTAACATTCCTGAAAAATTGCTAGAAAATTCATTTGAAGTTAAATATGATGTCGCGCCATAATATTCTAGTTACATTGCAAGCTAATGTTATATGAATGTTAACCCTCGAACATTCAAAAGTAACATTTCTGTAACAATGCTAGGACATTCATTTGAAAGTAAAATTGATGTAACACCATAATGTTCTAACTACATTACAAGCCAATGTTATATGAACATCAACTCTCGAACATTCAAAAGTAACATTCCTGAAACATTGTTGGGACAATTATTTGAATGTAAATATGATGTCACCCCATAATATTCCAGTTACATTTCAAGCTAATGCTATATGAATGTTTTCACTTGAACATTCCAGAGTAACGTTGCTGGGACATTCCTGGGACATTCATTAATAATGTTCGCTAACGACATTATGATAACGTTTCCAAAGTATATTCCTGTAACATTCTGCTGAACGTTATGATAATATTATTGCACAACATTCTATGCAACGTTCCTGCGACATTGTTGGAACATAATTCTACAATGATCATCAAATAACGTTTGTAGAACGTTATGACAATGTTTTTTTTGGAACGTTATTTCAGCGTAACGTTACGGAACATCCCAGGAATGTCGTTGTTAGTTGGGTAGTTATTAGACCGGGGCATGCTTATCACAAATTAATTGAATTTTGCTCAAAAATTCGTCACATATAGTATTTACATCAGTATGAGAGCAGACAAGCTTGTACCAATCTGCGTTAAGACATTTGTTATAGCTGCTAAAAATTTGTTTTCTTTAAAGCGTTTAAGGTCTCTTAAATATTGAAAAATTTTGAAAAATTGTTCAGTGACATATTCAATTAAGACAAAGATCGGAAGATGGTCTGATATGGAAGTAGTGATTGTTTCTGATGAAAAATATTTTCCGCAAAAGTTTATTTGTACATTATCTGTACATGACTCAATTCGGGTAAGAATATTAATTAAACTATGATAACTTGTTGTTGCAAGAATACTTTTATATTCATCGCTAATCCTTGTTTTGTTCAGCATGTTGATCGTTATATCACTCATGAATACATGAAATTGTAAAGCTTTTGTTGTGTGAATCTACCGCTCTAGGTCATCTAGAAATTCATGAATATTAGAACTTGGTTGACGGTAGACTATTGTGATAACAATACCACCTGCTAATTTGCTAAAGATTTCGCCATTCAACCTGATGGCCAATAACTCTGTATCAGATATGCCAACCGAGTCCGCCTCCCCACTCTCTGCAATGCCACAGCGCGCATAGGCCCCAACACCACCTCCCCGACTGTCTCTTTCTTTTCCTAAAAAGATACCCAGCAAGAGAAAAGTAATGTCGTTCATACTCGTAAATGAAGGTTTCAGTTAGACAGCCAATGTCAACTGGTTTAGAAAGAGACCCTGAAAAGTTTTCAAGTTCACTGAAATTACTTCGTAAACTTTGAATATTTAAATTTATTAAGCTAAGGGACTTTTTATTTTTAAGAAAAAGATCAAAAGTGTCAAGTGTACGGCTAGAACAATGAAAAAGACAATCCATAGTCAATTAGAGAAAAAAATAGAGTGAATACAAAACAAAAACATTCACCCGCAAACAAGTTAGGTTATGAATTTATTCTTCAGCAAACAGTTCATTTAAAAACTGTCCAGATTTAACCATGATACATGTAGCAGGAGTGGTGATAAAGAAATAACGGCGCAATCAATTAAAGTGGGCACCCCAGCACAAGGCGTGAAATGTGGACCAGTGGAAGAGAGTGCTTTTCTCCGATGAATCTACCTTTTCTGTTACTAACCATTCTGGTTTGCAGTATGTTAGAAACTAGAAATTCCACTGTCATACAGCCCCCGACCAAAGTGATATTGGAAAAAAAAGGGTGCTGATGGTTGAGAAATGCAATATTAGCAGTCAAATAGGATAACTGCAATGGTAGTTGTAATGTACTGGGTGTGGATGTTATTATATACAACAAATAGCAATAATGAAAGGAAAAGATTATATGTTTATATCTCTCCTCCTGCAAAAAGAGAAATGCAATATTGGTCAATATTAGAAGTAAAATGCACTGATATTATTAGAATAACCAATATTATTAATATAGTAATAATATAAAACCAATGCACAATTTTGTTTACATTTCAAAACGTCATAGCTAACAATTTCACGAAGTTGTAATATTTATATAGATTTTTTAAAATCTGTACTACGTAGTCATTGTTCTGTAGTCATCCAAACTTATAATTAATTATTGTAATAATCTCATTAGAACCGTTAGAAAAAATATCATCGTCATTTCCTTTACTTACACTGCGTTGGACATCATTTAGAATATAAAAGTACTCAAATGTGTTGGCAAATGAAAATGAAAAAATTGAAATCGGCAAAAATGAAACGATTTCTGTAATCCTATGTTAATTGCCGAAACCTTCGGCAATTCGACATTGCTATAGACTGGTGAAAAGTGCACGTTATTTTTTCGTGAAATGCGCAAGACTTTATCGTTCTATTCTCTGTCGCTCGGCGTTACAATTTCCGGTCTTAACTTTTATTAAACCAAGCTTTTCAAGCGTTTTGTGGTGATTTTCGTCCAAATTAATCTGTCTATTTGTGTATAATCCGATCAGATGGGTTAGTTTTAGGAATTTGCGGTAACTTTTCAAAGGTTTGGTAACATATTGAAATAGGTTCATATGCGTTTTGTATCATTATTATACTTAAACGACTTTACTGAAAAATAGTTACATTTGTTGATAGGATTTCATTGCAAGGGTTTGGTGACGGCCATTAACGGATAATTCTTCGGGAGTTGTGTGCACATGTGCATTTATCATAAATCTCCCAATCAATCGCTTCGCTCTTGTTTGGTCGTGGGAAAACCAGGAGAAGCTTTCAAGCCATGGTGTATTACTCCCACGGTAAAGCAGCCTGCACCAGTGATGGTTTGAGGCTGTATGGCGGCATCAGGAGTTAGACGGCTCGACTTTGTTCTTGGCATGATGAACAGAGAAAAATATATCAAAACCATGCAAAGCATAATGTTACCACGTGCTAGGGCATTGTTTGGTAAAGGTTCAACTGACTGGTAGTTCTAGCATGACAATGCCCCTGTCACCGAGCTAAAAAAGTCAGAGCGGATGCAACAAGAGGGAGTCAGCACATTGCCATGGCCAGCTCAGAGCCCAGATTTGAATCCCATTGAAAATCTGTGTCAGCTATACTAAACAAGACTAAGCCTAAGACTAAAAAATAGCTGATGGAGGGGCTTGTAAAAGCTTGGCATGAAGTAATTGAGCCTAAAGAATTGGAAAAGTTGGTTGCACCAATGCCCAACCGCTGTCGTTTTTCCATAGAGAACAAAGGCTGGCCAATCGAGTACTGAGACTACCAAGCTTCAGTATTCACCTCCAGTCTCTTATAGAATCTCTCATAGAGTACTTATACATTCAACGGCCCTTTTCAGGGCCACCAACTTGGGCAAAGAGTTGTTCACCTTTGAACATTATTCAGTAGATTTCATAAATGTATGCTTTTAACAATAGATGACTGTCTATTGTTTTAATTATTAAATTAGCAAGTTAATAATTAGAATAATCAGAGAGAGGGCACTTTCAGCAATAATATGATACTAATATATTCGCAGTGGCTATATTCTAAGCTGCATAACAACAGGTTGAAGTTATAAATACTTTAGAGGCAGCTCCACAATTTTGCACCCAATTGTATATGAAAAGTGTTACTATAACAATAGAAAATACTGTAAATCCCCATGGTATGCACAGGAAGCTGGCATCACACACTCATACAGCACTTTGAGGATTGTTTCTAAATAATAATATAAGCAGGTTG